>NC_083230.1:123699775-123999775 GCF_032191835.1 Heteronotia binoei
GGGAGACGAGCTTTGTTTAGGCCACCTTTTCTAGGCCCCTCTCCGTGTGGAGCAAGCAGTGCTGTCCCTAGATAAGGCTGCTTGGTCGTTCAGGGTGCTGCCGAAAGATGCTTTCGTCTCCGGGTTAGCATCAGGCGACCAATATCCTGAACCGCCTACATGCAGGATCGGGACTGCGGCTTCCAGTGGCACCTTCCACCTGCCGTTTCGCCCCTTGCCTATCGCTGCAGGACTTGATGCATTGTGAGTTGTGTGTGTGGATATGCCCTTCAGGCCTGCGCAGAGGAATTTTTTAGGTGAAGCGCAGTGTGCGCGGTACTGGCTCCACCCTTTCACCTGGGGGTCATCTGCCATGGCCCAGTAAGCCGGGACGCCGGCAGTGAGTCCTCCAGGTGGTAGGTGTTACATTAACGAGCTCTATCTGCCCGGGTTTGATGTTAGAGTTTTCCTTCTCTTAGGCTGACGAAGTTGGTGGGCCCAGCCTGCCCATCCGGTTATACCGCCGGACAATTCGGTCGCACCATGACGTAGCAAACTCTGTGAAAACGGGGGGGACCAGCGAGAAGGTGTTGCTACGGATGCAGTAATGCAGGAGAGGCCATTGCAGTGACCATCTGCCAGGCATAGCCAGACAGTGACCACGCGGCGTTCACTACACCGGGAGAGGAGAGGCTATGTATTGCGCATGCACTTTCCCTGGGGGGGTAGGATTCCCAGAGGGAGCCCACCCCCCACCCCCCCCAAGCACCTCCCCCAAGCACCAAGAATATAACTACGGCAGACAGAGAGTTCCTCACCCTGTGAGGCAGATGTGGCTAAGAGAGCTCTCACAGAAGCTGCCCTTTCAAGGACAGCTCTGCGAGAGCTCTGGCTGACCCAAGGCCATTCCAGCTGGTGCAAGTGGAGGAGTGGGGAAGCCAACCCGGTTCTCCCAGATAAGAGAGCATAGGCTGACCCAAGGCCATTCCAGCAGCTGCAAGTGGAGGAGTGGGGAAGTAAACCCGGTTCTCCCAGATAAGAGAGCTACAGCTGAACCAAAGCCATTCCAGCAGCTGCAAGTGGAGGAGTGGGGAATCCAACCCAGTTCTCCCAGATAAGAGAGCTCTGGCTGACCCAAGGCCATTCCAGCAGCTGCAAGTGGAGGAGTGGGGAAGTAAACCCGGTTCTCCCAGATAAGAGAGCTACAGCTGAACCAAAGCCATTCCAGCAGCTGCAAGTGGAGAAGTGGGGAATCCAACCCGGTTCTCCCAGATAAGAGAGCATAGGCTGACCCAAGGCCATTCCAGCAGCTGCAAGTGGAGGAGTGGGGAATCCAACCCGGTTCTCCCAGATAAGAGAGCTACGGCTGACCTAAGGCCATACCAGCAACTGCAAGTGGAGGAGTGGGGAATCCAACCCGGTTCTCACAGATAAGAGTTCGCACGCTTAACCACAACACCAAACTGGCTCTCATGATGAGCTGTGATTCCAAGGAATCCCCAGGTTCCACCTGAAGGCTGGCAACCCTGTAAAACATTTCCATCATCTTCCAACTTCTCACCTTTGCACAAGATACCGCTAGTCCTCGAGTAGGTTTGCTGCTGTCATTAAAACCTCCCTTGTAATTTTCCTAGTTGTTTTCCAGATCTCTTAATACCTTGTTAGAAGCTTCGGCATCTCTTGACGATATTTTAATCTCCTCCAAATTCACTGGCTTCGCATGTGGAGATGGTACCATATGTTCACTCTATGGGGGGGGGGGCTGCGGCAGGGATTTTTAAAACTGTGCTTACATCCCTGGTAAACTGTCATAACAGTCTTCTCTTCAGAAGGACCAAACCAGAAATAATACCCATGGGATCGGTTTCTATTCACAATATTGCGGCAGTGTAAATTTTCGGCTCGAGTGACAGCAAAACTGAGGCGAGCGACACATGAAGAGCGTGGAGTGCACATAAGAACATAAGAGAAGCAATGTTGTATCAGGCCAGTGGCCCCTCCAGTCCAAAACTCTGTATCTCATAAGAACATAAGAGAAGCCATGTTGGATCAGGCCAGTGGCCCATCCAGTCCAACACTCTGTGTCACATAAGAACATAAGAGAAGCCATGTTGGATCAGTCCAGTGGCCCATCCAGTCCAACACTCTGTGTCTCATAAGAACATAAGAGAAGCCATGTTGGATCAGGCCAGTGGCCCATCCAGTCCAACACTCTGTGTCACATAAGAACATAAGAGAAGCCATGTTGGATCAGTCCAGTGGCCCATCCAGTCCAACACTCTGTGTCTCATAAGAACATAAGAGACGCCATGTTGGATCAGGCCAGTGGCCCATCCAGTCCAACACTCTGTGTCACACATTCCAGCAGCTGCAAGTGGAGGAGTGGGGAATCAAACCCGGTTCTCCCAGATAAGAGAGCTCTGGCTGACCCAAGGCCATTCCAGCAGCTGCAAGTGGAGGAGTGGGGAATCAAACCCGGTTCTCCCAGATAAGAGTCTGCACACTTAACCACTACACCAAACTGAAACAAGCTTGGAACAAGAAGAGAAAAACTTGGGACCAAATTACTAAGAAAACAGAATAGTGCAGAATAAAGATTTATGAATCGTATGAGTTGTCGCTTTCAATTTAAACGCTCACTACAAAAGTTTTATTCAATTAGCATTCAGTTTACATATACAAAAACTGCAGTGGCATCAGCATGTCCACACTGTATACGTTTCGAACTTTTTTGACTCAAATGTCACCCCCACAACCTATGTTCCCTCTAAGCTGCAGAGTCTTGCGAGCAAAAAATTCTACTTTGTGAGCTGCTGGCATTCAACCTGTGAGCTTCTGCATGAATTAGCGTGCTCTGGGGTCATCCTTCCTGAGTCAGGACAAAAATGTGTGAGCCGGAGGCTAAAAATCTGTGCGCTAGCTCACGCTAACTCAGCTTAGAGGGAACACTGCTCACAACAGTTCTGGGGTGTACCACTCACTAATCTTGTAAACAGGCAATCAGCCTGTGGATCCAGTCCGCTTTTTACATTTCATGTGGATATCTGTTCTTTTCCACGGAACCAGGGGCATCCACCAATCCACAACTGTGGTGTTCCCAGTTATTCCGACAACAGGGATGCTAGCTTCAAGAAGCCGTTTCACATATCCGCTTTGTCAGGCACCGAGACAAGGAACAAAGCTTCAATATCACCATGGGTCATTTAAGAACATAAGAGAAGCCAAGTCGGATCAGGCCAGTGGTCCATCCAGTCCAACACTCTGTGTCATACAGTGGCCAAAAAAACCCCAGGTGCCATCAGAAGGTCCACAAGTGGGGCCAGGACACTAGAAGTCCTTCCACTGTGCCCCCCCCCCCCCAGCACCAAGAATACAGAGCATCACTGCCCCAGACAGAGAATTTCATCTCTAAGAAGATAAGGGAAGCCATGTTGGATCAGGCCAATGGCCCATCCAGTCCAACACTCTGTGTCACACAGTAGCCAAAAAACCCAGGTGCCATCAGAAGGTCCATCAGTGGGGCCAGGACATTAGAAGCCCTCCCACTGTGCCCCCCCAGCACCAAGAATACAGAGCATCACTGCCCCAGACAGAGAATTCTATCTCTAAGAAGATAAGAGAAGCCATGTTGGATCAGGCCAATGGCCCATCCAGTCCAACACTCTGTGTCACACAGTAGCCAAAAAACCCAGGTGCCATCAGAAGGTCCATCAGTGGGGCCAGGACATTAGAAGCCCTCCCACTGTGCCCCCCCAGCACCAAGAATACAGAGCATCACTGCCCCAGACAGAGAATTCCATCTCTAAGAAGATAAGAGAAGCCATGTTGGATCAGGCCAATGGCCCATCCAGTCCAACACCCTGTGTCACACAGTAGCCAAAAAAACCAGGTGCCATCAGAAGGTCCATCAGTGGGACCAGGATACTAGAAGCTCTCCCACTGTGCCCCCCCCCCCCAAGCACCAAGAATACAGAACATCACTGCCCCAGACAGAGAGTTCCAATGATAAGCTGTGGCTAATAGCCACTGATGGACCTCTGCTCCATACGTTTATCCAATCCCCTCTTGAAGCTGGCTATGCTTGTAGCCGCCACCGCTTGTGGCAGTGAATTCCATTTCATAGAAAATGAGGTGCTGGAGCTCATTAGCACATCTCATTTGCATATGCCACCCACCCCTGCCATCACCAGAAGGTGCATGAAACTATCTCAGCTCAGCATCTACCTTGCAATGCATCTTGAATTAAAATTGACATAACAAAAACTGACTCCCATTATATTTTCCCAAGTACTTTCTGCTATATAGCTACGGTGGCTTGAGGATGACTGTCATCTGTCTGCTTTAGAAGTCTTGGTTATTTTCCTATTTTTTGGTGAGGAAAAATATCAGGCAGTTTGTCAAATCTTAGAATTCAGCAACGTTCTCAAAGGGGGAGGGGACAATGGAGCCCAGAAGGGAGTATTTGGGAGGGTGGGGTAAGAATGAAAGAGCACAATAAAATTAAGAGGTTCCAGAGCTTTGCTCCTGTGAACTCCGGCCCAAAATGAAGCCTGAATATTACCATCCATTAGCGTATTCAAATATTTATTTATTTATTTATTCTATGACTTATATCCCGCCCTTCCCATAAAATGGCTCAGGGCGGCTCACAACAAACGATAAAACAATAAACAGAGTGCAAAGTTATTACATTTTAAAAAGTCAAAGCGTTTAAAACCTAAAAACCTTAAAATCTTAACGTTAAAACTATACAGTATATTTCACTGAAGTCTGATAAGCTACATTTATCTAGTCAGGCGTAGGCTAACCGGAAGAGGCTTGTCTTACAGGCCCTGCGGAACTGAGTAAGATCGGTTTGGTGTAGTGGTTAAGTGTGCGGACTCTTATCTGAGAGAACCGGGTTTGATTCCCCACTCCTCCACTTGCACCTGCTAGCATGGCCTTGGGTCAGCCATAGCTCTGGCAGAGGTTGTCCTTGAAAGGGCAGCTGCTCTGAGAGCCCTCTCCAGCCCCACCCACTTCACAGGGTGTCTGTTGTGGGGGAGGAAAGTAAGGGAGATTGTGAGCCACTCTGAGACTCTTCGGAGTGGAGGGCGGGATATAAATCCAATATCTTCTTCTTCTTCAAATCCTTGAAGTGCTGTCATACTGAGGATGGTGTGGAATTGTTTTCTGTGGCCCCAGAAGGTACGATCAGAACCAATGGGCTGAAATTAAATCAAAAGAATTCAACATGAGGAAGAACTTCCTGACCATTAGAGTGGTTGCTCAGTGGAACAGGCTTCCTCGCGAGGTGGTGGGCTCTCCTTTCTTGGAGGCTTTTCAACAGAGGCTAGATGGCCATCTGACAGCAATGAAGATCCTGTGAATTTAGGGGGAGGTGTTTGTGAGTTTCCTGCATTGTGCAGGGGGTTGGACTAGATGACCCTGGAGGTCCCTTCCAGCTCTATGATTCTAAGCTGGAAGGGGTCCAAAGGAGAGTGACAAAGATGGTGAGGGGTCTGGAGACCAAGGCCTATGAGGAAAGGTTGAAGGAGCTGGGGATGTTTAGACTGGAGAGGAGGAGGCTGAGAGGTGATAGGATCACCATCTTCAAGGACTTGTAGGGCTGTCATATAGAGGATGGTGTGGAATTGTTTTCTGTAACCCCAGAAGGTAGGACCAGAACCAGTGGGTTGAAATTAAATCAAAAGAGTTCAACATTAGGAAGAACTTCCTGACCGTTAGAGCGATTCCTCAGTGGAACAGGCTTCCTCAGGAGGTGGTGGGCTCTCCTTCCTTGGAGGTTTTCAAACAGAGGCTAGATGGCCATCTGACAGCAATGACGTTCCTGTGAATTTAAAAAGGTAAGGTAGTCCCCTATGCAAGCACCAGTCGTTTCTGACTCTGGGTGACGTTGCTTTCACAACGTTTTCACGGCAGACTTTTTACGGGGTGGTTTGCCCTTGCCTTCCCCAGTCATCTACGCTTTCCCCCCAGCAAGCTGGGTACTCATTTGACCGACCTCGGATGGATGGAAGGCTGAGTCAACCTGGAGCCGGCTACCTGAAAACCCAGCTTCCGCCGGGGATCGAACTCAGGTCATAAGCAGAGAGTTCAGACTGCAGTACTGCCGCTTTACCTCTCTGTGCCTTGGGTCTCTTCCTGTGAATTTAGGGGGAGTGAATGTCCCTGCACTGTGCAGGGGGCTGGACTAGATGACCCTGGAGGGCCCTTCCAACTCTATGATTCTATGATCACTGCCCATAGCCAGGACAGTGGTGTACAAATGACCAATTTTGGAAAAGCAAAAAGAATTTTCCCCCTCCTCCTCTGCCATCCTCTTGAAATCATTACTACTACTGCTACTACCACCAGCACTATTTGAAACACAGTTATGCCACCTTTCCACCCTATCAGGGTCCCCCAGGTGATGGACTTAAACTTTTTAAAACGTGAGCAGTGAAAAATATGGTTAAATTATAAAATAATTACATTAAAAACACATTTACAAACACTAGAAGGAGGCCCACTAACCAGTGTTGGGATTATATCAAACTAAAGAAAAGGAGTTTTCACCTGCTGGCGAAAGTTACCGATCCAGGACAGTAGGTGGATCTCTCTGGGCAGGGAGTTCTAAAATTTTGGTGCCACGGCCAATAAATATTGGGAGCAGGACTTTTTTGTAGCAGGAACTCCTTTGCATATTAGGCCACACACCCCTGATGTAGCCAATCCTCCAAGAGCTTACAGTAGGCCCTGTAAGAAGAGTCCTTTAAGTGCCAGGAGGATTGGCTACAACAAGGGGGTGTGGCCTATTATGCAAAGGAGTTCCTTCTACAAAAAAAGCCCTGTGTGCTCACCATCTGCCTAAATTCACAGAATCTCTCCAACACAGGGGAATACGGTATCACAAATAGAAACAAAAAACCCACCACCACTGTATGTAATGCACTTATCATAAAGAATATTGCAAACTGAGGTGTGGTCTAATATGCAAAGAAGTTCCTGCTACAAAAACGGCCCTGGACCACACAGCGCTGATGTAGCCAATCCTCCAAGAGCATACAGGGCTCTTAGTACAGGGCCTACTATAAGCTCCAAGAGGATTGGCTACATCAGTGGGGTGCGGCTTAATATGCAAAGGAGTTCCTGCTACAAAAAAAGAGTTCTGATTGAGAGTAACTAATTAGTCCAGTATCCAGTCTCAGACTTAACAGAGTGCACCTTGGATACACACAGTAGAAGCTCTTTGTTCTCAGCATGCTGGCAGAGTTGCAAAGTAACACAGATCCACTTTTCTGTTTCAAGATTAAAAATAGTCCTTTTATTCAGAAGCTATGTTCTAGAGAGTGAAGCTGAAGAGAAAGAGACAGGACTAATTTAATCTTGCTTGGATGGCTCTGGATGCAGAGAGGCATCCAGCCTCCGTTGTGGCAAAGATGTGACATAGGGCTTTCCTCCCAGCTGGCTTGGTGTCAGGGGGTGTGGCCTAATATGCAGATTAGTTTCTGCTGGGCTTTTGCTACAAAAAGAGCCCTGTGTGAAATAATGATGGCATCAGGGTGTGTGACCTAATATGCGAATGAGTTCCCAATGGGCTTTTCCTACAAAAAAGCGGTGTGAAACAATGGTGATGTCAGGGGGTGTGGCCTAATATGCAAATAGGTCCACAATGGGCTTTTCCTACAAAAAAGCTCTGTGAGAAACAATGGTGACGTCAGGGGGTGTGGTCTAATATGCAAATAGATTCACAATGGGCTTTTCCTACAAAAAAGCCCTGTGTGAAACAATGGAGATGTCAGGGGGTGTGGCATAATATGCAAATGAGTTCCTGCTGGTTTTCTCCTACAAAAAAGCCCTGCGTGAAACAACGGTGATGTCAGGGGGTGTGGCCTAATATGCAAATGTGTCCCCAATGGGCTTTTCCTACAAAAAAAGCCCTGGAAGAGAGCATCGTGCTCCTTCTTTGCTCTGTGTGAAGAGTGGGAGTGGAAGGAAGAGAGGCAATTTCCCTGAGATCTGTCAGTCTACATCAAAAGGATAGTAAGAGGAGAGTAAACAGGAAGAAAAATCCACCGTTTGCCTGTCTATCTCACTGTCTTGTTTGCAGCCCCCTCCTTGGAGGCTGAGCCTCTAAACAGTGTCTTCGTTTCCAGCAATACATTTCAGAGGTTGGAGAGGGGGCAGGCTGCCCTGGAGAGAGAGAAAACAGTCTGCACATGAGCAGAGATACAACACCCATCTTTTTATTTGATGATATTGCCTCTTTCTAGGCCAGACTCTATAGTTCAAATTCAGCAACGCCTGAGCTTGCTGCGGAGAAATCTCCCTTCTGGTTCTCTCTCTTTTTTTTTTTTCGCTCTTCCCCAAAATTGTATTTGAAACAAGATTTTTCCAAAGGTTTCCGAAAGCACTCAGCTTGTTATGTCTGCAGCCGATTGACAAGAATGCGATTGAATGATCAAGGAGATGTTCATAACCTCGGGCTACCCACTTATTGCTTTTTCCCTTGGAAAATAAAAGTCAATATAGATTTTATTGCATCCTTTCCAGTCCCTCTTCTCAGCCTTCAGTGAGAAGGGGGTAAAATCACACTGACAGTCGTGTTGTTCACCCTTGTGCCGCTATCGATTATTTTCTGTTTATCTTCTTGGATTCATGGTCTGTTACCTGTCTATCTGATCGATTTGCTATTCTTGGATGCGGTACAGCCCACCTGTTTTTCTGAGAAGGTATTGGAAAGGAAGATTTCTTCTCATGCAGCAGTAAATCACTGAGGATGGAGCTGGCTTTTGTGCAAAGAAGTGAGGTTTGTGTTTCTATACAGTCGAATCTCCAGGCCTGCCCCGCAATTTAAGACTTATAGCCCCTCCTCTGAGAATGAGGTACAATACGCCATTTCCTTGCTAGCTCCTGCGCATACCAAACAGCCAAGCTCTGCTCACGACCTGAGTTCGATCCTGGCGGAAGCTGGGTTCAAGTAGCCGGCTCAAGGTTGACTCAGCCTTCCATCCTTCTGAGGTTGCTACAGTGAGTACCCAGCTTGCTGGGGGGAAAGTGTAGATGGGGAGATTACGGCGTGGGAATTATTATTGAAACAAAATCATACAAATATGTTCAATATCTGGTCAGGGGCCTAGAACATAAGAGAAGCCATGTTAGATCAGGCCAATGGCCCATCCAGTCCAACACTCTGTGTCACACAGTGGCAAAATTTTTTTACATATATATATATATATATATACACACATATATATATACATACATACACACACACTGTGGCTAATAGCCACTGATGGATCTCTGCTCCATATTTTTATCTAAACCCCTCTTGAAGGTGGCTACGCTTGTGGCCGCCACCACCTCCTGTGGCAGTGAATTCCACATGTTAATCACCCTTTGGGTGAAGAAGTACTTCCTTTTATCCGTTTTAATCTGTCTGCTCAGCAATTTCATCGAATGCCCACGAGTTCTTGTATTGTGAGAAAGGGAGAAAAGTACTTCTTTCTCTCCTTTCTCCATTCCATGCATTATCTTGTAAACCTCTATCATGTCACCCCGCAGTCGACGTTTCTCCAAGCTAAAGAGTCCCAAGCGTTTCAACCTTTCTTCATAGGGGAAGTGTTCCAGCCTTTTAATCATTCTAGTTGCCCTTTTCTGGACTTTCTCCAATGCTATAATATCCTTTTTGAGGTGCGGCGACCAGAACTGCACACAGTACTCCAAATGAGACCGCACCATCGATTTATACAGGGGCATTAGGATACTGGCTGATTTGTTTTCAATTCCCTTCCTAATAATTCCCAGCATGGCGTTGGCCTTTTTTATTGCAAACGCACACTGTCTTGACATTTTCAGTGAGTTCTCTACCTCTCTTGGTCAGTCTCTGCCAGTTCACACCCCATCAACTTGGGCCTGTCCATCTGCGGGACCGCCTTTCCCCACACGTTCCCCGGAGAGCACTGCATTCAGGGACAAAAAAGTCTGTTGTCTATCCCTGGACCAAGGGAGGCTAGGTTGCGGCAGACGCGAGCTAGGGCCTTCTCGGTGGCAGCGCCAGAATTGTGGAACACTCTCCCAGAGGCCATAAGGGCCCTGCGGGATCTTTCCACTTTCCGCAGGGCCTGTAAGACCAAACTGTTTCGACAGGCCTTTGAGATCTAACCTAATTTGGGAGGGAGCTGCCACTCTACACCATTACAGAGTACCATGATCACCATTGACATTTATATTTATGTTAAATTATATCATAGTGATACAGCACCAAAAATGCAATGGAATGTTTTAAATGTTTAAGTGTTTTAAATAATTTTAAATTGTAGTTTTATTGGTTAAATTGTAAAAATGTATGTCGTTAGCCGCTCTGAGTCCGCTTGTGGAGAGGGTGGGATAGAAATTTAAAGTAAGAAATAAATAAATAGAAGACTAAATAGAAGATATTGGATTTATATCCCGCCCTTCACTCCGAAGAGTCTCAGAGCGGCTCATAATCTCCTTTACCTTCCTCCCCTACAACAGACACCGTGTGAGGTAGATGAAGATATTGGATTTATATCCCACCCTCCTCTCCAAAGAGTCTCAGAGCGGCTCACAATCTCCTTTCCCTTCCTCCCCCACAACAGACACCCTGTGAGGTAGATGAAGATATTGGATTTATATCCCGCCCTCCACTCCAAAGAGTCTCAGAGCGGCTCACAATCTCCTTTACCTTCCTCCCCCATGTCACGGCTGGGGCCGGGTCAGGCAAAGTCCAGAGGCAGTCCGAGGTCTGTAGCCAGTAAGCAGGAGGGTCCGAGGCGCCAAATCCGAATCACTGTAGAAGTATCGCAGGTCTGAGGTCCAGAAGCCGAGGTCAGGGAGTCCAGAAGTCCAAAGCCAAAGTCAGGGAGTCAGGAACCAAAGTCAAGCCGGAGTGGATGCTAGAATGTCAGGGAGATGACTAGTTGCTTCCACAAAGCTTCCTCCCAAAGCCCACAGCTATATAGCCCTCTGCTGGCTGTTGCCCGTTTGGGCTAATTGCTGGCTCAGGGAGGCAGCCAGGATCCTGTTACCACTCAAGCATCCTTGCTCTTAGAAGGGCCAGAATCCTCTCAGAACTCAGGGCTCAGGGAGCGTCTTGCTTGTGAGCGTGCCGCCCTCCTCCGATCCCTGAGGTCCTGCCGGAGGCGGTCACGCACACGAGCCACCCGAGAGGGCGAGGCAGGGGGGCTGGGATCTTCTCCAGCAGGAGGCAGGGGCACTGGTGCAGGTGGCGGGGGCACAGTTTCCTCATCAGACTCAACTTCCTCTGAAGGGTCCCCAGCACCCATGACACTATCCCCCCCCCCCAGGGCCCCCCTCCGTCGAGGGACCTGGAAGGTCGGGGTGGTCGTTGTGGAACTGGTGCACCAAGTCCGGGGCATGAAGATTGTCCTCGGGCTCCCAAGACCGGTCTTCTGGGCCGTATCCCTCCCAGTCCACCAGGTACTGGAGGCCTCCACGATGGTACCGGGAGTCCAGGATCTGGCGCACCTCATATTCTTCCTCGTCATCCACCAACACTGGTGGTGGCGGCGGTGGGGAAGGAGTCCGAGCTGGGTCAGGGGGTGCAGCCGGAACAAGGAGGGAGCGATGAAACACGGGGTGAATGCGGAGGTGGGGTGGCAACTGGAGCCTGAAGGCGACGGGGTTTATTTGTTCAACGACGGGGTAGGGTCCAATGAACCGTGCATCCAGCTTGTGAGACCGACCAGGCCGGCGCAGGTAGCGAGTTGAGAGCCACACCTGATCCCCCGGCTGCACTGGAGGGCCTTCTTGCCTCTTTCGGTCCGCAGCCCGTTTATATGCCTCCTTGGCTTGCTGTAGCTGCTCTTGGAGCAAGTCTTGGCTGGCACGGAGTTCTTGCAGGTAGGCATCGACGGCGGGGACATTCGTGGGTGGTAGGATCGCTGGGAAGAACCGAGGGTGGTACCCGTAGGTTGCAGCAAACGGGGTCATTTGGGTGGATGAATGGACTGCGTTGTTGTATGCAAACTCCGCTAGGGGCAATAGAGTGGTCCAGTCATCCTGCTGGTAACAGGTGTAACAGCGGAGATATTGCTCTAGCGTGGCATTGGTGCGCTCTGTCTGGCCATCTGTCTGTGGGTGGTAGGCTGAGGACAGGTGCACTCGAGTACCCAGGCTGGAATGGAGGGCTTGCCAGAACCGAGAGGAGAACTGAGGGCCCCGATCGGAGATCAGATGGGCTGGGAGTCCATGCAGACGAAAGATGTGTTGCAGGTCACGGTGTAGCAAGAGGCCGCCTCGAGTCGTGAACTCCCCTGTTGGGTCATCTTGGAGAGCCTGGAGGTGTTGCTGGACCCAGGGATCATTGGCCTGGCTAGCCCGAATGTCCTCCACGAGTGCTGGTGAAGTGGAGGTGGCTGCAAATACTGAGGGCGGCAGGATTGGAGCAGCGGGCGCGGTCTCAGTTGAGGCAGGGGCGTATTCCGGTTTCCGGGAGAGCGCGTCTGCTTTCCGGTTCTGGGTATGGGGGATGTAGGAGATCCGGAAGTCGAAGCGAGAGAAGAATAGGGACCACCGGATCTGGCGCTGGTTGAGACGGCGGGTGGTCTGGAGGTGTTCCAAGTTCCGGTGATCGGTGAGCACTTGAACAGGGTGGTGAGCCCCTTCGAGGTAATGTCGCCAAACCTCAAACGCCGCCTTGATCGCGAGCAACTCCCTCTCCCAGATGGTATAGTTCCTCTCTGCCGCAGTGAGCTGCCGCGAGTAATAGGCGCAGGGCTGGAGTGGCTGGGACGGCTCCTTGCGCTGGGACAGCACTGCTCCCAGGGCCACGTTGGAGGCATCAGCTTCCACCGTAAAGGGAAGCTGGGGGTCGGGGTATCTCAGGAGTGGCCCGGTGGCAAAGCGAGTCTTCAGGGTGGAGAAGGCGTTATCGGCCTCTGGGGACCAGTGGAAGGGTTCTTTGGGGCGGAGTAGTTGAGTCAGGGGTGTGGTCAGGGATGCGTAGGCCGGGATGAATTGCCGATAGTAGTTGGCAAAACCGAGGAACCGCTGCAGGTCTTTGCGATTCTGAGGAGCCTGCCAGGTCAGGACCGCTTCTACTTTTTTCGGGTCCATGAGGATCCCCTGCGGTGACACAATGTGCCCAAGGAACTCGACGGAGCGCAGGTCGAAGTCGCACTTCTCCAGCTTGGCGTAGAGACCATGGGCTCGTAGGCGCTGCAGGACCTGGCGGACGTGCTCGGCGTGCTGGGCAGGATTGCGGGAGTAAATTAGGATGTCATCCAGGTATATGATCGCGAAGCGGTCGAGCAGGTCCCGGAATATGTCATTCATGAACCTCTGGAAGACAGCGGGGGCGTTGGTCAGTCCGAAGGGCATTACCAGGTGCTCGTACTGCCCGTATCGGGTCCCAAACGCGGTCTTCCATTCGTCTCCGGGCCGTATGCGCACCAAATTGTACGCTCCACGGAGGTCCAGCTTGGTGTAGATTTGGGCCCCCTTTAGGCGATCCAAGAGTTCAGGGATCAGTGGTAGAGGGTACCGGTCGCGGATGGTGATCTTGTTCAGGGCCCGGTAGTCATTGCACAGCCGGAGCTCCCCACTTTTCTTCTTCACAAAGAGCACTGGAGCAGATAGGGGAGAGGTTGAGGGTCGGATGAATCCGCGTTTCAGGTTCTTGTCCAGGAAGTCTCGCAGAGCTGCCAACTCCGGCTCCGACATTGGGTACAGACGCCCCACCGGGAGTGGTGCCCCAGGTACCAAATCAATGGCACAGTCGTAGGGCCGGTGAGGGGGAAGCTGATCAGCTCCTGTCTCTTCGAAGACATCAGCAAAGTCCACATACTTCTGAGGGAGCTGAGGACCACCACTCGGGATGCCAGCTGCTAGAGTGGTGGGAGGAGTCAGATGGGGGCATGGGTCTCGGAAGCGTAGTTCCTGCTGGGCCCAGTCCACGATGGGGTTGTGCAACTTCAGCCAGGTAAGGCCTAGAATCAGCGGGAAGCGAGGCATGCGGGCGACATCAAACCGCAGCTGTTCTTGGTGCTGCTGGACGTGGAAGGTGATGGGACAGGTCTCCTGGGTGACGGGGCCAGAACGGAGGAGGCGCCCGTCAATAGCCTCCACCAGCGACGGAATCCCTTTTGTCTGCACAGGGATCTGGTGCTGCTTCACAAAGGCGGCATCTATAAAACAGTGGGCCGCTCCCGAGTCCAGCATGGCATACACGAACAGCCAGCGTTCGTCAGGCAGACGGAGTTTGACTGGTAGCAGGAATGGCCCTGGGGTATCAGCCCGCTGTTCGGAGGACCCAGCTAGTCGCCCCAGGCTGGGGGGTCCACTTACGCCTGGGGCTGCCCTTTTGGCGGCGGTGGCAGCGAAGGTCCAGGTATCCGATGCTTAGCAGGGCAGCCAGAGGCATAGTGGCCTGCCGTGCCGCAGTAGAGGCACAGATTCTGCGTGCGGCGTCTGGTCTTTTCCTCTGGGGTCAGGCGGGGTCGAGCAGCTCCAAGCTGCGTAGGCTCATCCTTGGTGCTGGTACTAGCTGGGGACGGGCGAGGAGCCAGGTAGCACGGCGCAGGGAGCTGGCGCCCTCTGGTCTTGGCTTGGCGGCGACTTTCCAGGCGGCCATCGATGCGGAGGCAGAGGGTGATAAGTTCTTGGAGCGTGGGTGGCTGCTCCACCCTGGCCAGTTCATCCAGGACCTCCTCTGCCAACCCCTCAGTAAACTGGTCCATCTGGGCAGCCTCATTCCACGCCAAGTCCTGGGCCAGGAGCTTGAATTCAGTGGCATATTGAGCCACCGAGGAGTTGCCTTGTTTCAGTGCCCTGATCTTCCGGTTGGCTGTGGCTG
This sequence comes from Heteronotia binoei, assembly GCF_032191835.1. Classification (NCBI taxonomy): domain Eukaryota; kingdom Metazoa; phylum Chordata; class Lepidosauria; order Squamata; family Gekkonidae; genus Heteronotia; species Heteronotia binoei. The sequence continues at coordinate 123,714,576 of NC_083230.1, forward strand.
CTTGGACTGGGTTTGAGAAAGCAGCAGACAGGTGGGCCTCAAACCCCTGGTAATCAGTCAGTAGGGGAGAGGACGCGACCAGCAAGGGTGTGGCCCATTTGGCCGCCTGCCCCTTTAACAGACTGATGACGAAACACACCTTGGTTTTGTCATTGAGGAAGTCCCGTGCTCTCAGTTCAAAGTACAGCCGACACTGTGCTAGGAAGGCAGGAAATTCTTCCACGGCACCCCCAAATCTGTCAGGTGGGGGAACTGGGCACTTGGCTGGAGCACTGGCCGCAGGTTGTTGCTGCAAGTGCACTACTGCCTGTGTTAGCTGCTGTACCTGGGCTTGGAGCGCAGCCAGTAGTTCTGTGGTTTCACTTGCTTCAGCATCCGTCCTGTGGAGTGGGTGTTTGTCGGTGGAAGCAATCTGTCACGGCTGGGGCCGGGTCAGGCAAAGTCCAGAGGCAGTCCGAGGTCTGTAGCCAGTAAGCAGGAGGGTCCGAGGCGCCAAATCCGAATCACTGTAGAAGTATCGCAGGTCTGAGGTCCAGAAGCCGAGGTCAGGGAGTCCAGAAGTCCAAAGCCAAAGTCAGGGAGTCAGGAACCAAAGTCAAGCCGGAGTGGATGCTAGAATGTCAGGGAGATGACTAGTTGCTTCCACAAAGCTTCCTCCCAAAGCCCACAGCTATATAGCCCTCTGCTGGCTGTTGCCCGTTTGGGCTAATTGCTGGCTCAGGGAGGCAGCCAGGATCCTGTTACCACTCAAGCATCCTTGCTCTTAGAAGGGCCAGAATCCTCTCAGAACTCAGGGCTCAGGGAGCGTCTTGCTTGTGAGCGTGCCGCCCTCCTCCGATCCCTGAGGTCCTGCCGGAGGCGGTCACGCACACGAGCCACCCGAGAGGGCGAGGCAGGGGGGCTGGGATCTTCTCCAGCAGGAGGCAGGGGCACTGGTGCAGGTGGCGGGGGCACAGTTTCCTCATCAGACTCAACTTCCTCTGAAGGGTCCCCAGCACCCATGACACCCCACAACAGACACCCTGTGAGGTGGGTGGGGCTGCAGAGGGCTCTCACAGCAGCTGCCCTTTCAAGGACAACCTCTGCCAGAGCTATGGCTGACCCAAGGCCATGCTAGCAGGTGCAAGTGGAGGAGTGGGGAATCAACCCCGGTTCTCCCAGATAGAGTCCGCACACTTCACCACTACACCAAACTGGCTCTCTAAATAGCATGGGAAAGGAAGTTATTCGGTCACCAGAAGGCTCAATATGCCGGATATTGGCTGGATATCAGCCAGACCTGCCATTGACGGCTCATCGTTTAGAACACCTCTGATATTAACTATTATCATCATGCATAGAGCAGATCCATAGCCATCTTGTGCTTAACTAATGTTGTGAATTGATTTTAGGTTTTTAACAGATTAATGTGTATGTTTTTACGTCGTTACCTGCCCTGAGCTTGCCTTGGTGGGTTGGGCAGGATATAAATCTCATAAATAAATAAAATAAACTATGATTTCTTAATAGGTTTTATTGCATTAACTGGAGCTTAAGCAGACCTGACTCTTTGGTGTCAGTTCCAAAAACACTTTCCTGGGAGTAGGACTTATTGAATAAGATGGGACATTCTACTGAGTATTCCTGCTTAGGTCTGCTGTCTTCGATGTGTTACTTAGTTTTTCATAACTTTGGTAGCTTACGGTAGATTATGCATGGGAGAGAGAAGGCAGAGAAAGAAGTCCTTTTCTCCCTTTATCACAGTACAAGAATTCATGGACACTTAATGGAATTGCTGAGAAGTCGGGTTAGAATGGATAAAAGTCCTTCTTCACGCAAAGGGTGATTAACATGTGGAATTCACTGCCACCGGAGGTGGTGGCGGCTGCAAGCATAGCCAGCTTCAAGAGGGGATTGGATAAACATCTGGAGCAGAGGTCCATCAGAGGCTATTAGCCTCTGACCAGCAGCTGCATGTGAAGTGGGGAATCAAACCTAGTTCCAGATTAAAGTCCATTGCTCTTAACCTCTAAACCAAACTGAGAATTATTCAGTGCCAGCTCCAACTTGGGAAACACCTGGAGATTTTGAGGAGTGGAGTTTGGGGAAGGGAGGGGGGTGGAAGAGAAGAGATGGACCTCACAGGGTCTAATGCCATAGAATCCCTCCCCCAAGCAGCCATATTCTCCAGGGGGCTCATCTCTGTAGTCTGGAGATCAACTGTAATAGTGAGAGATTTCCAGGGGCTACCTGGAGGCTGGCAACCACACTCAACACACATACACTCGGTGTGACTTATGAGCCCGGCTATTAGTCTTTATGTTTGGTGTAGGGAGAGCCAGTTTGGTGTAGTGGTTAAGTGTGCGGTCTCTTATCTAGGAGAACCGGGTTTGATTCCCCACTCCTCCACTTACACCTGCTGGCATGGCCTTGGGTCAGCCGTAGCTCTGGCAGGGGTTGTCCTTGAAAGGGCAGCTGCTGTGAGAGCCCTCTCAGCCCCACCCACCTCACAGGGTTCTGTTGTGGGGGAGGAAGGTAAAGGAGATTGTGAGCCGCTCTGAGACTCTTCGGAGTGGAGGGCGGGATATAAATCCAATATCTTCTTACCTTAAATTTGTACGCCGCCCACTCCATACGGACTCTGGGCGGCTCACAGTCACAATACCACACTAACAATACCTTACGGTTATAAAAATCAAAACATATATAATAATTTATAATTTAAAAACGTAAAAATGGTGCTATACAATTTCTTACATAGGCGGTCCAGCTTCATTATAGTTCTTAATTCTTTGTAGTGGTCTATTAGGTGTCTTACAGATGGATGATAGTACTCAGCGACATACCAGTGGCAGCTCCTCACGCATTAGTTACTGTAGGCCTGCTGGAAAAGGTCGGTTTTACAGGCCCTGTGGAATTGGGAGAGATCCCGCAGGGCTCTTGTGGCCTCTGGAAGTGCGTTCCATAGATTAGGGGCTGCCACAGAGAAGGCCTTTGCCTGTGCAGAGCATAATCTGGCCTCCCTTGGTCTGGGGATGGATAACAGATGTTGACTTCCTGAATGCAGTGCTCTCTGGGGTATATATGGGGAAAGGCGGTCCCTTAGATAGACGGGTCTTCTCAACAACCCTGCAAGGATGTCTGTGCTCACATGAAGCTCATGAACATGTGAAGCAGCCATATACTGAATCAGACCCCTGGTTCATCAAAGTCAGTATTGACTACTCAGACTGGCAGCAGCTCTCCAGGGTCTCAGGCTGAGGTCTTTCCCATCACCTGCTGCCTAGCCTTTTATCTGGAGATGCCACTAGGGCCTTCTGCATGCCAAGTGGAGTCCCTAGCTCTGAGCCACAGCCTTTCTGTAGTGGACTTCAATGCCCAGTGGGGATCTGAGCCTCCTGACTCAGAGCCTGATATTCTGTCGATGCTGTAAATGGAACTGGCACCCGTAGCAGCTAAAAAAGGAAGGAAGGAAGGAAGGAAGGAAGGAAGGAAGGAAGGAAGGAAGGAAGGAAGGAAGGAAGGAAGGAAGGAAGGAAGGAAGAAAGGAGGGAAGGAAAGGAGGGAAGGAAAGGAGGGAGGGACGGAAATAGTTGGAGTGGGGAGGAGGGAGGGAGAGGTGGAAAAAAGCAACTTTAACTTTAAATGCCTTCTCCAAGCTAGGCTGATGGGGCGGGTGGGGGCTTCGAGAGCCACACAATGTGTGTAAAACAGTGAAAGAGCCACCTGTGCTTCAGTGTCACAGTTTGGCCACCCCTGCTTTAGAGGAATGAAATTGTTTCTGGATTTTGCTCGGGAACAGCAAGGCTCCCCACAGCCACTCTCTTCCCTTTCCTGCATGCCCACAGCACCCGCAGGTTGGAACAAGCCCTGGAAGTCCACCTGGGCTGCCCAGGGTTGCCAATCCCCAGGTGGGGGCAGGGGATCCCCCAGTTTGGAGGCCCTCCCCCCACTTCAGGGTCATCAGAAAGTGGGCAGGGGGGATGTCTGTTGGGCACTCCATTATTCCCTATGGAGACCAATTCCCATAGGGTATAATAGAAGAAGAAGAAGACATTGGATTTATATTCCGCCCTCCACTCAAGAGTCTCAGAGCGGCTCACAATCTCCTTTACCTTCCCCCCCCCCCCCCCACAACAGAACACCCTGTGAGGTAGATGAAGGTACTGGATTTATATCCCGCCCTCCACTCCGAAGAGTCTCAGAGCGCCTCACAATCTCCTTTACCTTCCCCCCCCCCACAACAGACACCCTGTGAGGTAGATGAAGATATTGGATTTATATCCCGCCCTCCACTCCGAAGAGTCTCAGAGCGCCTCACAATCTCCTTTACCTTCCCCCCCCCCCCACAACAGACACCCTGTGAGGTAGATGAAGATATTGGATTTATATCCCGCCCTCCACTCCAAATCTCAGAGCGGCTCACAATCTCCTTTACCTTCCTCCCCCACAACAGACACCCTGTGAGGTAGATGAAGATATTGGATTTATATCCCGCCCTCCACTCCAAAGAGTCTCAGAGCGGCTCACAATCTCCTTTACCTTCCTCCCCCACAACAGACACCCTGTGAGGTAGATGATACTGGATTTATATTCCGCCCTCCACTCAAGAGTCTCAGAGCGGCTCACAATCTCCTTTATCTCCCTCCCCCACAACAGACACCCTGTGAGGTGGGTGGGGCTGAGAGGACTCTCACAGCAGCTGCCCTTTCAAGGACAACCTCTGCCAGAGCTATGGCTGACCCAAGGCCATGCCAGCAGGTGCAAGTGGAGGAGTGGGGAATCAAACCTGGTTCTCCCAGATAAGAGTCCACCCACTTAACCACTACACCAAACTGGCTCTAATAGAGAATTGATCCACAGGTATCTGGCACTCGGGGGGGGGGGGGGAGCTGTTTCTTTGAGATAGAGTGCCACGCAGCATCCAGTGTCTCTCTTCAAAAGACCCTCCAAGTTTCAATAATATTGGACCAGGGGGTCCAATTGAGAACTCAAGTACATAAGAGAAGCCATGTTGGATCAAGCCAATGGCCCATCCAGTCCAACACTCTGTGTCACATAAGAACATACGAGAAGTCATGTTGGATCAGGCCAGTGGCCCATCCAGTCCAACACTCTGTGTCACATAAGAACATACGAGAAGCCATGCTGGATCAGGCCAATGGCCCCTCCAGTCCAACACTCTGTGTCACTTAAGAACATACGAGAAGCCATGCTGGATCAGGCCAATGGCCCATCCAGTCCAACACTCTCTCACATAAGAACATACGAGAAGCCATGCTGGATCAGGCCAATGGCCCCTCCAGTCCAACACTCTGTGTCACATAAGAACATATGAGAAGCCATGTTGGATCAGGCCAGTGGCCCATCCAGTCCAACACTCTGTGTCACACAATGGCCAAATATATATATGTATATATATATATGTGTGTGTGTATATATATGTATATATATGCTTATGTGTGTATATATATAGATATATATATACATACATACGTATGTGTGTATATATATATACATACACACACTGTGGCTAATAGCCACTGATGGACCTCTGCTCCCTATTTTTATCCAATCCCCTCTTGAAGCTGGCTATGCTTGTAGATGCCACCACCTCCTGTGGCAGTGAGTTCCTCATGTTAATCACCCTTTGGGTGAAGAAGGACTTCCTTTTATCCGTTCTAACCTGACTGCTCAGCAATTTCATTGAATGCCCTCCAGTTCTTGTATTGTGAGAAAGGGAGAAAAGTACCTCTTTCTCTGCTCTATTCTATGAGCACCCAAAGAAGGTGTCCCTATCCTTCATTATTTCCCAAGGAGGGAAGGCATTTAAAAGGTGTGTGGTCTCTTTAAATGTGATGGCCAGAACTCCCTTTGGAATTCAATTATGCTTGTGACAACCTTGTTCCTGGCTCCACCCCCAAAGTCTCCTGGCTCCACCTCCAAAGTCCCCAGATATTTCTTGAACTGGACTTGGCAACACTCACATGTGTTTCTGGATTTGCTCAGGAACAGCAGGGCTTCCGGCAGCCTCCCCCTCCCCTTATGCCCAGAGCAGCCTCAGGCTGGATCAGGTCCTGCAAGCCCATAGGGTTGCCAAGTCCAATTAAAGAAATATCTGGGGATTTTGGGGGTGGAGCCAGGAGACATTAGGGGTAGAGCCAAGATCAAGGCTGTGACAAGCATCATTGAACTCCAAAGGGAGTTCTGGACATCACATTTAAAGGGATCGCACACCTTTTAAATCCCTTCCCTCCATGGGAAATAATGAAGGATAGGGGCGCCTTCTTTGGGGGATCATAGAATTGGACCGCCTGGTCCAATCTTTTTGAAACGTGGAGGGTCTTTTGAGGAGAGGCACTGGATGCTAGGCTGCAAATTTGGTGCCTCTACCTCAAAAAATAGCTGCCCCAGATACCCACGGATCAATTTTCCATTATACCCTAAGGGAATCGTTCTCCATAGGGAATAATGCAGTGTCCATCAGATATTTCCCTCCCCCCCCCCCCGCCTTTCTGATGATCTGAAGCGGGAGGAGAGCCTCCACCGCCCCCACCTGGGGATTGGCTACCCTACAAGCCGCCCAGGGCCGCCCCGCAGGATCTTCCCTTTCCTGATTTGACAGCTCCCACCGGCCCATCCGCCAGAAACTACAAGCCCCGGCGTGCCTCGCGCGGGGAAAGGCGTCGCGCCGGCTTAGCACCCGCCTCCTTCCGGCCGCGATAGGACGGCTCGGGCCCACCTCGGCCGCGGATTGGCCGGCGGGGTATAGTCTGCGTCTGCGGGGGTGTGAGGCGAATCCAAAATGGCGGCGTCTGAGGCGACGGGCCGGTACAGGAGCGCCATGAGCAAAAGCAAGGACCCTTCCGGGCTCCTCATCTCCGTTATCAGGTAGGGGGGCGGCCACCCCCTCCCTTGCTCCCGAGGTGACCGGCCGGGGGGACTCTTCCCCGCCCTGGCCTACCCTGCAGGGGTAGTTTGAGGTCAGGCGCCTCGCCTCGCTGGAGGCCTCAGGGGTCTCCATGGCAACCGTCACGCCCACCTGTGGGGTGGGTGAGGCAGCTGGTTCCCCGGGGAGGGGGCGCTGAGGCAGGACTTTCGCCTCAGGTTTTCTGTTTTCATGTCATGGAGGACGTGAGAGGTAAGTTCTAGGGTTGGCAGTGGTCTCCCGCTGGCAGAGGCCACCTCCCCTGGATAAAACGGCTGCTTTGGAGGGTGGACTCTGGGGCATTGCGCCGTGCTGGAACCCCTCCCCTCCCCACACCCTGCGGTCTCCCGGCTCCACCCCCAAAGTCCCCAGGTATTCTCCAAGCCAGACACGGCAACTAGAATGATTAAAGGGCTGGAGCACTTTCCCTATGAAGAAAGGTTAAAACGCTTGGGGCTCTTTAGCTTGCAGAAACGTCGACTGCAGGGTGACATGATAGAGGTTGACAAGATTATGCACGGCATGGAGAAGGTAGAGAAAGAAGTCCTTTTCTCCCTTTCTCACAATACAAGAACTCGTGGGCATTCGATGAAATTGCTGAGCAGCCAGGTTAAAACGGATAAAAGGAAGTACTTCTTCACCCAAAGGGTGATTAACATGTGGAATTCACTGCCACAGGAGGTGGTGGCGGCCACAAGTATAGCCACCTTCAAGAGGGGTTCAGATAAAAATATGGAGCACAGGTCCATCAGTGGCTATTAGCCACAGTGTATGTGTGTATATAAATTTTTTTGCCACTGTGTGACACAGAGTGTTGGACTTGATGGGCCGTTGGCCTGATCCAACATGGCTTCTCGTATGTTCTTATGTGACACAGAGTGTTGGACTGGATGGGCCATTGGCCTGATCCAACATGGCTTCTCTTATGTTCTTATGTGAAACAGAGTGTTGGACTGGATGGGCCATTGGCCTGATCCAACATGGCTTCTCTTATGTTCTTATGTGACACAGAGGGTTGGACTGGATGGGCCATTGGCCTGATCCAACATGGCTTCTCTTATGTTCTTATGTGACACAGAGTGTTGGACTGGATGGGCCATTGGCCTGATCTAACATGGTTTCTCTTATGTTCTATGTTGACATCCCTGCCTGCCCCAAAACCTGCCTTCCTCAGGCTGCACCCTCAAATCCACAGCTGGCAACCCTCAGCTAGTCTCTGATTTATTTTATTTTATTGAGGGTTTAGTTTAGTTTATTGCAGGGGTGGTCAGCGGTAGCTCTCCAGATGTTTTTTGCCTACAACTCCCATCAGCCCCAGCCAGCATGGCCAATGGCTAGGGCTGATGGGAGTTGTAGGCCAAAAAAACAACAAATGGAGAGTACCATTGGCCACCCCTGGTTTATTGGATTTATGTCCCACCGTCAAAGCAGGCTCAGGGCGGCTCACGGTTCATAATAGTAAAAACAACAACTGCAACAATATACACCAATTCAATATAAAAAACATTAACCTAAAAGTATCAATCAAACTTTCTTTATTGAAATAATAGCTAAGCTTACAAAAACCATATCCAATAGAGTGACATAGGCTATTACAAAAAGGGGTCAGTGTCCAAAGGGCTTTACGCACATTTCCTTGTTGTAACAGCCCTGTAAGGTAGGCCAGTATTATTTCCCCCATATTTCAGATACAAGGCTGAAGGAGCATGATTTGCCTGTAACCACCTACTGAGACTATAGAGAGAAATTATAAGAACTGTGGAATCTCTCAATCGTCGCAGCAAAGCTTTGCAACTCCCTCCCCATGAAAATTTGGCTCTCTCCGTCATTGTCTTCCACCGGTAGGAGAAGACATTTGCTTTGGTTTTGTGTTCCCACCTTAATTCTTACTAGCCCTCCTCCCCATTTCTGTGTTTTTATGCATTTATATATTTTGTTTTAAATATTTTGTATATGCATTTGTATTTTAAATACTTTTTGAGTTCCAGAAGCAGAAGCAAGCAGGTCTCTGCTCTTGTGAACTGATAGAACTGATAAAAGGAAGTCCTTCTTCACCCAAAGAGTGATTAACATGTGGAATTCACTGCCACAGGAGGTGACAGCAGCTACAAGCATAGACAGCTTCAAGATAAGCATATGCAGCAGAAGTCCATCAGTGGCTATTAGCCACAGCGTATTGTTGGAACTCTCTGTCTGGGGCAGTCATGCTCTGTATTCTTGGAGCTTGGGAGGGCACAGTGAGAGGGCTTCTAGCCCCACTGGTGGACCTCCTGATGGCACATGGGGTTTTTTTGGCCACTGTGTGACATAGAATGTTGAACTGGATGGGCCATTGGCCTGATCCAACATGGCTTCTCTTATGTTCTTCTGTGACCCAGAGTGTTGGACTGGATGGGCCATTGGCCTGATCCAACATGGCTTCTCTTATGTTCTTATGTGACACAGAGCGTTGGACTGGATGGGCCATTGGCCTGATCCAACATGGCTTCTCTTATGTTCTTATGTGACACAGAGTGTTGGACTGGGTGGGACATTGGCCTGATCCAACATGGCTTCTCTTATGTTCTTATGTGACCCAGAGTGTTGGACTGGATGAGCCATTAGCCTGATGCAGCATGGCTCCTCTTATGTGACACAGAGTGTTGGACTAGGTGGGACATTGGCCTGATCCATCATGGCTTCTCTTATGTTCTTATGTGAATGCTCGTGGGGCTGTGGCCCACTGGAAGAGCCTTTGTTTGGCATGCAGAAGGTCCCAGGTTCAATCTCTGGCATCTCCAGTTAAAAGGACCAGGCAGAAGGGGATGGGAAAGACCTCAGCCTGAGACCCTGGAGAGCCATGAAGTGGGGCTGTGGCTCAGTGGCAGAGCATGCAGAAGGTCCCAGGTACAATCCCAAGCATTTCCAGTTAAAAGGACCAGGCAGGAGGTGATGGGAAAGACCTCAGCCTGAGACCCAGGAGAGCTGTGGTCAGGTCTGAGTAAACAATACAGACCTTGCTGAACCAAGAGTCTGATTCGGTAGAAGGCAGCTTCATGTGTATTCAGACCTTGAGTTTTGTTTCCGTGCTAACTGTGGAGCATGGGGCATAATAATACAAATGCTGTTGAACATGAGTGGGATGGAGAGAGCAGGCAAGGAGAACTTTTTCTCCCTCTTCCAAAATAATAGAACTTGAGGACATCCAATGAAACTGATGGTAGATAAGAGTTAGGACAGACAAAAGGAAATGCTTCATTACACAGAGAGTGATTTAAAGGTGGGATTCACTGCTAGAAGTTGTAATGATGGCCACAGGCCCACATAGCATCAAAAAGAGATTAGACAGATTCATGGAGGATTGGTCTATCAGTTGCTGGTAGCCATGGTGACTAAAGGGATCCTCCACATTCACAGTCAGTCACCTTTGGGTTCACAGTGCCAAGAGGCAACATTTGGGGAAGGCCGAGGTCTCTCTGCCCTGATGTTGGCCCTCCAGAGGAACTGGTTGGCCACTATGTGAGACAGGAGGCTGGACTAGATGGAGCCTCCCTGGTCTGATCCAGCAGGGCTCTTCTGATGTTGTTATGAAGGCCTCGGCCTCTCTACCCTGTTGTTGGCCTTCCAGAGGAACTGGTTGGCCACTGTGTGGAACAGGGTGCTGGGCTAGATGAACCGTCACTGGTCTGATCCAAAAGGGCTCTTCTGATGTTCATATGAAGGCCTCAGACTCTATGCCCTGTTGGCCCTCCAGAGGAACTGGTTGGCCACTATGTGAGACAGGAGGCTGGACTAGATGAGCCCTCACTGGTCAGATCCAGCAGGGCTCTTCTGATGTTCTTATGAAGGTCTTGGCCTCTCTACCCTGTTGTTGGCCCTTCAGAGGAACTGGTTGGCCACTGTAAGCCGAAATGCCCTCAAAACGAGGTTGGGGAATTAGTTAGGTGGGCACCTGGCTCACTAGGAATCTTTTTACCAATTTATACCAGGCTCAACCATCCAGAGGGTAATTGCTCAATAAAAGGACTCTAATTTAATAAAAACCAATTGTAATTTATTTAGAATAATAGTTCTTCCACACAAGATAAAAATACAAAACAATCACACATTCACACAGGTCTAAGAAACACAGATAGATCGATAGGGGAACATATAAGGGTAAACAGACAGGGTAATATTTACCATCGTAGTCTTCGAGGAAGGTTCCAATGGCGACATCAGAGGACAGGGGAAATGGACCCAAAACTGTGGCCAGAATTGGGGATGGATCTATGCAGCGGAATATGGGTTGCTGATAGAAGCACACATGAGTGGAGTTGGGTCAGAGGTTAAATAGACTCCCTTAGACCCCTTAGGGGATGGGAGGTGACGGGGAGGAGAGATGGGAGGCTCTGTGATGACCATGAAGGCTGGACATTAGCAGAGCCAATGGTGAGTCCTTTGGTGACATCCAATGGGGTGTCAGCTTTAACCAATGAACTTCACCTTAGTCCTGTGAACCTGGAAATTTCCAAGTTGCAATATGGCCTAAGGCGGCTCCAAGGTGTTAGACTGGGGTAAGAATGGGAATGGCTGGATACTTAAGGTTAAATGGGATTATCTGAAAAGGTGATAATAGAGAATCAAATACTGGCCTAGGTATCACCCGGGTAAGACAAAAGACTTGGTTGATGGAGGAGATGTTCTTCCTCTTTTCTCATGATCTTCTGGGCAAGAGTTATTGTTTAGGGTATTGCCCGGCAATCAGGAACATTAGTTGAGCTGTTAATCCATTCATGGGGCAGATGGGTTGCTTGCGAGCCAAGGGTAACACAGGGTGTGTACGTGAGCCTTCCACTATGAAGGAATGAAGTCCAGTCTGGCAGGAAGATGGCTACGAGTGGTGTTAGCCCTTGGTTCATGGAAAACAGGCTAGAAACTGCTTGCCTGTACTGTTCATGGTGGTGTGGCTTCTGCCACTGCAGTGGCCAAGACTGGGCACACAAGGAGTAGCTGGCAGCTCATTTGTAGAATGCTGCTGCAAAGCTGAGGCTTATAGTATCCACATAAGCCTTAGAAACTGTAAGCAAAGTCCACTTCTTAGAGCAGATGTGTGAGAGTCAAAACTCCAGGCACCCTGGCAACCCTACTGGTGATCACGATGTCCATATGTATGAGAAGTAGGGGGCTTTTTCCTCACACCACTGTGTGGAACAGGGTGCTGGGCTAGATGAACCGTCAATGGTCTGATCCAAAAGGGCTCTTCTGATGTTCTTGACATGTGCAGAGTACCTGATTTATACCACTGAGCAATGATTACCCATCCAATTTAAAGGAAGAGGACTGCCTTCCTCACTCTCCAATTTAGTAAATAATTGAATTCTTTGATTTCTCTGTGTTGCTATTCTTTAGAAGGGAGTGCTGTTTGCTGACTTAATCTGCATGGCCTGTGTGTTGTGAGGGGGTGGGAGCCCTCCCTGAAAGAGTCTTTCTGAAATTGGTCTTTTCTCACTGTAATTGTCTAGCAGTGTTCTAATTTGTTGCCTCTGTCCACTCTCAGTGCATTACAACATTACTTTCAGCATTGTGTGGATGTTGTGTCAGCACTGTCTTATAAAAGGTCGGTGGGCCACGTGGTGCTTGCAGTCACCCTCTTTGTTCTAATTACTTGGGTTAACCTGAATGTGTAGATTCTCCTGGCTGCCTTTGTGGATGGCCTGGTGTCATGCTTACTTGCATTACTTGTATCTGGAGTCCAAGTCCTATGAAGAAAGGTTGAAGGAGCTGGGCATGTTTGGCCTGGAGAGGAGGCAGCTGAGAGGTGATAGAATCACCATCTTCAACGCTGTCCTACAGAGGATGGGATGGAATTGTTTTCTGTGGCCGCAGAAGGTAAGACCAGAACCAGTGGGTTGAAATTAAATCAAAAGAGTTTCCAACTCAACATTAGAAAGAACTTCCTGACCATTAGAGCTGTTCCTCAGTGGAACAGGCTTCCTTGGGAGGTGGTGGGCTCTCCTTCCTTGGAGGTTTTTCAACAGAGGCTAGATGGCCATCTGACAGCAGTGAAGATCCTGTGATGTTAGGGGGAGGTATTTGTGGGTTTCCTGCATTGTGCAGGAGGTTGGACTAGATGACCTTAGAGGTCCCTTCGAACTCTATGATTCTATGATTTCTTTAGTAGAGCCAGTGTGATGTCATGGGAAACTGTGGTTTGCATCCCCACTTTGCTGTGGGTGACCTTGGGCCAGTCAAACTCTCAGCTAACCTCCCTCACGTGAGGATAAAATGGAGGAGAGGAGAATGATGTAAGGCACTTTCGGTCCCTATTGAGGTGGAAAGCAGAATATAAATAAAGACAATAAATAGATAAAATAGCACAGATCTAAGTTGGAGTCCAGTAGCACTTTTAAGACCTACAAACTTTTATTCGGAATGTAGGCTTTCGTGTGCATTCACACTTCGTCGGACGATGAAATGAGGTACAGCAAGCAGAGTTCCATATAGCTGGTGGGCAGTGGTTAAGCATAAGAACATAAGAGAAGCCATGTTGGATCAGGCCAATGGCCCATCCAGTCCAACACTCTGTGTCACATAAGAATATAAGAGCAGCCATGTTGGATCAGGCCAATGGCCCATCCAGTCCAACACTCTGTGTCACATAAGAACGGAAGAGAAGCCATGTTGGATCAGGCCAATGGCCCATCCAGTCCATCACTCTGTGTCACATAAGAACAGAAGAGAAGCCTTGTTGGATCAGGCCAGTGGCCCATCCATTCCATCACTCTGTGTCACAGAAGAACATAAGAGAAGCCATGTTGGATCAGGCCAATGGCCCATCCAGTCCAAAACTCTGTGTCCCACAGTGGCCAAAAAAGAAAGGAGGTTCACAAGTGGGACTAGAAGCCCTTCCGCTTTGCCCCCCTTTGCATGCAAAATAGTTAGAATCCACTTTGCTTTCAAAATAGTTAGAATCTGTGGCAAAGTGCCATCCACTTTCAGTCTGAATAGACAGTATTTCATTTAATTACTCTCAGCATTGCACATCTGCCCATTGATCTCCAATTCTGACATATTTATTTCCTTCACTGTGTTCCCTCCCCCCCCCCCCCCCCGGAATTAAACCCAAACAAACGGTAACCATGTAAACTAAGCTTGTTATTCCTGTTTGGTCCTTGATTCTGTTAAACATCTTCATTATGCTGTATGCTAATTTACTGCTCACCCTCTACCTACGTGGACTGGAGACTTCCATTTCATTGTATCTGAAGAAGTATGTGTGTACATGAAAGCTTAGGATAAAACTTTGTTGGTTTGATCTTTGTTGGTGCCCCCGGGCTCAAACTTTGTTCTGCTTCTAGGTTCAGACCAACAGGGCTGCCCACCTGAATCTGTGCTCCATGTTTTTATGTATAAAACTATCTCTCTAGTCTAGGCAGTTCTTTAAAATAGAGGCATGTTATATATTTCCTGCTTCTAGGGGACTGAGGATGGGAGGTATGCACAGAGATGTAAAAATTCTGGGAATCTCAAAGGCACAGGGGAAAAACAGAAATTGTGGGGGAAATTGAAATGTACGCACTTCTTAAATCTATGAGACTTCTTTCTCAAGTATCAGGAATACTTGCAATTTTTCATAGAGAAAAAGAAGACATTTATACTTTTGCATTCGTAAATATGTCAAATAGTACAATTTTACATCCTGAGTTATAAATGATGCATTTTATGTTTTGGATGCATCATTTATAACGGGGGATATAAAATTGCGCTCTTTGGCACATTTATGGATTTAGAAGTATAAATACCTTCGTTTTCGATAAGCAGAACTGCGCATATATACCTGACACTTGAGAAGAAGCTGTAAACTGCTGCACCATATGCAGCCGTAGTGCACATATCTTTAAAAGGTAGGAGAAATTAAAGATGAAGGCAGAAAACAAATTCTGTGGAAAACAAGACAACTACATACCTAGAGACCAGCGTTCCCGCTACGCTGAGTTAGCATAAGTTGCTCACAGATTTTTAGCCTCTAGCTCACACATTTTTGTCTTAGCTCAGGAAGGATGACCCCAGAGCACAATAATTTATGCAGTCGCTCACAACTTTAATGCCAGTAGCTCACAAAGGAGAATTTTTGCTTACAAGACTCTGCAGCTTAGAGGGAACTTTGCTAGAGACTCACTTAGCTTACATACCTAGAGACTCTCTTATAGAATCATATTAGGTAGAACTGCCAGCCTATGTGGAATATTAATCTAAACTTTATAACATTTAAAATATTGAACTATTTTAATGTGTTAGGACAAAGTTTGAGTCCAACAGCACCAACGAAGTTTAATTCTGGGTGTAAGTTTTGGTGTGTATCTGAAGAAATGAGCAGTTGCCTCTTGAAAACTCTGCCACTGATATTAATCTTTAAGGTGCTACTGAGCTCTTGCTCTGTTCGATGTGGTGGTTTTGATTGTGACAATATGTGAGCTCCTTTTGCAGAGGGCTGAATATAGTGGGAAAGTGTGTGCATGTTTTCAGCCCACCGTTGGCCAAGGTCTATCGAGCCATGAGCTGGTAGTGTGCAGAAGCATCTCCTGCCTCCTCTTGACATAGTTCAGGTGTGTAACTGAGACCCGATATAAGACAGAACAAAGATGATGAGGGGCCTGGAGGGGTCGACTAAGATGGTGAGGGGTCTGGAGACCAAGTCCTGTGAAGAAAGGTTGAAGGAGCTGGGCATGTTTAGATTGGAGAGGAGGCAGCTGAGAGGTGATAGGATCACCATCTTCAAGTCCTTGAAGGGTTGTCATATAGAGCAGGGGTGGCCAACGGTAGCTCTCCAGATTTTTTTTTGCCTACAACTCCCATCACCCCCAGCCATTGTCCATGCTGACTGGGGCTGATGGGAGTTGTAGGCAAAAACATCTGGAGAGCTACCGTTGGCCACCCCTGATATAGGGGATTGTAAGTCACTCTGAGTCTCTGATTCAGAGAGAAGGGCGGGGTATAAATCTGCAGTCTTCTTATGAGCTACCTTGCATTAGATTCAGGTGGGTAGCCGCCTTGGTCTGAAATGACAGCTGCTGGAATGGCCTTGGGTCAGCCAGAGCTATCTTATCTGGGAGAACTGGGTGTGATTCCCCTCTCCTCCACTTGCAGCTGCTGGAATGGCCTTGGGTCAGCCGTAGCTCTCTTATCTGGGAGAACCGGGTTTGATTCCCCACTCCTCCGCTTACAGCTGCTAGAATGGCCTTGGGTTAGCCACAGCTCTTGCAGGCGATGTCCTTGAAAGGGCAGCTGCTGTGAGAGCCCTCACAGCCCCACCCACCTCACCGGGTGTCTGTTATGGGGAGATAAGAGAGCTATGTTCTCCCAGATAAGAGAGCTATGGGTGGCCCAAGGCCATGCCAGCAGGTGCAAGTGGAGGAGTGGGGAATCAAACCAGGTTCTCCTAGATAAGAGTCTGTGCACTTAACCGCTACGCCAAACTGCAATGTAGGTTGAAAACGTAAGTTAAAAACATTACCTGGCACGCCCCTTAATGAAAACTGATCTCACGAGAGCTGACATTTTGGGCACAGAAGAAATTGATTGAACGAGTTTTCGCGTGGGCGCTGGAAGTTTGCTCCTGTGGCGCTCGCCGCTACCAGGCCCTTGCGATGCCAAGCTGCAATGTGAGGGTTTGAAAGCGGAATTGACTGGAAATGAAAGCTGACCTATTAATTTTTCTCGTCCGAGTCAACTGCAAGAAAGCAAATGGCACAACGGAAATTAAAGTGGGTGCCCTTTTACCAGGCACGAGAGTTTTTAAAAAGAAACCCCTGGAACGTGGTGTGCGGTAGGACACAGTTGTGCTGTGCAACAAGACCCCTGCCTACAGCTCCCATATATATTTTTTTTTTTGAAAAAAGATTCCTTTGTGATAATTGGACTTTATGATGAAAGTGAAAGAACTTGTGGACTGCCAAGGATAATGTTGAAGCCTGGGATGTGTCTGTACCTGATTTTCGTATTTTGATATACCTGTAGCTCTGAAATGCAGAGAGGTTGCTGTGTGTTCAAAAGGAGACAAAACTCTTTGCGTTTATCTCCCGCGTAGCGCTTTGCTGGAGGAGAACAATTGCTGGCTTGTTAGGAAGCACGACAGGTTCTTCCCTCCCCCCCACCCCCGCTGAGTAGTCCAGTCTGTTTCAGGCAGCGTCCTGTTGGAAGTGACTTCAGGGCGAATGGGGAGATCCGATTCAGTAGATGGGAAAATGGCTGAAAGTGTACCTTTCAAGTTCCACAGTGGATTCTTTAGCGGCGGGCAGGCTTCTTTGCAAGGAAAAACTTCTTTGCACAACGGGTGATTAGAAATGTGGAATTCACTGCCAGGGGGTGTGGTGATAGCCACTGGTGTGTGTGTGTGTATTGTGCTGTCAAGTTGCTTGTGACTTATGCTCAGGTTTCGCAAACTGAAGAAGAAGACTGCAGATTTATACCCCACCCTTCTATCTGAATCAGAGACTCAGAGCCGCTTAGAATCTCCTATGTCCTCTCTCCCCACAATAGACACCCTGTGAGGTGGGTGGGGCTGAGAGGGCTCTCACAGCAGCTGCCCTTTCAAGGACAACCTCTTCAAGAGCTATGGCTGACCCAAGGCCATTCCAGCAGCTGCAAGTGGAGGAGTGGGGAATCAAACCCGGTTCTCCCAGATAAGAGAGTTCTGGCTGACCCAAGGCCATTCCAGCAGCTGCAAGTGGAGGAGTGGGGAATCCAACCCGGATCTCCCAGATAAGAGAGCTCTGGCTGACCCAAGGCCATTCCAGCAGCTGCAAGAGGAGGAGTGGGGAATCAAACCCGGTTCTCCCAGATAAGAGAGCTCTGGCTGACCCAAGGCCATTCCAGCAGCTGCAAGTGGAGGAGTGGGGAATCCAACCCGGTTCTCCCAGATAAGAGAGCTCTGGCTGACCCAAGGCCATTCCAGCAGCTGCAAGAGGAGGAGTGGGGAATCAAACCCGGTTCTCCCAGATAAGAGAGCTCTGGCTGACCCAAGGCCATTCCAGCAGCTGCAAGTGGAGGAGTGGGGAATCCAACCCGGTTCTCCCAGATAAGAGAGCTCTGGCTCACCCAAGGCCATTCCAGCAAGTGCAAGTGGAGGAGTGGGGAATCCAACCCGGTTCTCCCAGATAAGAGAGCTTTGGCTGACCCAAGGCCATTCCAGCAGGTGCAAGTGGAGGAGTGGGGAATAAAACCCAGTTCTCCCAGATAAGAGAGCTCTGGCTGACCCAAGGCCATTCCAGCAGCTGCAAGTGGAGGAGTGGGGAATCCAACCCGGTTCTCCCAGATAAGAGAGCTCTGGCTGACCCAAGGCCATTCCAGCAGCTGCAAGTGGAGGAGTGGGGAATCCAACCCGGTTCTCCCAGATAAGAGAGCTCTGGCTGACCCAAGGCCATTCCAGCAGGTGCAAGTGGAGGAGTGGGGAATCAAACCCGGTTCTCCCAGATAAGAGAGCTCTGGCTGACCCAAGGCCATTCCAGCAGCTGCAAGTGGAGGAGTGGGGAATCCAACCCGGTTCTTCCAGATAAGAGAGCTCTGGCTCACCCAAGGCCATTCCAGCAGCTGCAAGTGGAGGAGTGGGGAATCCAACCCGGTTCTCCCAGATAAGAGAGCTCTGGCTCACCCAAGGCCATTCCAGCAGGTGCAAGTGGAGGAGTGGGGAATCAAACCCAGTTCTCCCAGATAAGAGAGCTCTGGCTGACCCAAGGCCATTCCAGCAGCTGCAAGTGGAGGAGTGGGGAATCAAACCCGGTTCTCCCAGATAAGAGTCTGTGCACTTAACCACTACACCAAACCGGCACAAAAGGGGTTTAGATAGATGAATGGAGGCGACGTAGCCATGATAAATAAAGAGAGACTCCATGTTTGGAGGCAGTGAACTTCTGAATCCCAGGGTCAAGATGTAACATTAGGCTGGGAGCATGTGACTGGCCCAACATCACCCAGCAAGCTTCTATGGCATGAGTGGAGATTTGAACTTGAGTCTCTGACAGTTTATCTGCTGCACCGTGTAGGCTCTCTGTGAGGGTTTCTAAATTTTTTAAAACTAATGCCCGTAAATTTAGGGATCACCAGAATCAGGAAAATTCTCTATGTGTCCAACTGCAAAGGGATTCTGGATGGTACATGAGGAGGCTGTTATACAGTCAATCCGAAGACTTGGTTCCATGTACCACAGGAGTGTCTACTGTGGCTTGCCTTCAGCTTTCCATGATCTGTCTGTCTGTTGTCTATTGTCTGTTTTATCGTCTATCATCTGTCTATTGTCTGTCGTTTGTTCGTTCCTCCCTTCCTCTTGATGTAGTGGTTAAGTGTGTGAACTCTTATCTGGGAGAACTCTTATCTGGGTTTGATTCCCCACTCCTCCACTTGCACCTGCTGGAATGGCCTTAGGTCAGCCATAGTTCTGGCAGAGGTTGTCCTCGAAAGGGCAGCTGCTGTGAAAGCCTTCTCAGCCCCACCCTGTTGTGGGGGGAGAAGATATAGGAGATTGTAAGCCGCTCTGAGTCTCTGATTCAGAGAGAAGGGCGGGGTATAAATCTGCAGTCTTCTTCTTCTTCCTCCTCCTTCCTGGAAGTCATGACGACCTCTGGTAACGTCCTGGAAGTCATGGCGACCTCTGGTAACTCCTACTGGGGCACAGAGGACATTCAGAGAAGTGGCTCAATCCAGCCTGCCTCTGCCTCCTGACCCTGGTATTCTCTGGAGGTCTCTCATCCAAATACTTGCCAGGGTCGGCCCTTCTCAGTTTCCGAGATCTGATGAGATTGGGCTTGCCTGGGCTATCCAGGTCAGGGTGAGAAAAGTCCTTTCCTAGCCCTTCTGCCCAAGGCTTAAAGCTGGTTTGAAGCTGAACCTGGAACCTCCCCGATGCCAAGTGTAACCACTGAGCTCCGATCGTTTCCTTGCTTCCTTCGAGACTTGAACTCAGAACTTCCAGACTGTAAGACTGAGGCACAGCCTCACGGTTCTGACTGTACCTGATAGAACAACTGAGGGATGCCCATCTCTGTATTCTGTATCCACACCATTGGAAGTTTGGGTGGGTGTGGTGCTGTGTTCCCTCTCAGCTGAGTTAGTGTGAGCTAGCTCACAGATTTTTAGCCTCCGGCTCACCCATTTTTGTCTTAGCTCAGGAAAAAAATGGCCCCAGAGCAAGCTAATTTATGCAGTAGCTCACAATTTTAATGCCAGCAGCTCACAAAGTAGAATTTTTGCTTACAAGACTCCACAGCTTAGAGGGAACATTGGTGTGGTGGCATCCAGCCATTTCAGCAGGGTTGCTAAGACTTATCTTCCAAGGGAAATTTGCTCTGCATCTTCTAGGCTGGCATTTAGGAGTCAGGCAAATGGAGCGCTTTTTGGAAAAGGCTTTGGGGGGGGGGCATGTTTCCTGATAGATTTGTTCGCTGTTGCTACCTTCAGATTCTTGAGCTGGCCTAAGTTGCGTTTGCTTTCATTTTGCAGTACGTTTGTATGTTATAATTCAGGGGTGGCCAATTGTAGCTCTCCAGATGCTTTTTTTGCCTACAACTCCCATCAGCTCCAGCCATTGGCCATGGTGGCTGGGGCTGATGGGAGTTGTAGGCAAACAAACATCTGGAGAGCTACCGTTGGCCACCCCTGTTATAATTGATACGATCCTTCTTTAAATTTGGCTTTTATCTGCCTTGTGGATTTAGACAAACCAGCCTGTGGGATATGAATGCTTTAAGTAAAATAAAGATTTGGAGACGGGATGGGAAAAGATCCTTTCCTCCAGGTCCATAGCTGGGATTACAAAGGCCAAGGGGGCATAAATAATAGTCGTGGGGGGGCACTTAGGGACCCCCTCCCCTCTGCTGCCACTGTCACTGCGGCCAGGACTCAGGGCCTGTTCTTCCCTTCCCTCCTGCTCTTTCCCTTTTTTTAAATCGCTCATGAGCCCAGTGGCTGCTCCTACAGCCTCTCCTGCGTGATTTAACCCCCCCCCCCCGCTGTCGTCTTCTGAGGGGCTGATGGGGTGAAAGCTGCGATGGTGAGGACTGCCCCCTCCCTCCCACATGGTGACAGGGGGAGAGAGGAAAGGTCAACAGCCCTGAGTAGGAGCACCCCGACAGGAAGTTGGGGCAGGGCCCCCACAGGCCCCCCCAAGTGGAGAGCCAGTTTGGTGTAGTGGTGAAATGCGCGGACTCCTATCTGGGAGAACCGGGTTTGATTCCCCACTCCTCCACTTGCACCTGCTGGGATGGCCTTGGGTCAGCCATAGCTCTCGTAGGAGTGGTCCTTGAAAGGGCAGCTGCTGTAAGAGCTCTCTCAGCCCCACCCACCTCACAGGGTGTCTGTTACGGCGGGTGGGGGGGGAGGTAAAGGCGATTGTGACCGCTCTGAGATTCAGAGTATAGGACGGGATATAAAATCATCATCGTCATTATCATCTTCTTCCTCCTCCCCCCTGTTTGGGGCTCATTAGCTAAGGGAGTGTTTGCCTCTTCCTGAAATATGCAGTTTTGCTCATGCGCTTCAGCCATCTGGCGCAGCCTTGCGTGATTAGCGCTGTGCTCCTTGAGGTGCACTGAGGTCAGGATTTGCGTAGGTGGTTCTCTTTGTGAAGTTGGGGCAGGGCCCCCACAGGCCCCCCATGTGGAGAGCCAGTTTGGTGTAGTGGTTAATTGCGCAGACTCTTATCTGGAAGAACCGGGTTTGAGTCCCCACTCCTCCACTTGCAGCTGCTGGAATGGCCTTGGGTCAGCCAGAGCTCTCGCAGAGCTGTACTTGAAAGGGCAGCTTCTGGGAGAGCTCTCTCAGCCCTACCTACCTCACAGGGCCCCCACAGGCCCCCCATGTGGAGAGCCAGTTTGTCTGTTGTGGGGGGTGGGAAGGTAAAGAAGATTGTGACCGGTCTGAGTTTCAGAGTATAGGGTGGTATATAAAACCACCACCACCACCTCCTTCCTCTTCTTCCTCCTCTTCCTCTTCTTCCTTCTCTTCCTCTTCCTCCTCTTCTTCCTCTTCTTCCTTCTCTTCCTCCTCTTCTTTTTCTTCTTCCTCTTCTTTCTCTTCTTCCTCTTCCTCTTCTTTCTCTTCTTCCTGTTCCTCTTCCTCCTACTCTTCCTCTTCTTCCTTCTCTTTCTCTTCTTCCTTCTCTTCCTCTTCCTCTTATTCCTTTTCCTCTTCTTCCTCTTTCCCCCTCCCCCCTGTCTGGGGCTCATTAGCTAAGGGAGTGTTTGCCTCCTCCTGAAATATGCAGTTTTGCTCATGCGCTTCAGTCATCTGGCGCAGCCTGTTCTCCTTGTGTGATTGGCACCGTGCTCCTTGAGGTGCACTGAGGTCATAGATTTGCGTAGGTGGTTCTTTTTGTGAAGGACTATTGATTGTGGCTGAAGACTAAAGCCTGAATGCATGGGAGGATTGGAGGCCATCCTTATAAGGTTGTTTTCAGAGGGGAGCCATGCTGGTCTGTGGTGGAACTGGGGTTGCTAGCCTCCAGGAGAACTGCAAAATGCTGGTGTGATAGAGCATTGGTTCCAGAAACAGTTGATTAGGTGTGGTTGGACGAAGGTCTTTTCGAAACATGCAAAGGTTTAACCTAGGAAGCGTGTCACCATGCAACGACTACCACACCGTTTCTCCGCTTAGTTCCTCATGGAGAAAAGTGAGATATGAATGAATAAAATAGAAAATAAATAAATCTTGGCAGTCGTAAAGACAACATGATTCGAGTCTGTTTCATTAAAAAGTAATATGTGCATTAGGAATTCCTGTCTGCTGATGAAGCACATTTGAAGATTATTGTCTCATGTTGGGACCAGTGCATGCAGTCCTATTGATTTATATCTTCCCCCCCACCCCTTCCTAACCTTTTGTTTTGTCTGTATTTTGCTAAAGCGTTTTTTGGTGTTCCGAAACAAGCTAGTTGGCATTTAGCAAATGCTATCTCCAAAAGAGCTTGTCAGATTTTTTTTTTAATTGGCAAATATATCTGCCTTTTTATTTATTGTTAGGGTTTTCTCTGGCCAATTAAAACTGCGATTCTGTGTGCTCTTAACCTAGAAGTAAGCCTGCCTGCACACAGTGGCATTTATTTCTGAGTAAATATTCGTACAATTGTTATGTAAAGTTTTTGTGTGCGTGTTTTAAAAATATGCCCCTTGATGATAAACTTATTTAATTGGGACTGTACTTGGACTCATCTGGAAATTTTGGTCCCTTTGATGCCTATGGCTGTTTCAAAAGGACCCTCTTTTGTGTGGTATTTCATTATTCCCCATTTTTCACCCAAATCCAACTTTCAAAAAGGAAATTAATTAAAGCGGAGGAACTGTATGTTATCTGGCTGCCGCTGTTCGTACCCAAATGGATGTGTGAAATTTTACAAAATAGTTTAAAAAGAATTACAGACCAAATGTTAGAACAGAGTTTGAGTTCAGTGTAGGGTTGCAAGGTCTGTGTTGGAAAATACCTGGAGACTTTGGGGGTGGAGCTGGGAGAGGGAGGGATTTGGGGAGGGAAGGGGCCTCAACAGAGTACAATGCCATAGAGTCCATCGCACCATTTTCTCCAGGGGAGCTGATCTCTTGCCAGCTGGAAATCAGTTGCCAAAGTGGGAGATCTCCCAGGCCCCACCTGGAAGTTGGCAACTACTGGACACCAGTGGTTCCTTTAAGACCAACAAAGTTTTATTCAAGGTATAAGATTTCATGTGCATGCACACTTCTTCGGGTACATTGAAACAGAAGTCCCAATCCATACATGGGGGTATAGGGTGGGCAGCAAATTAACATACAGCACAATTAAGACATTTAATAGATGCACGGAAAAACAGGAACAACAATCTTAGGTTACCATTTCTTTGGATTTAATTCTCGGGGGGGGGGGGACATAGTGAAGGGAATAAATATGTCAAAATTAGAGATTGATGACCAGATGTAGCCTTAACTGTGGAATGCTGAGAGTAATTAACTGAGACCCAGCCATTACACTCCACCCATCTCCCCTTAAGCATAGAGGCAAACTTACAGCCTCTTCTTCTTTACACATTTCCACGAAAATTGGTTCTGCCACAGACCTTGTGTGCGTGTGTTAAGTACAGTCAAGTTCCTTCAAATTTATGAACTGATGGCCCCCAAAAGGCCCAATCGTTAAGGCTTGCTCAGGTCTTGCAAACGGAAGGCCGCAGCTTCCTTTGCTGAATTCATCCATCTCACGTTGGGTCTTCCTCTTTTCCTGCTGCCTTCCGCTTTTTGTCTTTTCCAAGGACTCTCTTGATAATGTTACCAAAGTACGATACGCTCCGTTTAGTCATTGTAGCTTCTAGGGGTGGTATTTTTTCCCATTCCAAGATGCTGCCAGAGGGACAGAGTGTACAAAGAAGAAAAGCATTTTGCCCCAGCTCTCAGAGCATCCTGCGGCTGCCACAGTTCTCCGAAGTCACCTTTTCTAGATCTCAGAGCTCCCATCCCTTTAATATGCAGGTGGACAATATATTGTTGGCAGGGCTTTTTTTTATATATATATATATAACAGGAACTCCTTTGCATATTAGGCCACACACTCCTGATGTAGCTAGTCTTCCTTACAGGCCCTGTACTAAGAGCCCTGGAAGCTCTTGGAGGATTGGCTACATCAGGGGCGTGTGGCCTAATATGCAAAGGAGGTCCTGCTGAAATTCCTTACAGGGCTCTTCGTACAGGGCCTGCTGGAAGCTCCAGGAGGATTGGCTGCATCAGGGGTGTGTGGCCTAATAGGCAAAGGAGGTCCTGCTAGAATTCCTTACAGGGCTCTTAGTACAGGGCCTGCTGAGAGCTCCAGGAGGATGGGCTACATCAGGGGTGTGTGGCCTAATAGGCAAAGGAGCTCCTGCTAGAATTCCTTACAGGGCTCTTCTTACAGGGCCTACTGTAAGCTCTTGGAGGATTGGCTACATCAGGGGCGTGTGGCCTAATATGCAAAGGAGTCCCTGCTACAAAAAAGAAGCCCTGATTGTGGGTGATCTGATAAGGAGTTGTTCTTAGGGCATGTATATTGGGTATGAGTCACGTTCTGCGAGTGAGAAGTTTCTGCCAAAATGTATTATCAGTTGCAATAGTTGGAGATCTCCAGGTGCCACCTGGGGGCTGGCAACCCTAGAACACACCAAACCGGTGCTGAAAGCCTGTGAACATTTACCACAGTCATTACAACAGTCTGCAAGTGAGGCTTTCTGTAGCACCATCCGCAGTGGTGGCACATGGTTTTTTAGCCACTGTGTGACACGGTGTTGGACTGGATGAGCCATTGGTCTGATACAACATGGTTTCTGTTATGTTTGTATGGCCCTGCTGGTGAACCTCCTGATGGCACCTGGGTTTTTTGGCCACTGTGTGACACAGAGTGTTGAACTGGATGAGCCTTTGGCCTGAGTTTAAAACAATTTATTAATAGTATATGGTAACAATATCAAATTATATCGTTACTATCCCTAACCCATATGATATTTTTCTAATCCCCCCTCCCTCCTTTACTAGACTTCCGCCGATGTTATATACTTAAGTTCACTTATAAAGCTACCCTTAACCCATCAAAGTTCAATTTTCCCTTTTTCTTAAGTTCATTGTTAAAAAATTGCCCAATGTCCTTTCAAATTCCACTCTTTTTCTATATATCCTCTAAATTTCTTCCATTCCCTCTTAAACACTTCCAAATCATAATCTCTTAAAATTCTTGTTAGTTTATCCATCTCACTCCATGATAAAACTTTCACAATCCAGTCCCATTTCTCTGGTATTTTTTCTTGTTTCCATAACTGTGCGTATAATGTCCTAGCAGCTGAGAGCAAGTACCAAATGGATGGGCCATTGGCCTGATCCAGCATGGCTTCTCTTATGTTCTTTTGTGACACAGAGTGTTGGACTGGATGGGCCATTGGCCTGATCCAGCATGGCTTCTCTTATGCTCTTATGTGACACAGAGTGTTGGACTGGATGGGCCACTGGCCTGATCCAACATGGCTTCTCTTATGTTCTTTTGTGACACGGAGTGTTGGACTGGATGGGCCACTGGCCTGATCCAGCATGGCTTCTCTTATGTTCTTATGTGACGCAGAGTGTTGGACTGGATGGGCCACTGACCTGATCCAACATGGCTTCTCTTATGTTCTTTTGTGACACAGAGTGTTGGACTGGAGGGGCCATTGGCCTGATCCAGCATGGCTTCTCTTATGTGACACAGAGTGTTGGACTGGATGGGCCACTGGCCTGATCCAGCATGGCTTCTCTTATGTGATACAAAGTGTTGGACTGGATGGACCATTAGCCTGATCCAACATGGCTTCACCTATGTTCTTTTGTGACACAGAGTGTTGGACTGGGTGGGCCATTGGCCTGATCCAACATGGCTTCTCTTATGTTCTTTTGTGACACAGAGTGTTGGACTGGATGGGCCATTGGCCTGATCCAGCATGGCTTCTCTTATGTGACACAGAGTGTTGGACTGGATGGACCATTGGCCTGATCCAACATGGCTTCTCCTATGTTCTTTTGTGACACAGAGTGTTGGACTGGATGGGCCATTGGCCTGATCCAACATGGCTTCTCTTATGTGACACGGAGTGTTGGACTGGAGGGGCCATTGGCCTGATCCAACATGGCTTCTCCTATGTTCTTTTGTGACGCAGAGTGTTGGACTGGAGGGGCCACTGGCCTGATCCAACATGGCTTCTCTTATGTTCTTTTGTGACACAGAGTGTTGGACTGGAGGGGCCATTGGCCTGATCCAGCATGGCTTCTCTTATGTGACACAGAGTGTTGGACTGGAGGGGCCATTGGCCTGATCCAACATGGCTTCTCCTATGTTCTTTTGTGACGCAGAGTGTTGGACTGGAGGGGCCACTGGCCTGATCCAACATGGCTTCTCTTATGTTCTTATGTTCACACTGTTCTTGCTTTGTTATGACATCACTGTGCTTCACTATGATGTATGTAATCAGAACGTAATCAGAACCCAGTGGGACTTGTTATGCCAGAGCTGTGGCCGTGCGGGGCTCGGAACAAGAGCATAATCTTTCTTAGTGGTGCAGTGTATGCCTGGTGAGTTGTCTGAAAGTTGCTTTTGGCAAAAAGAGCTTTTGTTCAAGATGACTCTGCGTCGCCTTTCCTGCAGTTTCAAATATAATGTATAATCTTATTTATCGGGAGAGTTTGTGAAAGTGCAGGCAAAAATCCAGATTGTTGTCGTGTGCCCGGGGCAGCTTTCTTCCAAACTGAGTCACAGCAGTGACTTGCGTGTAGGTGAAATCTGCAGGCAGCGGTCCTCTGTCGAAAGGATAGTTATGAATTGAAGCTGGCAAGGGAATTTTCTGGCTGTCTGGAGGATGGAAGACTATCAGGCAAGGAAATACTTCTTTACACAGAGAATGATTAAAATGTGGAATTCACTGCCAGAGGATACCCTGATGGCCATAGGATCAGACAGCTTTAAAAGGGGATTAGATATATTCATGGAGGACAATCCCAGAGCCAGGAGGCAATATCAGGCCTCTATGCCTTATTCTTGGCTGTCCAGAGGAACTGGTTGGCCACTGTGTGATACAGGATGCTGGACTCAATAGACCATTGGTCTGATCCAGCAGGGCTTTTCTGATGTTTAATGAAGGCCTCAGCCTCTATGCCCTGTTGTTGGCCCTCCAGAAGAGCTGTTGATTTCTGTGTGAGATGGGATGCTGGACTAGATGGACCACTGGTCTGATCCAGCAGAGTTCTTTGGCATCTATGCCTTGTTGTTGGGCTTCCAGGGGAACTGGTTGGCCACTGTGTGAGACAAGATGCTGGACTCGATGGAGCACTGGTCTGATCCAGCAGGGCTCTTCTGATGTCCTTTGCTATTTTCTGGGGAAGTTGTTCCATAATTGTGGGGCTACTACTGAATAGACTTTCTCTCATGTAGTTGGGACTTTTCTGATAGTGAGTCAGAGTAAATGGGTTTGGGCATATGGTCTGAGAGGCTGGTCAGAAGAGACGGGAACAAGATGATCTCGCAACATCAGGCCTCTATGTCCTGTTCTTGGCTGTCTAGAGGAACCGGTTAGCCGCTGTTTTAGATAGGATGTTGAACTCAATGGACCATTGGTCTGATCCAGCAGGGCTCTTCTGATGTTCTAATGAAGGCCTCAGCCTCTATGCCGTTGTTGGACCTCCAAAGGAACTGGCTGACCACTGTGTGAGACAGGATGCTGGACTAAATGGACCACTGGTCCGACCCTGCAGGATTTTTCTGATATTTTTACGAAGGCCTTGGCCTCTATGCCTTGTTGTTGGGCCTCCAGAGCAACTAGTTGACCACTGTGAGAGACAGGAGGCTGGACTTGATGGACCCTCACTGGCCTGATTCAGCAGGGCTCTTCTTATGTTCTTAATCTCTTTGTTGTTGATGATGATCTGATAAGGATTGTTGTTAGATTGTTGAAAAGAAGAAATGGGCGAGTAAAAGTGATGCTTGGAGAGCAAATAGTAAGATTGTTATTTGGCATGTGAAAAAGCTTTGTTTAAGGGGAACGTGGATCATCTAGCCAGCAACTGCGTGGAGGAAAATTATCCTTTGGAGCTGAACTCTGGATATTGACTCTTTATGGATTGAACATTGGATCTTTTGGAACCTTTATTAAAGAAGAAAACTTTGAGGAGTCATACAGAAAGAACTTCTTGTTGCTTTAGGAGACACTGGACCTTTGGAAGTATTTGTTTGAATTTTGCTATGCATCTTTTGTATTTGTAACTTTATAGAAATATTGTAAGTTTAATATTATAAGTTTATTAATAGTTTTGTTTTCAGATGCAGTTGTTTTTTCTATCTTGCTATCACTGTACTGCCACTGGTTTGCTATCTATACTTTGGAATACTGTGTACAATTCTGGTCACTGCAACTCAAAAAGGATATTATAGCACTGGAAAAAGTTCAGAAAAAGGCAACTAGAATGCTTAAAGATTTGGAACACTTTCCCTATGAAGAAAGGTTAAAACGCTTGGGGCTCTTTAGCTTGGAGAAATGTCGACTGCGGGGTGACAAGATAGAGGTTTACAAGATTATGCATGGGATGGAGAAAGTAGAGAAAGAAATACTTTTCTCTCTTTTTGCATAATACAAGAACTTGTGGGCATTCAGTGAAATTGCTGAGCAGTCAGATTAAAACGGATAAAAGGAAGTATTTCTTCACCCAAAGGGTGATTAACACATGGAATTCACTGCCACAGGAGGTGGTGGCGGTTACAAGCATAGCCAGCTTCAAGAGGGGATTGGATAAAAATATGGAGCAGAGGTCCATCACTGGCTATTAGCCACTGTGTGTGTGTGTGTGTATGTGTATATATGTGTGTGTGTGTGTGTATTGGCCACTGTGTGACACAGAGTGTTGGACTGGATGGGCCATTGGCCTGATCCAATATGGCTTCTCTTATGTTCTTATACTTAAGGATTGTTGTTAGGGCATGTATATTGGGTATGAGTCACATTGCAGCTCCAGCACCAAGGGGAGGGGCAGAGGTGGGCACCCTGGACCACCCTTCTATACGTCCAGACTCCAGTTTAGTTTGCATTATCACAGATGAAATAACACACAAGCACAGCATTTTTCAGAAAAAAACTGGAATAAAATTGGCCACAACTTTTATTGTTTACAGCTGCAGTAAGCCTTGACACAGCATGGGGTAAGGATCCTACACATCGACTGATCCACCTGCCAGTCGATAATCTGCTGGTAACCTTGGGATTGGCAGGTCCCACTAGGGCAGAGGCCCGGAGGTGGCCTCCCTTGCCACCTGAGTGTGAGGGTGATCCCCGGACATGCCCCCGGGCTGGGCACCTCAGCTGCCCCTCACATCAGGATCCCTTACTGGGATCCCCACCCTCAGGAAATGGGCATGCAGGCTGGTTTTCCTGAGAATGGATCCATCCCTATGCTGATACTGCCACAAGGGCCAGGCCTCAGATGACAAAGAGAGGGGACGGCAGTGGTGTGGTGCCTTAAATAGCCTACAGGCACCTCCGCCCTCTGCCCAAGACACCCCATAGGCCTGAAAGGCGGGAAGGGGGGCGGGCAAGAATCCAACTTCCTGCTTTACGACTGCTGGCCCGGCCCTTTCACCCTGCAACGAGGCAGCCATGGCTGCCCCCACTCTCCCCCTCCCCCAGTTCTGGTGGAGCTGGCAGCGATCACAGCCCGCCAGGATCATAGCTCTTTGTGCTTTTGGTATTGGGTTGAGAACCCTGCAAGCGATGAGGCTTTCTGATCTGAATCAAGTCCCAGTTTGCTGTTTTCTTCTTCTCTGCTCTTTTGGTCAGTCTGGCGCCTTCACAGCACACTGCAGTGCAATTTGTGTTGCGTGTCTTGCCTTTTGCATACCGGAGCACAGAGCTGTGTCCTAAGAGAAAAGGTTTTTCGCTGATTAAAAAAAAATAATAACATTCTCCCGTGTTAATTATACATTCCGGTAACTATTAATGCCAGGAGGAGCTATTAATTTCAAGGGCAAAGTATTGTTTTCTGTAATGTTTCAGTTGTGTCCCTTGGTAGGTAAGGAAGCATTTTGAGCAATTTGTAGGTTTTGTGCACTTTGGAGAATGCTTCGTCTTTGCCTCTTTGGAGTGCCTAAGGTGAAAGAGAACTTCTTCTGAACCTAGGTAAAAAGAGTTCAGGACGGACAAGAGGAAATACTACTTTGCACAGAGAATGATTAAAATGTGGAATTCACTGTCAGAGGGTGTAGTGGTGGCCACATGAATAAACAGCTTTAAAAGAAGACTAGGTAGATTGATGGCTACTAGCCCTGGTGACTGAAGGGAACCTCCACATTCACATGCACTAAGCCTCTGCATCCCATCTCAGAGAGGAACAGAGCAGAGCAGCTCTGATAAGCTGAGACAGCTGGAGAAGTTGCTAAGAATTTCTGCGTTTTGAAAGACTTCATTCTGAGGCTTGGGTGACTGCTGAAAAGGCTGAGTTGTGATAGCTGGGGAACTGCTGTACGTTTGGGTGAGTGGGCTAAAGGTGAAAGTGATTGATTGAT
Source organism: Heteronotia binoei (assembly GCF_032191835.1). Taxonomy (NCBI): domain Eukaryota; kingdom Metazoa; phylum Chordata; class Lepidosauria; order Squamata; family Gekkonidae; genus Heteronotia; species Heteronotia binoei. The sequence continues at coordinate 123,745,489 of NC_083230.1, forward strand.
TGATTGATTGAGAGTAATTGTTGATGATTGCTTAGGAGTGGTCTGCTCCACCCTCTTTGCATTTTAAGCTGCGCCTTGCCAAAGGGCGAGAGCTAAAGGGCTCTTGGCCTGTGGCTCTTTGCCTGGGGGCTTCCTAAGGACCAGGAATCCAGATCCCTGATTTCCTTGTTCTTCCAATAAGGTAAGTTGACCTTCCAGAAGGGGAGCCACGTAAACAACAGCATTTAAAGAGGACTGTATATTTAATATATATATCATGAAGGTAGAATGCCAGCAGGGGGGTGGGGGCTTTCCAGTGTTTTGCACTGAGTGTCACATGTATGACTATCTGCCCACAGGACAGAAGTCTTGGGTGTGTGCTCGATGCAAGGAGCTCCTGGTCCTCAGGGAACGAGTTCGTACCCTTGAGGCCGAGGTGACTGCCCTGGAGAAGCAGAGACGGTCAGTTAGGCAATTGGGGAAGACTCTTGGGGGCGTATTAGATGAGCCCCACTCTGAATGTGGCAGCCCCGTTGCTGCCAGAGAGCGTGAGGGTCTAGAGGGAACAGGGCACCTTGCTGAGGAAAAGGGGAATGCGCCCTCAGAAGGGACCTCTTCTTCGGTTGGTGAGCGGGTATCCTTTCGCGCCAAGGAACCATCCCTGGGCAGGGGGAGAGGGGGGGTCTTGGTAGTTGGTGATTCGATCCTTAGGCAAGTAGACAGCTGGGTGGCAAAACCGCGTATTGACCGTATGGTGACTTGCCTGCCTGGTGCGAAGGTAGCGGACATTACGCGTGTAGTAGATAGGCTGATAGACAGTGCTGGGGAGGAGCCTGTGGTCGTGGTGCATGTTGGCACCAACGATGTGGGGAAATGCAGTCGTGAGGTCCTGGAGGAGAAATTTAGGCTGCTAGGTGGGAGACTTAAGGCCAGGACCTCCAAGGTGGCCTTCTCGGAAGTGCTACCTGTTCCACGTGCAGGGCAGGAGAGACAGGCGCAAATTAGAAGTCTCAATGTGTGGATGAGACGATGGTGTAAGGAGGAAGGGTTTAAGTTTGTTAGGCACTGGGATGCTTTCTGGAACAAGCCGGAGCTGTACAAAAGAGACGGTCTCCACTTGTCTCCGGATGGAACCAGGCTGCTGGCGCTTAAAATCAAAAAGGTGGCAGAGCAGTTTTTAAACTAAATCTTGGGGGAAAGCCGACAGGAGATGGAATGTCTCTGGTTCGGGAGGACTCGTCTCAAAGAGATGAAGGGTTGGCTTCTATTTTTCTACCGAGTAACGGATCAGAGTTGTCCACTGTGATGGTGACAAACAGTATGGACTGTCTGCTAGAGTCTCGAGGCGGCAAGAGAGAGGTGGCGGGCCTAGCTTGCTTGGGAAATTATAAATGTTTGTATGCAAATGCTAGAAGTGTCCGAAGTAAAATTGGTGAATTGGAATGTTTAGTGTTGGGAGAAAACATAGACATTGTGGGAATTTCAGAAACTTGGTGGAATAAGGAGAATCAGTGGGACACGGTGATTCCTGGATATAAGTTATATCGGAAGGACAGGGAGGAAAGGGTTGGAGGTGGGGTGGCTCTGTATGTCAGAGAGGATATACGGTCCAGTAAGACTGAGGTCAGAGAATTAGATTCCCTTTTAGAAATGCTTTGGGTTGAAATAGAGGGCCCAAAAGGAAATTTAACTATGGGAGTTTGTTATCGCCCACCAAATCAAAAGAGAGAGGACGATTATAATATGATGGAGGGATTAAAGATAGCGGCTAAACGTAAAAACTGTGTCGTAATAGGTGATTTTAACTACCCGCAGATTGATTGGGTCAATATGTGTTCTGGTCGAGAGAAAGAGATTGAGTTTCTTGATGCTCTCAATGACTGTGCTATGGAGCAGATGGTCTCAGAACCTACCAGGGGTGGGGCGATCCTGGATCTGGTCCTAAGTAATGCCCAAGACTTGGTGAGAGACGTAAAAGTGATTGCGCCGCTTGGGAACAGTGACCATAATGTTATTGATTTCACCATTTGTATAAATAGGGAGTTGCCCAAAAAGACCGCCACAACCACATTTAACTTTAAAAGGGGTAAATTCTCTGAGATGAGGAGGCATGTGAGGAGGAAACTGAAAGGAAAGGTAAATACGGTCAAAACCCTTGGGGAAGCTTGGAGACTATTTAAAACTATAATCCTAGAAGCTCAGATAAAATACATACCACAAGTTAGGAAAGGCACAAACAGGTATAAGAAGAGGCCAGCATGGTTAACAAACAAAGTAATGGAAGCTGTAAAAGGTAAGAAGGACTCCTTTAAGCGGTGGAAAACCAGTCCAAGTGAGATTAATAAAAGGGAACACAGGCAGTGGCAAATCAAATGCAAGACTGTGATCAGGCAGGCAAAAAGGGACTATGAGGAGCATATTGCAAAAAACATAAAGACCAACAATAAAAATTTCTTCAAATATATTAGAAGTAGGAAACCAGCCAGGGAAGCAGTGGGGCCCTTGGATGACCATGGGGTAAAAGGATTACTGAAGGAGGATGGGGAAATGGCTGAGAAGCTGAATGCATTTTTTGCCTCCGTCTTCACCGTGGAAGATGAGAAGTGTTTGCCCGCCCCAGAACCACTAATATTGGAAGGGGTGTTGAAAGACCTGAGTCAGATTGATGTGACAAAAGAGGAGGTCCTACAACTGATAGACGAATTAAAAACTAATAAGTCACCGGGTCCGGATGGCATACATCCGAGAGTTCTGAAAGAACTCAAAGTTGAACTTGTGGATCTTCTAACAAAAATCTGTAATCTTTCATTGAAATCTGCCTCCGTTCCCGAGGACTGGAAGGTAGCAAATGTCACCCCCATCTTTAAAAAGGGTTCCAGAGGAGATCCGGGAAATTACAGGCCAGTCAGTCTGACTTCAATACCGGGAAAGTTGGTAGAAACCATTATCAAGGACAGAATGAGTAGGCACATTGATGAACACGGGTTATTGAGGAAGACTCAGCATGGGTTCTGCAAGGGAAGATCATGCCTCACTAACCTGTTACATTTCTTTGAGGGGGTGAACAAACATGTGGACAAAGGAGACCCGATAGATGTTGTTTACCTTGACTTCCAGAAAGCTTTTGATAAAGTTCCTCATCAAAGGCTCCTTAGAAAGCTTGAGAGTCATGGAGTAAAAGGACAGGTCCTCTTGTGGATCAAAAACTGGCTGAGTAATAGGAAGCAGAGAGTGAGTATAAATGGGCAGTCTTCGCAGTGGAGGACGGTAAGCAGTGGGGTGCCGCAGGGCTCGGTACTGGGTCCCATCCTCTTTAACTTGTTCATAAATGATTTAGAGTTGGGAGTGAGCAGTGAAGTGGCCAAATTTGCGGATGACACTAAATTGTTCAGGGTGGTGAGAACCAGAGAGGATTGTGAGGAACTCCAAAGGGATCTGTTGAGGCTGGGTGAGTGGGCGTCAACGTGGCAGATGCGGTTCAATGTGGCCAAGTGCAAAGTAATGCACATTGGGGCCACGAATCCCAGCTACAAATACAAGTTGATGGGGTGTGAACTGGCAGAGACAGACCAAGAGAGAGATCTTGGGGTCATGGTAGATAATTCACTGAAAATGTCAAGACAGTGTGCGTTTGCAATAAAAAAGGCCAACGCCATGCTGGGAATTATTAGGAAGGGAATTGAAAACAAATCAGCCAGTATCATAATGCCTCTGTATAAATCGATGGTGCGGTCTCATTTGGAGTACTGTGTGCAGTTCTGGTCGCCGCACCTCAAAAAGGATATTATAGCATTGGAGAAAGTTCAGAAAAGGGCAACTAAAATGATTAAAGGGCTGGAACACCTTCCCTATGAAGAAAGGTTGAAACGCTTAGGGCTCTTTAGCTTGGAGAAACGTCGACTGAGGGGTGACATGATAGAAGTTTACAAGATAATGCATGGGATGGAGAAAGTAGAGAAAGAAGTACTTTTCTCCCTTTCTCACAATACAAGAACTCGTGGGCATTCGATGAAATTGCTGAGCAGACAGGTTAAAACGGATAAAAGGAAGTACTTCTTCACCCAAAGGGTGATTAACATGTGGAATTCACTGCCACAGGAGGTGGTGGCGTCCACAAGCATAGCCACCTTCAAGAAGGGGTTAGATAAAAATATGGAGCAGAGGTCCATCAGTGGCTATTAGCCACAGTGTGTGTGTGTGTGTATGTATATATATATATATATATATATTTGGCCGCTGTGTGACACAGAATGTTGGACTGGATGGGCCATTGGCCTGATCTAACATGGCTTCTCTTATGTTCTCTTATGTTCTTATCCCAGAGCCAGGAGGCAACATTAGGAGATGGGCCTCTGCCTTTGTCAGGGTTGGCCAAACTTGCTTAACATAAGAGCCACATAGAATAAACATCAGATGTTTGAGAGTCACAAGGTATGAACATCAGATGTTTGAGAGCCACATGATGAAGGGAGGGAGGAAGGAAGGAAGGGGGGAGGGGGAGAGAGAGGTGGGAAAAAGCAACTTTAAATATGTTTCCCAAGCCGCTGGCTGGCTAGGCTTCTCCAAGCTGGCCGATGGGGTGGCGGGGGTGGCGAGAGTCACACAATATGTGTGAAAAAGGCACATATGGCTCCCGAGCCACAGTTTGACTGCCCCTGCTCTACGCCCTGTTGTTGGCTGTCCAGAGGAACTGGTTCACCACTGTGTGAGACAGGAGGCCGTACAGCTGGGCTGTTCTGATGTTCTTATGAAGGCCTCAGCCTCAATGCTCAGTTGTTGGTTTTCCAGAGGAACTGTTTGACCACTGTGTGAGACAGAATGCTGGACCAGATGGACACGGGTCTGATCTAGCAGGGTTCTTCTGATGTTCTTCTGAAAGCCTCGGCCTCTCTGCCGTGTTGTTGGGCCTTCGGAGGAACTGGCTGGCCACTGTGTGAGACAGGAGGCTGGGCTAGGTGGACCCTCACTGGTCTGCTCTAGCAGGGCTCTTCTGATGTTCTTATGAAGGCATCGGTCTCTCAGGCCTGTTGTTGGCCCTCCAGAGGAACTGGTTGGCCCCTGTGTGAGACAGGAGGCTGGACTAGATGGACCCTCCCTGGTCTGATCCAGCAGGGCTCTGCTGATGTTCTCAGGGGAAGGCCTCGGTCTCTCTGCCCTGTTGACCCTCCAGAGGAACTGGTTGGCCACTGTGTGAGACAGGTGGCTGGACTAGATGGACCCTCAGTGGTCTGATCCAGCAGGGCTCTTCTGATATTCTTAGGAAGGCCTCAGCCTCTGTGCCCTTTTGCTGGCCCTCCAGAGGAACTGGTTGGCCACTGTGTGAGACAGGTGACTGGACTAGGTGGACCCTCAGTGGTGTGATCCAGCAGGTCTCTTCTGATATTCTTAGGAAGGCCTCAGCCTCTGTGCCCTGTTGCTGGCCCTCCAGAGGAACTGGTTGACCACTGTGTGAGACAGGTGACTGGACTAGATGAACCCTCAGTGGTGTGATCCAGCACGGCTCTTCTGATATTCTTGGGAAGGCCTCAGCCTCTGTGCCCTCCAGAGGAAATGGTTGGCCACTGTGTAAGACAGGAGGCTGGACTAGATAGACCCTCACTGGTCTGCTCTAGCAGGGCTTTTCTGATGTTCTTCTGAAAGCCTCAGCCTCTCTGCCCTGTTGTTGGCCCTCCAGAGGAACTGGCTGGCCTCTGTGTGAGACAGGAGGCTGGACTAGGTGGACCCTCCCTGGTCTGATCCAGCAGGGCTCTTCCGATGTTCTTAACTGCTATTCAATCTGTTAACAGTTTTCCAGCGCAGACAGCTGGCTAGTGATGCATATTGCGGTCTGGTTAAATATTAATATTGTAATATTGCTGTGCCCTGGCCTGGATGGCCCAAGCTAGCCTGATCTCATCATTTTTCAGAAGCTAAACAGGGTTGGCTCAGGCTAGTATTTGGATGGGAGATCACCAAAAAAAGTCTAGGGTTGCTATGGAGAGAGGCAATGGCAAAACCACCTCTGAATGTCTCTTTCTTGGAAAACCCTATGAGATTGCCATAGGCTGGTTGCACTTGGTGGCTCTATCTTCCATTAGTATTGCTGCGGCCCCCGGATCCTGCCCCACCCCTGAAATATTTCTGGGGTACCTTCAGGAACAGCGCATGGGGAGGAGGGTGAGCAGAGTGGGAATTTGCAGTTGAGGGAACTGGCAGAGATCTGCCAGCAGAAGGAAATGGCATGAAATAGAGCAGAAAATGTGTGCATCCTGAGATAGCCCAGATTGTGTCAATTTAGGGAGGTAACACCATAAAACTGAAAATAGAAACAGTCACAATTGTAGAACAAAGTTTGAGTCTAGTGGCACCTCAAAGACCAACAAGGTGGTTTTTTTCTGGGTCTAAGCTTTCGTGCGCATGCTGTTTGTTGGTCTTCAGGAGGTGTCAGACTCATTTGTTATGAGGGACAGATCTGACATAATCAACAACCAGCACAATCAACAACCATCTTCCTTTTCTTCACACCCCTTCCAACCCTCCCAGCAATTAACACAGAACAATGGTCACATTCAACAGCCAGTTTCCTTATCACTACCCTTCCAGGAAGCCCCACCAAACAATGGGCACATCCACAAACCTATTGCCCTTTCACCACACCCCCTCCAGCCTAGAAATAGCAGCTCTCCAGCAGCCCTGGCCTCACTCAATGCACAGCAGCCAAGAAGGTCAGAGCACCTGCTCCGGCTGCAACGCCACTGAGGATGTTCTCCGCAGCTGAGAACGAAACGTCTGGAAGAAAAACTTTCTCCAGTAGAACACGGCATTTGAGCCCGAAAGATTCTACAAACCCTAATGATGTTACCAGCCGTGAAAACCTGAAATCTTTGAGATCTGACATAAATGAGACCTTGTAGGGCTGGGCCACTTGTGTCATAAAATGTAATGCCGGGAAGTGGAGATATAAACTTTATAAAGGACACAAACACAATGAAAGATTTTTTTTTAAAAAAAAATCAAAAATGCTTTAAAAGATTAGCACTCTTGCAATATTTTGTTTATTTAACAGTTTCTGATAACTGGCACCTCTTGCTCGGAATTACTGAATCAAAATCTGGCGACAATGTCTGCGCTGCAGCAATCTTGAGTATGCTGCTCAGGTGTGTGTCTGTAAGTTGCAAACCTACTTCCGATTTATTGACATTCATTGCAGAAGTGTAATGGTCAATGCTTTGAGCCTAAGACCCTGAGGAAAACATGAAATGGCTGGGCATTGTGAGATTTTGTACATAAGATGCTTCGTGTGCTGGTCAGCCAATGGAGAAAATAGAGGTTTTGCTCTGTAGCTCCTGTGCGATTGAGCAAGCCTGGCAAAGCAAGCTGTGAGGCAGAAGGGGAAACAAGAAAGAGAGAAGGAAGCGGATGACAGTGAGTTGCTTGTGGAACTGAATGGAACCCTCTGGGGGCCTGATCTGGCCCTCAGGCTGCACGTTTGACACCCCTGACTTAGAGACTTTGTTGATCTTAAAGGTGCTACTGGACTCAAACTTGGTTGTATTGTTTCAGGCTAACATGGCTACCCAATTGAATCAATCAACACTGTAGTAAGCAAAAGACAATCTTTTCAAACTTGGGCTTTGATTCCCTATATACCCATTAGTAGAAACAGAATAAGCGAGAAAAAACTTCCACAGCTTACCTAACAGATAGTGATTAATATGGATGTTTAGTTAATACTAAAAACATGAACTTTTCAACAGTGTATATATTTGTGCTACAGTCTGATGTGTTTACTTGGCTATAAGCTTTACTGAACTCGGTGGAACTTCCTTGTGAGTAAATATAGGCTTGATGTACAAGTGTCATAGCAACTGAAGACAACATTAGCTGTCTGCTTTCATTGTTTTATTTGATTTATATCCCTTTCCATCCCAGTAAATAATGTAGCCTTGAAAATACTTCAATAAGTCGGATTTATTTCTGCAGTCAGTGTCAGGAAGATCCATCGTTTCTGATTCTGAACTTTCATTTTGACTTTCATGAACTTGAGAAAATGGAAGACTTTCATGAATTGAAACAAGCTTGCTTAACTCTTTTGCATGTTAGTTTGGTCCTTAATTGTGTGTCTGCTTTTATATGTAATATGTTTTGTTGGTTGGAGAAGATGGAGGAATAAGCAGGGGTGGAATTCTAGCAAGAGCTCCTTTGCCTATTAGGCCCCCCCCCACGCCCCCCCCCCCCGATGTAGCCAGTCCTCCAAGAGCTTACAGGGCTCTTCGTACAGGGCTTGCTGAGAGCTCCAGGAGGATTGGCTACATCAGGGGGGGTGGGGCCTAATATGCAAAGGAGGTCCTGCTAGAATTCCTTACAGGGCTCTTTGTACAGGGCCTGCTGAGAGCTCCAGGAGGATTGGCTGCATCAGGGGTGTGTGGCCTAATAGGCAAAGGAGGTCCTGCTAGAATTCCTTACAGGGCTCTTCGTACAGGGCCTACTGTAAGCTCCAGGAGGATTGGCTACATTAGGGCTGTGTGGCCTAATATGTAAAGGAGTTCCTGCTACAAAAAAAGCTGTGTCTAATTGTGTTTCTCTGTTCGTGTGTGTGGAGAAATCTTTTCAAGCCCAAGAGAGCTCAGAAAATCGTAGAGTTTAAGAGTTTGAGGGGCATGGCAAGATTTCCATATTGCCCCCCCCCCCCCCAGCAGTTTCTTGTAGGCTCCCAGATGGTTTCCTCCATAATTTTGAAAAACAAAATTTTATATAAGATTTTTTTTTTTTAATTTTGTTGTTCTGGGCACCCGGGAAAAAAGCACATTTCCCCGTGTTTTTATTTTTTTCCTCTAGGTTTTATTAAGTGTAATGAAATTTTACCAGATAGTATGAAGAAATTGTTTTAATTGAAATTAAAATCATTAAGATGGAATTTTGTGAAGGAATGCCAATGTGAAATAATAAACTCTTTTGCCGGGCCGGATTAACAGTTCAAGTAGGGGCCCCGACACCTTTAGGGGCCCCAAGCTGGCTCCCCCCCCCCCGTTTTCCCCCTGCTTGTAGCCCTCCCAGCCTGCACATGCAGACAGCAGCTGAGCCGCTCTTTGCCCAACTTGCCTTGGGGGGCCAATGCTGGTGTCGCCTAGTTTGCCTCTCTCTGCCTCTCCCCCGCAGCTTTGTCAAAGGGGCTTTGTGTCAAGCATGGTGAAATTCCATTGAAAATTGATTTTTTTAGGGTCCTGCCTAATGTAATGTAAAATTTTATTTGTATCCCGCCCTCCCCCGCCGGAGCAGGCTCAGGGCTGGTCTGTGAAGTGTCATGGAGGATCCAACTTTGTTAGCCTGTTATTCTCCCCCCCCCCCCCCCCGTCTTGCTTTATGGCTTTTAATTAGAAGTAGTGGGAACCGAAACCAAGAAGAAGATGATGATGAAGATATTGGATTTATATTCCGCCCTCCACTCTGAAGAGTCTCAGAGCGGCTCACAATCTCCTTTACCTTCCTCCCCCTGTGAGGTGGGTGGGGCTAAGAGAGCTCTTACAGCAGCTGCCCTTTCAAGGACAACCTCTGCCAGGGCTATGGCTAACCCAAGGCCATTCCAGCAGGTGCAAGTGGAGGAGTGGGGAATCAAACCCGGTTCTCCCAGATAAGAGTCCACACACTTAACCACTACACCAAACTGGCTCTCAGGTAATCAGCACCTTCTCATACATTCCACTAAGGGAGTGAGAGACATCTGGAGAAAGCAAGGACGAAGCCCTGATAACGCTATGGGAACGTAGACATTTATGATAGTTTATGTGTGAATGCTACCCCGCTACCCCATCGCATGGAATCCTTTTGAAGTAAGCCTTAAAATTATTGTATCAATGTATCAGTTTCATTACTCTCAAGAACTTGCTATACTCAAAGTATCGGTCTATCAATAAACGTAGTCTTTGTATCAACTTCGACTCGTCATTGAACCCGCATGCTTGACACTTTGGAGAAGGTGCCTGCAGGCTGCAGCAGGGGCCGCGGGTGGCCGGGCAGCTGCTCCAACTCTGAGATAATTCGCAGGGGGGCCCTCCAAGGTTTTGACTGCCTAAGGACCTCCATGGGGTTTAATCCAGCACTGCTGTTTTCATTCAGCCAATCTTTCGAAAGGGTACTGTGATGATATTAGATGCTCACTGGGGATTTACTGGGTCTGTTAAAACTGATCTTTAGGGATTGTCAGAAATCTCTTCTGGATCCTTCTGTTATTCCAGCAAGTTACCCCCACCCCCCTCCCCAGTTTACCTTGGATTATTCTGTTGATTATCTCGAAGCTGTGGGTTGAAAATCATAAAAGTCCTGCTGAGGATTAGAGCAGTGGTCCATCTCATCCAGCATCCTGTCTCACATCATGGTCAACAAGGCTTTTTTTTGGTAGGAAAGGCCCAGCAGGGACTCATTTGCATATTAGGCCACACCCCTGACATCGCCATTGCTTTGCACATGGTTTTTCTACAAAAAAAGCCCAGTAGGAACTCATTTGCCTTTTAGGCCACACCCCCTGACACCAAGCCAGTTGGAACTGCATTCCTGTGCATTCCCGCTCAAACCCCCCCTCCCATTTCTCGTGGGGTTCCAGCAACAGGGCATAGAGGCTGCGGCCTTCCCTCATGTTGCCTCCTGGCACTCGGATTCATAGATTCTCCTGTTCTTAACTTTAAAAATCGGATTGAATCTCATGGATCAGCTCCACTGATGGTGGTGGCTGCTTTCGCCACAAAGAATGCTGTCCTAAGCAAAACTATACTCTTGTAAGTCCATTTTGAAGTCATTGGGTTTAGGAGATCGTAATGCCGCATAGGATGAATATCCTTCCTCTGTTTGGGTCAGAAAAAGCAACCAGTGTTAGTGGAATGGACTTGCAGCATCCATACCACTTATTTCTCAAAAGGATTTCCTTAAACTGTGTGCGTTCCCTTGGGTCTTTTCTTGTTTCAGAGTCTGAAGGTTCTAGGCAGACGTTAGGCCTGCCTCGAAGCCAGTTTGCTTCTGGCAGTGCTTGTGACCTCGACGCCAGTTTGCTTTTGGATATTCGATTTATATCCCACCCTCCACTCCGAAGAGTCTCAGAGCGGCTCACAATCTCCTTTCCCTTCTTCCCCCACAACAGACACCCTGTGAGGTAGATGAAGGTATTGGATTTATATCCCGCCCTCCACTCCGAAGAGTCTCAGAGCGGCTCACAATCTCCTTTACCTTCCCCCCCCACAACAGAACACCCTGTGAGGTAGATGAAGGTACTGGATTTATATCCCGCCCTCCACTCTGAAGAGTCTCAGAGCGCCTCACAATCTCCTTTACCTTCCCCCCCCCCCACAACAGACACCCTGTGAGGTAGATGAAGATACTGGATTTATATCCCGCCCTCCACTCCGAAGAGTCTCAGAGCGGCTCACAATCTCCTTTACCTTCCTCCCCACACAACAGACACCTTGTGAGGTAGATGAAGATACTGTATTTATATCCCGCCCTCCACTCCAAAGAGTCTCAGAGCAGCTCACAATCTCCTTTACCTCCCCCCCCCACAACAGACACCCTGTGAGGTAGATGAAGATATTGGATTTATATCCCGCCCTCCACTCCGAAGAGTCTCAGAGCGGCTCACAATCTCCTTTACCTTCCTCCCCCACAACAGACACCCTGTGAGGTGGGTGGGGCTGGAGAGGGCTCTCACAGCAGCTGCCCTTTCAAGGACAACCTCTGCCAGAGCTATGGCTGACCCAAGGCCATGCTAGCAGGTACAAGTGGAGGAGTGGGGAATCAAACTCGGCTCTTCCAGAGAAGAGTCCACACACTTAACCGCTGCACAAAACTGAAGAAGATGATGATGATGATGATGATGATGATGATGATATTGGATTTATATCCCGCCCTTCACTCTGAGTCTCAGAATGGCTTACAATCTCATTTCCCTTCCCCTCCCCACAACTGTGAGGTAGGTGGGGCTGAGAGAGCTCTGTCAGAAACTGCTCTTGAGAGAAGCAGGAGTCAAGTTGCACCTTAAAGGCCAACCAAGTTTTATTCAGAACGTAAGCTTTCGCGTGCTCTCTAAGCACACTTCATCAGACGAGGGGATCAGGTAAAACTTACGTTCTGAATAACAGTTGGTTGGCCTTAAAGGTGAAACTTGACTCCTGCTTTGTTCAGCTACTTCAGACCAACACGGCTGCCAACTTGGATCTATGCTTTTGAGAGAAACAGCTCTGACAGAGTTACAACTGACCTAAGGTCACTCCAGCAGGTGCATGTGGAGGAATGGGGAATCAAGGTCTTTCTTGTCACCTCCTGCGTGGTCCTTTTAACTGGAGTTGTCGGGGACTGAACCTGGAACCTTCTGCGCACCAAGCAGAGGCTCTTCCACTGAGCCAAGGTCTCAGGTCAAGGTCTTTCTTGTCACCTCCTGCCTGGTCCTTTTAACTGGAGATGTTGGGGACTGAACCTGGAACCTTCAGCATGCCAAGCAGAGGCTCTTCCACTGAGCCACAACCTCCCCAAGCTGATTCAGTTAGCGCCAAGGTGGATAAAAATCAATGATTAAAAAAAAAATGGATTTGTTTGGTTTAAATCAGATTTTTAAAATTTGAATCAGATTTTTAAAAATAAAATGCTTTTTGAGGAAAATATATTATCATCCAAAGGTTATTCCATCATGAAATAAGGATTAGTTTTTAATTCTGAAGCATAAGGCTGTGTATTCATGCTGCAACGTTTAAATTTTTTGGTAATAAATTCTATTAATCCATTCACAATGTCCTGCTCTTCCAGAGGTTTCCGTAAGATTACTGGGCAGTTTCTCTGTCTACAAGATATTATCACAGAACGCAGATGCTCGGTTTTTGCAGTTCTCGAAACTGTAATTTGTGTCTGCGGAGATCACGTGCCTCTTCTACACAGCAAAAATGTTATAAAATGAGCAGAGTTGAGAAAAAGACCTTAATCTCATCGTTCTACAAACCTATGCACACAGAATCAACCCCTTAAGTGCTAAGTTTCAAAAAGTTCAATGAATAGGCAAAGATTGCTTGGAGTGGAATAGATCTGCACAAGAAGAAACTTAGGTGTGAGGAGAGAGGGGCAAGCAGTAAAAATGAAAGTGAGACTTTTTGAGCAGAATACTCCACAAGACTTTGGATCTTTTGTGTGTATAACCCGAGGTTTATCACATTATTCTTTCCCTGGAGGAGAAAACCTATAACGGTAGCAGGCCGTAAAAGAGACCCAGTTTGGGAATATTTTAATGAAGTTCCTCTACCTATCTATAATGTGTTTCTAATAGTATTAAAGATCAGTATTTTTATAGAACTGTAAAACTAATACGAACAGTTGTTATTTTAAAAATGAGATCTTCATCTAATTGTGAATATTAAGGTTATACCAGCAAAAATGAGTCTTTATGTAGAAAACTATGATTAAATCAAGTCTTACTGATAAGTGATTCAAATCCACCCTGGTTAGAGCAGGGGTGTCGAACTCAAGAGGGTTGGATCTGTCATAAATGAGACCTTGCTGGGCTGGGCCATGTCGTTCCAAGCCATATGTGTACCTGAGTTAAGATTGGGTAACAGAGATATAAACTTTGTACAGAACACAAGCACAATTAAATACTTAAAGATGCTTTCTTTGTATTTCTCCCATGGGATGCTGGGAACTGGGAAAAGGAAACTGTGGCTCTTCCCTTCCTTCCCCAGGGGACCAGGAAGGGGAGGAGGCTCAGCCAGTGGAAGGAAGAGAGACTTGGCTCAGTAGCTCTGCTGTGCAATTGAGAGAGCCTGGCGAAACAAGCTCTGCCTCCCCCCCCCCCTTCCTCCCCAAGGGATGAGCCTCAGTCAGTGGAGAAAACAGAGGTTTTGCTCTGAGGCTCCTGTGCAGTTGAGCAAGCCTTGCAAAGCAAGCTGATGCAGAAGGAAGAAAGAGATAGGGAGAAGGAAGCTGATGAGAGCCAATTGCTCAGGGGCCTGATTCGGCCCCCAGGTCACGTTTGACACTGCTGAGTTAGAGAGAGCTTTTTCCATTCAGCGTGATTATGGACAGTGTTAAGAACATAAGAGAACATAAGAGAAGCCATGTTGGATCAGGCCAGTGGCCCATCCAGTCCAACACTCTGTGTCACACAGTGGCCAAAGAACCACAAGTGCCATCAAGAGGGCCACTGTGCCCCCCCTCCCAGCACAAGAATACAGAGCATCACCAGACAGAGAGTTCCAACAATAAGCTGTGGCTAATAGCCACTGAGGGACCTCTGCTCCATAGGCTTATCCATTGCCCTCTTGAAGCTGTTTATGCTTGTAGCCGCCACCACCTCCTGTGGCAGTGAATTCCACATGTTAATCACCCTTTGGGTGAAGAAGGACTTCCTTTTATCCATCCTAACCTATTGTGAGAAAGGGAGAAAAGTACTTCTTTCTCTACCTTTTCTATCCCGTGCATAATCTCGTAAACCTCTATAGTACCAGCTGATGGCTGACTTCTCCTCTCTGAACTGGAACCTTACCAGGAGACTTAAGAACATAAGAGAAGCCATGTTGGATCAGGCCAATGGCCCATCCAGTCCAACACTCTGTGTCACATAAGAATATAAGAGAAGCCATGTTGGATCAGGCCAGTGGCCCATCTAGTCCAACACTCTGTGTCACACAGTGGCCAAAAAATTTATATATATACACATACACATATATGTACACACTGTGGCTATTTATTTATTTTATTTATTTATTTATTTAGAATTTATATCCCGCCCTTCCCACAAGTGGCTCAGGGCGGCTTCCAGCATTAGATCCAACATAAATTAAACAATATTTAAACATGTAAGGGAATAACTTTAAAACAGATAAAACAGATAAAACCATAAAAATTAATAAATAGCTAATAGCCACTGATGGACATCTGCTCCATATTTTTATCTAACCCCCTCTTGAAGCTGTCTATACTTGTAGCCGCCACCACTTCCTGTGGCAGTGAATTCCACATGTTAATCACCCTTTGGGTGAAGAAGTACTTCCTTTTATCTGTTTTAGCCTGACTGTTCATCAATTTCATCGAATGCCCATGAGTTCTTGTATTGTGAGAAAGGGAGAAAAGTACTTCTTTCTCTACTTTCTCCATCCCTTGCATAATCCTGTAAACCTCTATCATGTCACCCCGCAGTCGACGTTTCTCCAAGCTAAAGAGCCCCAAGCGTTTTAAGCTTTCTTCATAGGGAAAGTGTTCCAAACCTTTAATCATTTTAGTTGCCCTTTTCTGGACTTTTTCCAATGCTATAATATCCTTTTTGAGGTGTGGTGACCAGAATTGCACTTGGTCGTTTCCAGTCTCTCCGAGATTCCTGCTACTGATACTCCCTACACCTCACAGCCTATCTCGATGAACCGGAACAACCCGGTATTCTTTTCTTGTTTCCCAAGGTGCATTTTTTAATCTCCCAAAACATTCTAATTTGTAGGGTCCCCCCCCCTCCAGCTCTTTGTTTTCCCACTTCCTTCATTCTCCAAATTTGTCTTTTTAAAAAATAGACGCACTTTGCGAAAGTGCAGAAATAATGAGATAATACGGTGTGTGTTTTGGGTAAATCACTAACTAATGCCTTTCCCCCTCTACTTTAGATATTTTTAAAGCTTATTTCTTTTCCGATGCGCATAATTGGTACAATGGGACTTCAGAATATATTATCAGATACGTGTTTTTTGAGGTTAACTACTGCCAGAAGCTGTAGATAATGCCGCTTGGGACTTGTCCTTGAAAATAACTTTTCAATTATAAAATTCAAATGACTTTGCATTCAGAAAGCGGGGGAGAGGTGAGGGCGTTTGTGAAGCCCCTTCTGAACTCAGGCGGCGCAAAAATGCGGCCGCACATTTTTGTGGCTGCAAAGGAACAGTTACGATGGGAGTCGGCTTAAGAGCTAGTATGCTGAATGTCCTTGTCTTTTTGTAAACGGTGGGCTGAATGGCAGAATATTATGTGTGCGTGTTCAGTGCCATCGTCACTTCTGAACTGAGACGTTATGAATGAATGACATCCAAAACACCCTGTCGTCGACAGCCTTTCAAATGGAGGGCCGTGGCTTCCTTTATTCACTTAGTCCATCTTACGTTGAGTCTTCCCCTTTTCCTACTGCCTTCAATTTCTCCTAGTGCTATTGTCTTTTCCAGTGACTTTTGTCTTCTCATAATGTTACCAAGCACAGTAGTCTCAGACCTGTTTCCCACTCGCCTTATGCCGCTCTCACACTCCCTTTCTTGGCGGGGCTTCCATCAGATTTCACACTATCTGCTCTGGAGCTGCAACTAGCTTCGCCTTTCTTGCGCGGCAAACAGAAACTGGTTTTTAGAGGACTTCGTTTGCTGCATGAAAGAGGCGGGGCGAGTCGCAGCCCCCGGGCAGATAGTACGAAATCTGACGGAAGCCCCGTGGAGAATAGAAGAAGATGTTGACATTGGATTTATATCCCACCCTATACTTAGAGTCTTGGCGCGTTCACAATCTTCTTTACCTGTTGGGTCCTTCTGTCGTATGTGGTGGACCTGTGGGATGGTGAAAGGCTATTGGAAGATGGTCCATGAACTATTACAGAAAATTCTGAAGACACAGATACAATTTAAACCAGAACTATTTTTATTGAATATATATCCTAGTGAGTACTCCAAAGAGACGAGACATTTGTTGGTGCACATTAACACGGCAGCTAGAATTCTTTTGGCACAGAGATGGAAGCTTCAGGAGATCCCCATCAGAATGGACTTGGTGGGAAAAATTCTGGAAACGGCTGAGCTGGACTACTTATCCCAGTTGTTGGCTGGGAAATTTAAGGAAGGAGCAAGAAAATATTGGGTGAAATTATATGTTTGGCTAGATGCTCAATACTCTTAAGACTCTTTGGTGTGAATTCCTCTCCTTTCTCCTATATTCTATATTATAATATCATTTATATTGGAAACGTAAGCTTAAATAGACATTTTAGCAAGAAGACTTACAATCGGGGAGGGATGGTGGCTCAGTGGTAGAGCATCTGCTTGGTAAGCAGAAGGCCCCAGGTTCAATCCGTTGAATCTCCAACTAAAAAGGGTCCAGGCAAATAGGTGTGAAAAACCTCAGCTTGAGACCCTGGAGAGCCGCTGGCAGTTTGAGTAGACAATACTGACTTTGATGGATCGAAGGTCTGATTCAGTAGAAGGCAGCTTCATATGTTCATCACTAAAACATACTATTTAGATGCTGATGATTTAACTTAAAGAGATAATAACGTGATAATATTTGTATCTTACGAAAGTATACTACATGCAGATTAGATTATTATAGTCCTGATATTTGTAACTTTGATTTTCTATTCCCCTTTACCCCGTTCCCTTTAACTTTCTAGAAAACCAATAAAATTTTCAGAACACAATCTTCTTTACCTTCCCTTCCCACAACAGACACTCTGTGAGGTAGGTGGGGCTGAGAGAGCTCTTACCGCAGCTGCCCTTTCAAAGACAGCTCCTAAGAGAGCTGTGGCTGACCCAAGGCCATTCCAGCAGCTGCACGTGGAGGAGTGGGGAATCAAACCCGGTTCTCCCAGATAAGAGAGCTCTGGCTGACCCAAGGCCATTCCAGCAGCTGCAAGTGGAGGAGGGGGGAATCAAACCCGGTTCTCCTAGATAAGAGTCCGTGCACTTAACCACTGCACCAAACTGGAGAGTGAGAGCGACATAAGGCTAGTGGGAAATCAGTCTCAGTTTAAGATGGATAGCCATGTCAGGCTGTCTGTAGCAGTAGAAAAAAGCAAGAGTCCAGTAGGTCCTTAAAGACTGACAAAATTTGTGGCAGGGGAGGAGCTTTCGTGAGTCACAGCCCACTTCTTCATGTCCTTCAGTATATTCATTTTAGCTTCTAGGGGGGAGTTCAGGCTTTTATTTCATCTAGAACCCACTGATTTCTCTTCCTGGAGGTCCACGGTATCCATAAAACTCCCCTTCAACAACACATTTACAGTGAATTGAGTTCCTTCCCGTTGGCTTTCTTCATCATCCAACTTTTACGCCCATAACGGGGAATTCTATAGTACAGAGGTGGCCAACGGTAGCTCTCCAGATATTTTTTGCCTACAACTCCCATCAGCCTCAGCCATTGGCCGTGCTGGCTGGGGCTGATGGGAGTTGTAGGCAAAAAAAAAAAATCTAGAGAGCTACCGTTGGCCACCCCCTGCTATACTATGAATTACCTTCATCTTGGTTGCTGGTGACACATCCTTACATTTAATCAGGGCTTTTTTTTGTAGCAGGAACTCCTTTGCATATTAGCCCACACACTCCCTGATGTGCCAATCCTCCAAGCGCTTACGGCAGGGGTGGTCAACAGTAGCTCCCCAGATGTTTTTTTTGCCTACAACTCCCATCAGCCCCAGCCATTGACCATGCTGGCTGGGGCTGATGGGAGTTGTAGGCAAAAAAAAATAAATCTGAAGAGCTACCGTTGGCCACCCCTGGCTTATAGGGCTCTTCTTATAGGGCCTACTGTAAGGTCTTGGAGGATTGGCTACATCAGGGGTGTGATGCCTAATACGCGAAGGCATGCCTGCTACAAAAAAAAGCCCTGCATTTAATCAGGGCTTTTTGTTGCAGAAAAAACCCAGCAGATGATGATGATGATGATGATGATAATAATAATAATAATAATAATAATAATAATAATAATAATAATAATAATACTTTTTATTTATATCCCGCCCTCCCCGCCGAGGCAGGCTCAGGGCGGCTCACAACACATAAATACAATGTACAATAAAACCATACACGATAATTACAATTATATAAAACCATCATTAAATCATTAAATCAACTCAGATCTTCGATAAAATTCAGTGGCTAAAACATATCCAGCGAAACTTTCTTGGCTCGGTATTAAGTGAAGGCTATTTTAAAGAGGTAGGTCTTGCAGGCCCTGCGGAATTGGTCCAGACATCGCAGGGCCCGCACCTCCTCCGGGAGTTGATTCCACAGTAGTGGAGCTGCAATGGAGAAGGCCCTGTCCTGAGTAGACTTCAATCTGGCCTCCCTTGGCCCTGGGATATTCAGCTGGTTCTTTCCAGCTGACCTCAGCGCTCTCTGGGGTTCGTATGGGGAGAGACGGTCCCCAAGTAGGCAGGTCCTCAGCCATATAGAGCTTTAAAGGTAATAACCAGCACTTTGTAATGAACTCGGTACAAGACTGGCAGCCAGTGCAGTCCGCGCAGCCTAGCTGCCGCGTTCTGCACTAGCTGCAGCCGCCGGGTTCGGCACAAGGGCAGCCCCATGTAGAGGGCATTACAGTAGTCCAGTCTCGAGGTGACCGTTGCATGTATCACTGTTGCTAGGTCCCGGTGCCCAAGGAAGGGGGCCAACTGCTTCGCCCGTCGAAGGTGAAAAAACGCGGACTTGGCAGTGGCCGCTATCTGTGCCTCCATTGATATTGAAGGCTCCAGAAGAACCCCCAAGCTTTGACCCTATGGGCCGCTTTCAGCAGCACACTGTCAAAAACCGGAAGAGGGATTTCTCTTCCCGGGGCACCGCGGCCCAAGCAAAGGACCTCTGTCTTCGTTGGATTCAACTTCAACCCACTCAGCCTGAGCCAACCTGCCACGGCCTGCAATGCTAGGTCCAGGTTTTCCAGGACGCAGTCAGTCCGGCCGTCCATTAATAGATAGAGCTGGGTGTCATCTGCATATTGGTGGCACCCAAGCCCAAACCTCCGAGCAATCTGGGCAAGGGGGCGCATGTAGATGTTAAATAACATCGGAGAGAGAACTGCACCTTGTGGCACCCCACACACTAGTAAATGCCTTCGGGACAGCTCTCCCCCAATTGCCACCCTTTGTCCCCGTCCGTCAAGGAAGGAGGAAAGCCACTGTAAGGCCGACCCCCTAATCCCTGCATCGGCGAGCCGGTAGGCCAGTAGCCGATGGTCGACAGTGTCGAACACAGCCGACAGGTCTAACAACATCAGCACCGCCACGCCGCCTAGATCCAGATGCCGCTGGAGGTCATCCACCAAAGCGACCAGCACTGTCTCCGTCCCATGACCCAGACGAAAGCTGGACTGGTGGGAATCTAAGGTGGAAATGTCATCCAGAAAACTCTGCAACTGTAACGCCACTGCCCTCTCAATAACTTTACCTAAGAATGGTAAGTTCGAGACCGGTCGGTAATTCGCCAATTCGGCCGGATCTGCTGTACTTTTTTTCAAGAGAGGGCCTCTTTCAAGGATTTTGGAAATTGCCCTTCCAAGAGGGATCTATTTATGATATCCCGTACAGGATATCTAAGCTCCCTCTGGCAAGATTTAATTAGCCAGGAGGGGCATGGGTCAAGATCGCAAGTTGTAGGGTGCACAGTAGAGAGAATTCCATCAACTTCCCCTAGGCGAAGTCCGTTGAAGTGGTCCAAGACAAAATCAGAAGACAGGCATGGAGTCTCGAGTTCTTGTACTGTATCCAACGTGGCGGGAAAGTCTTGGCGGAGCGACGAGATTTTGTCTGCAAAAAATTTCGCAAAAGCCTCACAGCCTATTTCTAATTCTCTCACATTTGGTCTGCCTTGAGGCAGAGTAGTCAAATTCTCAATTATCTTAAATAATTGTGCCGGGCGCGAATTTGCAGACGCAATCCTAGCCACGAAGTAATCTTTCTTTGAAGCCTTGACTGCCATCTCATAAGACTTCATAAACGTTCTGTAGGATGTTCTCGTCGCTTCGTCACGAGTATGCCGCCACCGCCTCTCTAGTTGTCTGAGTCCCTGTTTCAGCTGCCATAGCTCCGAGGTGTACCATGGAGCCAGCTATTACGGGGACGCAGAGGACGCCGAGGTGCGATCTCGTTGATGGCCCTGGATAGCCTGTCATGCCAAGCCTCTACCAGGTCATCAAGGGAATCGCTAGGGGGCCAGGGGTCCCGCAGAGCCAGATACTCACGTGCATATTAGGCCACACCTCATGACACCAATAGAAGAGCCCTGTGGAGCTCTGCTCATGACCTGAGTTCGATCCCCGGCAGAAGCTAGGTTTTCAGGTAGCCAGCTCGAGGTTGACTCAGCCTTCCATCCTTCCGAGGTCGGTCAAAGGACTCCCCAGCTTGCTGGGGGGAAAGCGTAGATGACTGGGGCAGGCAAGGGCAAACCACCCCATAAAAAGTCTGCTGTGAAAATGTTGAGAAAGCAACGTCACCTCAGAGTCGGAAATGACTGGTGCTTGCACAGGGGGGACCTTTCCTTTCCATGACACCAAGCCAGCCTGAACTGTGTTCCTGCGCGTTCCTGCTCAAAAAAAGCCCGGCTCTTGACGATGTTTTCTAGTTCCAAGTCTCAATCTCTTTAGGCTTACTCGATCACAGTTTTGCCTTATGATTGAGCCAAATATTGTCTGCCCTCAAACTTGATCTCCTGTTCACAGCCTGCTTCAGTCCTCTCCAGTCTGGTCCAAGCCGTTCTCTTTTCATTTTATTTTCCTGTTCAGTGCACACTCTTCGCCAACAATTCACCTGAGATGCTCCCTGGTTCCTTGTTTCCATTTTATTTGTCCTCAGTGCTTTGTATCTGTATAGCACTGTACTCCACAGGTATGTTTTATGAATTTCTGTTTCCAGAGGACCAGCCATTCCTTTTGCCAACGGGCGTTCTTGCTTCTGAGACCTTTTTGTAATTTTAAGGTTGGACGCTCGAGTTCTTGATGTTTTATCCTGGAGAAAGGGGCTTTATGGGTCTCTCTGTTTCTCAGGGGAGAGTTTCTTAGCTCTGGGCTGTCACGGAGACCAACTTCCTCTGAGTTCTGTTAGCTTTTATGTCATGTGCAGATGATACTCAAAGAAAGGGGGTTTCTGTAATAATTTCAGCGTTGAGAATGGCCGCCTTGCGTTTCCTAATTAAGATCTTTCTGTCCTGCTGTTCAGTGGCCTACAGTGTCATCAGGAACTGCGACAAAGTATAATTTAAAAAGTGTATGTGTGTGTGGGTGTGTAAAGTGCCATAAAGTCACAGCCGACTCATGGCAGCCCCGTAGGGTTTTCAGGGCAAGAGACAAACAGAGTTGGTGTGCTGTTGCCTGCCTCCACGTAGCAACCCTGGACTTCCTTGGTGGTCTCCCATCCGAGTACTTTGTTGTTGTTCAGTCGCACTGTCGAGTCCGACTCTTTGCGACCCCGTGGGCAAAGTCACGCCAGGCCCTCCTGTCTTCCACTATCCTCCGAAGGCTGCTCAAATTCATGTTAGTTACATCAGTAACGCTGTCCAGCCATTTCATCTTTTGCCGTCCCCGTCTTCTTTTGCCTTCTGTTTTTCCCAGCATCAGGGTCTTCTCCAGGGAGTGCTCCCTTCTCCTTTGGTGGCGAAAGGATTTGAGCTTCAGCTTCAGCATCTGACCTTCCAGGGAACAGTCAGGATTGATTTCCCTTAGGACTGACTGATTTGATCTTCTTGCAGTCCAGAGGACTCTCAAAAGTCTTCTCCAGCACCATAACTCGAAAGCATCTATTCTTCTGCCTTCCTTATGATCCAGTACTCACAGCCATACATTACTACTGGGAATACCATTGCTTTGACTATCCAAGTACTAACCAGCACCAACCCTGTTTAACTTTCAAGATCTGGTGAGATTAGGTGAGCCTGGATATAATCAGGATTATAAAAGTTAAAAAGTAAAGGTAAAAGTAGTCCCCCGTGCAAGCACTGAGTCATTACAGACCCATGGTGTGACATCACATCATGACGTTTTCTTTGCAGACTTTTTACAGGGTGGTTTGCCATTACCTTCCCTAGTCACCTACACTTTACTCCCAGCAAGCTGAGTACTCATTTTACTGACCTCGGAAGAATGGAAGACCGAGTCAACCTTGAGCCAGTTACCTGAACCCAGATTCTGCTGGGATTGAACTCAGGTCATGAGCAGAGCTTGGACTGCAGGACTGCAGCTTACAACAATAAAAATCAAATCAAAACCAGCCAGCAGAGGACAAGAAATAAAAGAAAAAGCTGAGGAATAGCCAACGGAATCTGAAGCCAGCACCAATCCAACGGCAAAATCTACAACAAGCCCACCCTAACAATAACCCACAAGCCCTAATCTACATCAGTTCTCTTCTAACAAAGGCCCAAGTGAAAATATATGCTAACCATCTTCCTAAACTGCAGAAGGGATAGTGTTTCATGTTGGAGGGTTTGCCATTGCCTTCCCCTGCAGAGCCTTCCTTGGTGGTCTTCTGTCCCAGGGGTGGCCAACGGTAGCTCTCCAGATGTTTTTGGCCTACAACTCCCATCAGTCCCAGCCAGCATGGCCAATGGATGGGGCTGATGGGAGTTGTAGGCAAAAAACATCTGGAGAGCTACCGTTGGTCACCCCTGTTCTATCCAAGTATTGACTCTGCTTAGCTTCCAGCTCGTGGTGACCCCAGCAAAGGGCTTCAAAGGCTAGTGAGAAGCAGAGGTGGTTGGCCATTGCCTTCCTCTGCAGAGCCTTCCTTGGTGGTCTTCTATCCAAGTACAGACTCTGTTTAGCTTCCAGTTTCTGGTGATGGCCAGCAAGGGGCTTTCAAGGAAAGTGAGAAGCAGAGGTGGTTGGCCATTGCCTTCGTCTGCAGGGCCAGTTTGGGGTCGTGGTTAAAAGTGGCCGAATCTAATCTGGAGAACTGGGTTTGATTCCCCACTTCTCCCCATGCAGTTGCTGGTTGACTTTGGATTAGCCACAGTTCTTTCAGAGCTGTTCTCCCAAGAGCAGTTCTCTCAGAGCTCTCTCAGCCCCACCTGCCTCACAGGGTGTCTGTTGTGGGGAGAGGAAGGGAAGGTGATTGCCAGCCCCTCCAAGACTCCTTTGGATAGTGAAGGGCGGGTCCTTTCGACTGGAGATGCTGGGGATTGAACCTGGGACCTTCTGCATGCCAAGCAGATGCTCTACCACTGAGCCATGGCCCTTAATTGCATGGCTGGAAATGGCTTAGGGATGGTGCTGTCTTAGGCTGAAGAGTGTGGGCCTTTACAGGGAGAAAAAAACATAAGAACATAAGAGAAGCCATGTTAGATCAGGCCAATGGCCCATCCAGTCCAACATTCTGTGTCACACAGCGGCTATATATATATATATATATATATATATATATATATATATATATATATATATATATATATATATACACACACACACACACACACATACACACTGTGGCTAATAGCCACTGATGGACCTCTGCTCCATATTTTTATCTAACCCCCTCTTGAAGGTGGCCATGCTTGTGGCCGCCACCACCTCCTGTGGCAGTGAATTCCACATGTTAATCACCCTTTGGGTGAAGAAGTACTTCCTTTTATCCGTTTTAACCTGTCTGCTCAGCAATTTCATCGAATGCCCACGAGTTCTTGTATTGTGAGAAAGGGAGAAAAGTACTTCTTTCTCTACTTTCTCCATCCCATGCATTATCTTGTAAACCTCTATCATGTCACCCCTCAGGCGACGTTTCTCCAAGCTAAAGAGCCCTAAGCGTTTCAACCTTTCTTCATAGGGAAGGTGTTCCAGCCCTTTAATCATTCTAGTTGCCCTTTTCTGAACTTTCTCCAATGCTATAATATCCTTTTTGAGGTGCGGCGACCAGAACTGCACACAGTACTCCAAATGAGACCGCACCATCGATTTATACAGGGGCATTATGATACTGGCTGATTTGTTTTCAATTCCCTTCCTAATAATAATAATAATAATAATAATAATAAAACATTTAAGAGGAGACATGTTAGAAGTTTATAAAATGTTCTCCCATAATACTAGCATTCGGGGGTGCCCAGTTGTATTGATGGGCAGCGGATTCAGGACAGACAGAAGGAAGTACTTCTTCGCTTGACGAGTAATTGAATTCTGGAATTCGCTCCCCGTGGACGTTGCGACAGTCACCAGCACAGTTAGCTTTCAAATGGAATTAGACAGATTAATGGAGACTGTCTATCAGTGGCTATTTCCTTTGATTGCTAAAGGAAATCTTCACATCCAGAGGCAGTAGCCCTCTGTGTGAAAGTATAAAGAGGCAATATCAGAGGAAGACCTTGGCCTTTTCTGCTGCGTTTGATAGGCTTCCCGGGAAGCTGTTTGGCCGCTCTTGAAACTGGATCTTGGACTAGATGGACCACTGGTCCGATCCAGCAGGTCTTCTCTTAAAGATATGTCTCCCCCAGAACTTCGTTTGGTAATTACGAAGCTGTTGGCATTGCATATTCTGTGCAAGTGTGGTCTAGAACAGGGCTCCACAGCTTTCCTGAGCCTGCAGGCCTCTTCAGAACTGACACCGGGCAGAGGGTGCAGTCACAAGCTTGCTACAGGAGGTGGAGCAAATCACAAAATGCCTGCCGTAGGAGGTGGAGCCAATATACACAGGGTCAGGGAGCGAGCCTGTATGTAACTCTAATAGTACCTCTTCAGCATTTCAGGCCGAAGCTCTGTTTAACAGGATGCCTTTTAATCTGCACAGCCAATCCCCACCTATCTCTGCTCACTCTCCAAAATGGGAGGGACGGTGGCTCAGTGGTAGAGCATCTGCTTGGTAAGCGGAAGGTCCCAGGTTCAATCCCCGGCACCTCCAACTCAAAAGGGTCCAGGCAAATAGGTGTGAAAAACCTCCGCTTGAGACCCTGGAGAGCCACTGCTGGTCAAGGGAGGGACGGTGGCTCAGTGGTAGAGCATCTGCTTGGTAAGCGGAAGGTCCCAGGTTCAATCCCTGGCACCTCCAACTCAAAAGGGTCCAGGCAAATAGGAGTGAAAAATCTCAGCTTGAGACCCTGGAGAGCCACTGCCAGTCAGGGGAGGGACGGTGGCTCAGTGGTAGAGCATCTGCTTGGTAAGCGGAAGGTCCCAGGTTCAATCCCCGGCACCTCCAACTCAAAAGGGTCCAGGCAAATAGGAGTGAAAAACCTCAGCTTGAGACCCTGGAGAGCCACTGCTGGTCAGGTGAAAGATGGTGGCTCAGTGGTAGAGCATCTGCTTGGTAAGCGGAAGGTCCCAGGTTCAATCCCCAGCATCTCCAACTCAAAAGGGCCCGGGCAAGTAGACGTGAAAAAACTCCGCTTGAGACCCTGGGGAGCCACTGCCAGTCAGGGGAGAGACGGTGGCTCAGTGGCAGAGCATCTGCTTGGTAAGTGGAAGGTCCCAGGTTCAATCCCCGGCATCTCCAACTCAAAAGGGTCCAGGCAAGTAGGAGTGAAAAACCTCAGTGTGAGACCCTGGAGAGCTGCTGCCGGTCTGAGTAGATAATACTGACTTTGATGGACCCAGAGTCTGATTCAGTATAAGGCGGCTTCATATGTTTGTATGTTCACTTGGCAGGTGCCCTTAAAAGTATTGGGGGCACCATGTTGGCGTCCCCAAGTGTAGAGTGGCTATAGAAAGCCAGCATGGCCAATGGTCATTAGTGGTGACGGTGCCACCATCTTTAGCCTGTCTGCTCTTATTAGAAATATTATCCTCTTGGAGCAGGATAAATCTTGCAGGTGTAAGAAGATGATGATGATATTGGATTTATATCCTGCCCTCCACTCCGAATCTCAGAGTGGCTCACAATTTACTTTATCTTCCTCCCCCACAGCAGACACCCTGCGAGGTGGATGGGGCTGAGAGAGCTCTCCCAGAAGCTGCCCTTTCAGGGATAGCTCTGCGAGAGTGATGGCTGACTCAAGACCATTCCAGCAGCTGCAGGTGGAGGAGTGGGGAATCAAACCCTGTTCTCCCAGATAAGAGTCCAGCACACTAAACCACTACACCAAACTGGCTCCCCACTGCTCTGAATTGGGGCTGTCAACTGATCAAAGGTTTTAATCGATTAAGTGTCTCATTAATCAAAATAAATCTTGCCTGTGTAAAGAACCCAGAAATGTTCTGGTTTGGAAGGAGTCGCTTTGCAGCAAAAAAAGGAAAGTGGCATAGTTTGTGTTTTGCAGAAAAGATCAAGGGGACTCTATTTATATCCTCACAACTCAGGGTAGCTTGTGTTAACAAAGGACTTTCCCATAACGGACCCAACGAGAGCCTCAATAGCCCGAGCCTTTCACAGTAAGTCGGAGAACAGCCAGCGGTGTCAATGGGTTTTCTTTTTTTTTGCACTGCAGTTTGAAAAGCAGCGTCGTAAGGATGCTATTTCTGGGAGGCATTCTAAAATTTCTTGTGCAGCGTTTCCACGCTTCGCCCAACCTCCTTTCCCTTATGTCGTTGTCATCATCGGACGCTCGAGACAGCGGTTTGCTTCCTGTTCTTGGTTTCAGAGTAGCGAGTTGTCAAGACGGGAGAATGATCAAATTGTTTCCTGATTGATTGCCTAATATTTAAAGGCTTGCGGAGCAATTATCTGTTGTTCTGCCACACCATACAATACAGTGGAGCCTCTAGACTTCCAGTTGATTTTCCTTGTGAGGTCTTAATTCAGTGCCTAGTCTCCCCACTGCTCTGAATTTGGGGCTGTCAACCGATCAAAGGCTTTCGTCGATTAAGTGTCTTGCTTTAACTCATTAATCAAAATAAATATTGCATTACTTCAATGAAAGCGATATTTTCTGAGGACGGGCCGATGAAGATAGCAGTTTCTTCAGAGTAAACGAAACTGACAAATGATTTATTCTCCGGAAGATTCTTCCAGATATGTTGCCCGAACCAATTCAGAGATGTATGAAGATTGTTGATGGCAGCTTTGAATGCCCCTTCCGAAGAAGCAAACAACCTGAAACCGCTTTGCAACTTTCACTCTACTTCTGTTTACTTATTTAAAACATTTCTGTTCCATCTTTCCACCCGATTCCGAGTCCCCAGAACAGCTAACATTAAAACGTTTGAGGCAATAAAATACCTACTTTTTTTTTTTGCTGTCACATCTGATGGTCTCTTAAGCTGTGGTGTCTTCTGAGCAAAAATTCTACTTTGTGAGCTCTTAGCATTAAAGTTGTGAGTTGCTGCATCAATTAGTTTGCTCTGGGGCCATCCTTCCTGAGCTAAGACAAAAATGTGTGAGCTGGAGGCTAAAAAACTGTGAGCCAGCTCACACTAACTCAGCCTAAAGGGAACACTGGTCACATCACAGCTGACTGATGGTGACTCTGGGGGTTTTCCAAGACAAGAGACATTCGGAGGTGGTTGGCCATTGCCTGCCTCTTTGTAGCAACCCTGGGCTACCTTGGTGGTCTCCCATCCAAGTACTAACCAGGTCTGAACTTGCTTAGCTTCCAAGATCTGATGAGATTGCACCAGCCTGGGTCATCCAGATTAGAGACAAAGGTGATTTGCCATTACCTGCCTTGGCATAGCAGCCCTGGAGTTCCTTGGAGGGCTTCCAGTTTGGTGTAGTGGTTAAGTGTGCGGACTCTTATCCAGGAGAACCGGGTTTGATTCTCCACTCTTCCACTTGCAGCTGCTAGCATGGCCTTGGGTCAGCCATAGCTCTGGCAGAGGTTGTCCTTGAAAGGGCAGCTGCTGTGAGAGCCCTCTGAGCCCCACCCACCTCACAGGGTGTCTGTTGTGGGGGAGGAAGGTAAAGGAGATTGAGAGCCGCTCTGAGACTCTTCGGAGTGGAGGGCGGGGTATAAATCCAATATCTTCTTCTTCTATCTTCTTCTTCCATCCAAACACTAACCAGGGCCAACCCTGCTTAACTTCTAAGATTTGACATGATTAACTTAGCCTGGGCTATCCAGGTAATATTAATATCTGTCTGTCTGTATATCTATCTGTGTAGGATATCTGTATATGTCTGTATATCTATCTTTGTATCTGCATATCTATGGGGAGGAATGGTGGGTCAGTGGTAGAGCATCTGCTTAGTAAGCAGAAGGTCCCCAGGTTCAATCCCCAGCATCTCCAACTAAAAAGGCTCCAGACATGAAAACCCTCAGCTTGAGACCCTGGAGAGCTGCTGCCAGTCCAAGTAAACAATACTGACTTTATTAGGGTTTGTAGAATCTTTCGGGATCAAGTGCCGTGTTCTACTGGAGAAAGTTTTCCTTCCAGACGTTTCGTTCTCAGCTGCGGAGAACATCCTCAGTGGTGTTGCAGCCGGAGCAGGCGCTCAGACCTTCTTGGCTGCTGTGCATTGCACAGCAATGGCGCACAAGGTCAAGAGCTTGGGGGTGCTAATGGAGCCTGCCTTGATAATGGAGGCTCAGATAGCAGCTACTGCCAAATCCGCGTTTTTCCATCTTAGGCGGGCAAGGCAGTTGGTCCCCTTCCTGGAGCACGGCGACCTGGCAACAGTGATCTATGCAACGATCACCTCGAGGCTGGACTACTGTAATGCCCTCTACATGGGGCTGCCCTTGTGCTGAACCCAGAAGCTGCAGCTACTGCAGAACGCGGCCGCCCAGCTGTTATTGGGGCTCCCCAGGTGGGAGCACATTCAGCTGGGACTGCGGGAACTGCACTGGCTGCCTATAGTATACCAGATTTGTTACAAGGTGCTTTAAAGCCCTATATGGCCTAGGACCTAAGAGAACATAAGAGAAGCCATGTTGGATCAGGCCAATGGCCCATCCAGTCCAACACTCTGTGTCACACAGTGGCAAAAAATTTTATATATACACACACACTGTGGCTAATAGCCACTGATGGACCTCTGCTCCATATTTTTATCTAAACCCCTCTTGAAGGTGGCTATGCTTGTGGCCGCCACCACCTTCTGTGGCAGTGAATTCCACATGCCAATCACCCTTTGGGTGAGAAGACCTGTCTACCTTAGGGACCATCTCCCCCCACATGTTCCCCAGAGAGTACTCAGATCGGGATCACAAAATCTATTAGTAATCCCCAGGCCAAAGGAGGCCCGATTGAAATCAACCAGAGACAGGGCCTTCTCAATTGTAGCCCCCTGCTGGTGGAACCAACTGCCAGATGAAGTGAGGGCCTTGCGGAACCTTATGCAGTTCCGCAGGGCCTGCAAGACTGTCCTCTTTCGGTTGGCATTCAATTGACTCGGCACCGGTATTTAAGAGAAGTGGCAGAAGGCCGTCGCCACCAGAATAGCAGCAACTCAATATTCTGTTTTATTCTGTTTTAACTGTTTCAATCATTGCATATCTATTTTATTACTGAATGTGTAATTTTAATACTCATTAATTTAATTGTTTGTGGGATTTTATGTCGTGAGCCGCCCTGAGCCTGCTTCGGCGGGGCGGGCGGGCTATAAATAAAATAAATAAACCTCAGCTGTTGTTAGTATTTAAAAAAAAAAAAACCTTTAAAAGTTTTCACGAATAGTTTCCTGGCGAGGTTGGTCAAGTATGTTCTCTTCTCTTCCCCCAAATGCAGTGAAAACTCTTCAGAGTGATAGAAAGGACCCCATAAAACAACACAGAGGCTTTTTATTGTTATTGATTACTATTGCTCTGTCATTCCACACCGGAAGAAAATGATGGAGAACAAGTTATCCTTTTTCGCGGTGGAATGGGGTGGCTTGCTGCATGGTGTGCTTGACCTGGATCTCACCTCCTTTTTCCCCTGGTGAAGTTTCCCAGGTGGAAAGGTGGCGAGAGCTTGTCTTGCTTTTTCAACAGTTGTCGCATGCATGGGATAGAGAAGGTAGAGAAATAAGTACTTTTTCCCCTTTCTCACAATACAAGAACTCGTGGGCATTCAATGAAAATGCTGAGTAGCTGGGTTAGAATTGATAAAAGGAAGGGTGATCAACATGGAATTCACTGCCACAGGAGATGGTGGTGGCTACAAGCAGAGCCAGCTTCAAGAGGGGATTGGATAAACATCTGGAGCAGAGATCCATCAGTGGCTCTTAACCACAGCATATTGTTGGATCTCTCTGCCTGGGGCAGTGATGCTCTATTCTTGGTGCTTGGGGGAAGGCACAGTGGGAGGGCTTCTAGTGTCCTGGCCCCACTGATAGACTTCCTGATGACGCCTGGGTTTTTTGGCCATTGTGTGACACAGAGTGTTGTACTGGATGGGCCATTGGCCTGATCCAACATATGTTCTCTTATGTTCTTATATATACTCCAAGATGCTACATTTACTGTAGACTGGGATACTAAACCAACGCTGAGTTGCTTTAATTGTTGAAATTTGTGTCCTGGTTTGGCAGAGGCAAGTTTAACGTGTCTTTGGAACGTAGGTGGCCTTGCATGAGATCAGACGGTGGTATGGAAGGGTGGCAATTGCTAAAGCAAGCCAGTCGCACTGCAGATATTTCTTTTCTACTCCCTTAGAGCGTCCCCTGAGGGTTCGTACCCTGTTGCATTTGTATTTTATCTCAGTAATTCATTCTTTGCAACGTATTAATTTCTGAGGCATTTGGTTTCCGGCAAGTCATCAAGTTTAAGTATACACCAGCTCTTTAATATTAATGTATTTATTATCCTGTCTCCTGTTTGCCTTACGCTTTCAGAAATGTAGAAGCAGAAAAGTTTCTTCCCAGCGCAAACAGTTGATTTTTTTTGGTTCACTTTGTTTGCAAACACGTTGACTTTCCTCCAACAAACATCAGAAAAAAGTGGATGTTCGGATGTCCTTCGTTAACTTTTCTGCAGCGTCGGCAGGAATGTGTGTCGGTCCTGAGAATATTAAGCATGAAAATCGGGATGTTTGGAGCTGCCTACCTTAGACAGAAGTTGTTGACTTTTGGAGGATTTTGATGGTGGTGGAAAGTGCAGACAACTTGTTTCAACCTTTTAGGGTTTTCAAGGCAATGGGTATTCAGAGGTAGTTTGCCGTTGCCTGCCTCTGCATAGCAACCCTGGACTTTGGGGGTTTCTCATCCAAGTACTAGCCATGGCTGGCCTTGCTTAGCATCTCAGAGCCAGTTTGGTGTAGTGGTGAAGTGTGTGGATTCTTATCTGGGAGAACTCCTCCACTTGCAGCTGCTGGAATGGCCTTGGGTCAGCCAGAGCTCCCTTATCTGGGAGAACCGGGTTTGATTCCCCACTCTTCCACTTGCAGCTGCTGGAATGGCCTTGGGTCAGCCAGGGCTCTCTTGTCTGGGAGAACCAGGTTTGATTCCCCACTCCTCCACTTGCAGCTGCTGGAATGGCCTTGGGTCAGCCAGAGCTCTCTTATCTGGGAGAACCGGGTTTGATTCCCCACTCCTCCACTTGCAGCTGCTGGAATGGCCTTGGGTCAGCCAGAGCTCTCTTATCTGGGAGAACCGGGTTTGATTCCCCACTCTTCCACTTGCAGCTGCTGGAATGGCCTTGGGTCAGCCAGGGCTCTCTTGTCTGGGAGAACCAGGTTTGATTCCCCACTCCTCCACTTGCAGCTGCTGGAATGGCCTTGGGTCAGCCAGAGCTCTCTTATCTGGGAGAACCGGGTTTGATTCCCCACTCCTCCACTTGCAGCTGCTGGAATGGCCTTGGGTCAGCCATGGCTCTCTTATCTGGGAGAACCGGGTTTGATTCCCCACTCCTCCACTTGCACCTGCTGGAATGGCCTTGGGTCAGTCAGAGCTCTCTTATCTGGGAGAACCGGGTTTGATTCCCCACTCCTCCACTTGCACCTGCTGGAATGGCCTTGGGTCAGCCATAGCTCTCTTATCTGGGAGAACCGGGTTTGATTCCCCACTCCTCCACGTGCAGCTGCTGGAATGGCCTTGGGTCAGTCAGAGCTCTCTTATCTGGGAGAACCGGGTTTGATTCCCCACTCCTCCACTTGCAGCTGCTGGAATGGCCTTGGGTCAGCCAGAGCTCTCTTATCTGGGAGAACCGGGTTTGATTCCCCACTCCTCCACGTGCAGTTGCTGGAATGGCCTTGGGTCAGTCAGAGCTCTCTTATCTGGGAGAACCGGGTTTGATTCCCCACTCCTCCACTTGCACCTGCTGGAATGGCCTTGGGTCAGCCATAGCTCTTGTAGGAGGTGTCCTTGAAAGGGCAGCTGCTGCAAGAGCTCTTTCAGCCCCACCCAGCTCACAGGGTGTCTGTTGTGGGGGGCGGGGAGAGGTAATGAAGAAGCTATTGGATTTATATCCCACTCTCCACAGAATCTCAGAGCGGTTCACAATCTCCTTTCCCTTTCTCCCCCACAGCAGACACCCTATGAGGTGGGTGGGGTTGAGAGGGCTCTCACAGCAGCTGCCCTTTCAAGGACAAACTCTGCCAGAGCTATGGCTGACCAAAGGCCATGCCAGGAGGTGCAAGTGGAGTAGTGGGGAATCAAACCCGGTTTTCCCAGATAAGAGTCTGTGCACTTCACCACTACACGAAACTGGTGACCGCTCTGAGACGCTGTGATTCAGAGTATAGGGCAGAATATAAATCCAATAGCATCATCTTCATCTCATAAGAGCATAAGAAAAGCCATGTTGGATCAGGCCAGTGGCCCATCCAGTCCGCCACTCTGTTACACAGTGGCAAAAAAACAAAACAAAAGTTTCAGATTGCATTGTGAAGGCTTGCGCATGTATGAACATCTTTTGGAAGTGATATCTTTTCTAATTTCCTAGTCATTTAGGGACCCGTTTAGGGACTCTTTCTGTGTTGGCCTTTTTTTTTTAAATACTCTCAACTTTTCGACAGTGTCTGTCGTCTCATAAATTCTGTTTCTCGACGGAGCTATCAAAGATAAATGTTACATGAATTTCAGAAGAGAAAGGGTTTTGGATCTAGGGTGTCTTTCTAAAGTAGTCTAACATTCCGTGGTTGTTTTTAAACTCTGGAACTGATCCCTTTGAGTACTTCTGAGAAACTATCACGTTCGTTTTCTCAGTCTTATAATTTTGTAGGCTCTTTTCCATCCACTCTATATTGCAGGTGATGTTACTTCAAAAAAAAAAGGGGGGGGGGAGGGGGAAGACTTCTTGTACGACCATAATTGGTTCCCACTTTCCTCAGAGTTTCTGCCGTATCCCAGTTTTAGTTTGACATACTTTCAGTTGTTCTTAACAAGTCCAAAAAATGAAAGCCAAATTGTACGGGAGAGTGGAGAGTTATGCTGACATTCAGTGATTTTCCCCCTTCAAACCACTTGACCTATTGCTCAAAACTATTTGAGCAGACCTTGGAAAGGAAACAGGCAAGTACTTTTTGTTCACAGACTGGCAGTCGGAGAGATGATACGCAGGACCGTTCTGTTGTTCTCGGTGGTGATGGCTCTTAAACGGTATAATCCTTGGCCGTTCCTGTGCTGTAAAACGTAGCTTCCGTAAGGCACCGAAGGCACCAACTGTATTGATGTGATTTGTCGTTCATGGTTTTGGTTTTGGAACCATCTAAGATACTTCTGTGTCCCCTCCGCAATGATTATTTCAATTTTCTTCCCTGTAAAAGCAGTTTTGAAAGTTCAGTTAAAACTAAAGTTAGAAGTTCACACTTCTTAACAATGGAATGCCTGTTAAGAACATAAGAGAAACCACTTTGGATCAGGCCAATGGCCCATCCAGTCCAACACTCTATAGACACAGTGGCAACAAACAAACAAACCAGGTGCCAGGAGGTCCACCAGCAGGGCCATAAGAACATAAGAGAAGTCATGTTGGATCAAGCCAGTGGCCCATCCAATCCAACACTCTGTACATACAGGTGCCATCAGGAGGTGTCATCAGGAGGTTCAGGTGCCATCAGGAGGTTCATCAGTGGGGCCAGGACACTAGAAGCTCTCCCACTGTTGCCCCTCCCAAGCACCAAGAATACAGAGCATCACTTGCTCCATTGTGTTCTGTTGAGTTTGAAGTCACCATGAAGTCAAAACACCTGTCATGGACCCTGATGTCTATGTTCCTAATACTAGAAATCACCAACTACCAAAAGCCCACTTCATTCCAACTCCAGAGGGGTATCCACAGTATGAGATGATATTGGTCTGTCATCTAAGCCGGGGTCCCATTGTAGTGATCATGTCTCTCCTCCTCGGTCTGATACCACCAACCTCAAGACCCTCATTCTCCATGACAGCAGAAGAGCTCTCAGTATATCAGTGAGTCTGTTAAGGTCTCATCCACATCTCTCTGTCTCTCTCTCAGCCTCTCCAGTTCAACAGCACTACCCTCAAGGGAATGAACTTGTTTCCTGAGAGCCAAGAGCTCAGTGCATAGAGCAAATACTCACAATTTCTGCCAGTGGCTAGATAATCATATATGTAGTACTCCCTGCAAAACACTGGCTAGCCTCTTGATTCCCTGCTGGGTTCCTATGCTCATAACAAGTTTGGTTGTTTGAAGTGTTTCAGTGTTGAAATAGAGTGCTTACCTGAATCTGTGCAGATTTCTTTAGCAGGAAGGATAATGTGGTACACAGTCCTTAGAATCACAGAATCATAGAGTTGGAAGGGACCTCCAAGGTCATTTCAAACCCCCCGCACAATGCAGGAAATTCTCAAATACCTCCCCCTAAATCCACAGGATCTTCATTGCTGTCAGATGGCCATCTAGCCTCTGTTTAAAAATCTCCAAGGAAGGAGAGCCCATCACCTCCTGAGCTAGCCTGTTCCACTGAGGAACCATTCCAACTGTCAGGAAGTTCTTCCTAACGTTGAGCCGAAAACTCTTCTGATTTAATTTCAACCCATTGGTTCTGGTCCTACTTTCTGAGGCCACAGAAAGCAATTCCACACCATCCTCTATATGACAGCCCTTCAAGTACTTGGTGATGATGATGTGGCACTTGTATCTCCTTTTCCAGAAAACTCTGGGCTACTGGGTTTCTCTTGTTCTTCCCCTCGAACTCTGTCACGGAACTCCCAAGCTTACGTTCCCTGTCAGAAGTCCCTGTTCAATAGCACTGGGTGCAAACCCCAAGGGAACACGTGCTCCTTCCTACCAGAGTCTGGCCATTATGTTGCTTACACGTTAACATGAGATGCGAGGCAAGGCACTTCATTATTGAGGAAGCTAATTTTTGATCCGGGGGGCTTATATTTATATGTCTTTCCAAGATTGCTTCATTACAGTCATCTCTAACATCTGGCTTTCCTACTTAACTGGGCTCGAAATCTTAACTAATTGACTTTCTCAGTCTTTGAACACCTTTCAAGATTACCTGCGCTCATATATTCTCAGATAAATCCACTAAATATGGATAATATTTTTGCTATTATCAATCATGACATCAGTATGTCAAAAGCAATGATTACAGATTTCTGAATGTATGTAATCATCTGTTGGTTGTGAACCAATAGATTGTCTTCGATCTATGCCTTTATTTTTGTCCTTGACCAAGTATGTGCTTATTATTTCTCCCCAACACTCCTTCCACCAAGATCCAATTTCCAGTTTAGAGTACTCTGCATATCCATTGATACAAACCTGAGCTCTTTCTAAGCTACCTCAAGGTTATATTGACCTGGGGCCTACGTAATTCTTTGTTAGGCATGTCTTAAGTATTTATTGAAACCAGTTGTTTGGGGCTGCAGAAGTACTCTCCATGGCAGTGCCAGCCAGGGTCAACAATTTTCCCTGGCTTTTTTTTTAGCTGTATCTGTGACAATAGGCATACGCGTCTCATTCTTTAGGTTATAGGCTTCATCGGTTTGAGGCGACAGCTCATTTATAAAGTTCTTGGTGCATTGTTTGTTAGGAAAGCCAGAAATTCTACACTATTGGTAGTGTGTGAAGACTCCAACCAATGGAGTCTACAGAGATCTTCTGGCGTAGAAACATAGATCTCAAAGGGACATAAGAACATAAGAGAAGCCAAGTTAGATCAGGCCAATGGCCCATCCAGTCCAACACGCTGTGCTACACAGTGGCCAAAAAAATCCAAGTGTCATCAGGAGGTCCACCAGTGTGGCTAGGACACTAGAAGACCTCCCACTGTACCCCCTCAAGCACCAAGAATACAGAGCATCACTGCCCCAGACAGAGAGTTCCAACAATACGCTGTGGCTAATAGCCACTGATGGACTTCTGCTCCATATGCTTATCCAATCCCCTCTTGAAGCTGTCTATGCTTGTAGCTGTCACCACCTCCTGTTGCAGTGAATTCCACGTGTTAATCACCCTTTGGGTGAAGAAGGACTTCCTTTTATCCGTTCTAATCTGATTGCTCAGCAATTTCATTGAGTGTCCATGAGTTCTCATATTGTGAGAAAGGGAGAAAAGTCCTTCTTTCTCTGCCTTCTCTATCCCATGCATAACCTTGTAAACCTCTATCATGTCACCCCTCAGTTGACGTTTCTCCAAGCTAAAGAGCCCAAAGTGTTTTAACCTTTCCTCATAGGGAAAGCGTTCCAACCCTTGAATCATTCTAGTTGCCCTTTTCTGGACTTTTTCCAATGCTGTAATATCTTTTTTGAGGTGCAGTGACCAGAATTGAACACAGTGCTCCAAATGTGGCCGCACCTCAGGGGTCTTCTAGTCCAACCTCCTGCACAATGGGAGAGATAGCCGCTAAGCCAAAGGATTGACCGACACCACTGAATCAGCATTATGAGCGCCATGACTGCCAAAGATTTGTTATGATCTGTAATGTTATTGATTTTATTGTATATTACTGTTTTCATGCTCCACATTTTGTTGTTTTTATCGGTTGTTAGCTGACCTGAGCCTATAATGGGGAGGGCGGGATATAAATCTAATAAAAGAAAATAATAAACAATGGCAGAGGAGGAGAAAGAGGAGGAGGAGGGGATTGGATTTATCTCCCACCCTTCTCTTGGATTCTCAGAGTGGCTTAGAACATAAGAGAAGCCATGTTGGATCAGGCCAATGGCCCATCCAGTCCAACACTCTGTGTCACACAGTGGCCAAAAAAGAAAGGAGGTTCACAAGTGGGGCTAAAAGCCCTTCCACTTTACCCCTCCCCTCCCCCCAGCACCAAGAATACAGAGCATCACTGCCCCAGACATTTCCAATAATATGCTGTGGCTAATATCCACTGATGGACCTCTGCTCCATATTTTTATCTAACCCCCTCTTGAAGGTGGCCATGCTTGTTGTCGCCACCACCTCCTGTGGCAGTGAATTCCACGTTAATCACCCTTTGGGTGAAGAAGTACTTCCTTTTATCCGTTTTAACCCTACTGCTGAGCAATTTCATCGAATGCCCACGAGTTCTTGTATTGTGAGAAAGGGAGAAAGGTATTTCTTTCTCCATCCCATGCATAATCTTGTAAACCTTTATCATGTCACCCGGCAGTTGATGTTTCTCCAAGCTAAAGAGTCCCAAGCATTTTTACCTTTCTTCATAGGGAAAGTGTTCCAAACCTTTAATCATTCTAGTTGGCCTTTTCTGGATTTTTTCCAATGCTATAATATCCTTTTTGAGGTGCAACCAGAATTGCACACAGTATTCCAAATGAGACCGCACCATCGATTTATACAGTGGCATTATGATACTGGCTGATTTGTTTTCAATTCCCTTCCTAATAATTCCCAGCATGGCGTTGGCCTTTTTTATTGCTATCGCACACTGTCTTGACATTTTCAGTGAGTTATCTACCACGACCCCGAGATCTCTCTCTTGGTCAGTCTCTGCCAGTTCACATCCCATCAACTTGTATTTGTAGCTGGGATTTTTGGCCCCAATGTGCATTACTTTGCACTTGGGCACATTGACTCTCATCTGCCATGTTGACGCCCACTCACCCAGCCTCAACAGATCCCTTTGGAGTGCCTCACAATCCTCTCTGGTTCTCACCACCCTGAACAATTTAGTGTCATCTGCAAAATTCGCCACTTCACTGCTTACTCTCAACTCCAAATCATTAATGCACAAGTTTAAGAGCATGGGACCCAGTACTGAGCCCTGCGGCACCCCACTTACTGTCTTCCACTGTGAAGATTGCCCATTTATACTCACTCTCTGTTTCTTATTAATTAGTAAGTTTTTGATCCACAAGAGGACTTGTCCTTTTACTCCATCCTCTCGAGCTTACTAAGGAGCCTTTGATGAGGAATTTTATCAAAAGCTTTCTGGAAGTCAAGGTAAACAACTATTGGATCCCCTTTGTCCATATGTTTGTTCACCCCCTCAAAGAACTATGTTAGTGAGGCAAGATCTTCCCTTACAGAACCCATGCTGAGTCTTCCTCAATAACTTGTGCTCATCAATGTGCCTACTCATTCTGTCCTTGATAATGGTTTCTATCAACTTTCCCGGTATTGAAGTCAGACTGACTGGCCTGTAATTTCCCAGATCTTCTCTGGAACCCTTTTTAAAGATGGGGGTGACATTTGCAACCTTCCAGTCCTCAGGAATGGAGGCAAATTTCAGTGAAACATTACTTATTTTTATTAGGAGATCCAGAAGTTCAACTTTGAGTTCTTTCAGAACTCTTGGATGTATGCTGTCCGGACCTGGTGACTTATTAGTTTTTAATTCATCTATCTAGTTTTTAATTCATCTATTTTAATTCATCAGTTGGCCTTGAAGGCATTCTGTGACCAGTTCTCAGGGTTGAAATAGATACTTCATACATTGCAGACATAACAGGCCAGTGTTGGTAGAACAAAGAGATGATAGCAAAGTAGGACCCTAAGGTTACTACAGGTTACATACAGGAGGGACGGTGGCTCAGTGGTAGAGCATCTGCTTGGGAAGCAGAAGGTCCCAGGTTCAATCCCTGGCATCTCCAAAAAAGGGTCCAGGCAAATTGGTGTGAAAAACCTTAGCTTGAGAGCCTGGAGAGCCGCTGCCAGTCTGAGAAGACAATACTGACTTTGATGGACCAAGTGTCTGATTCAGTATAAGGCAGCTTCATATGTTCATATCAGTTGTAGGACCTCCTCTCTTGTCACCTCAATCTGACTCAGGTTTTTCAACACCCCTTCCAAAATTAGCGGTTCTGGAGCAGGCAAACACTTCTCATCTACAGTGAAGACGGAGGCAAAAATTGCATTCAGCTTCTCAACCATTTCCCTATCCTCCTTCAGTAATCTCTTTACCCCTTGGTCATCCAAGGGCCCCACTGCCTCCCTGGCTGATTTCCTGCTTCTAATATATTTGAAGAAACTTTTATTGTTGGTCTTTATGTTTTTTTGCAATATGCTCCTCATGGTCCCTTTTTGCCTGCCTGATCACAGTCTTTCATTTGGTTTGCCACACCCTGTGTTCCCTTTTATTAATCTCATTTGTATTAGCTTTCCACTGCTTAAAGGAATCCTTCTTACCTTTTACAGCTTCTGTAATTTTGTTAACCATGCAGGACTTTTCTTATACCTGTTTGTGCCTTTCCTAACTTGTGGTATATATTTTATCTGAGCTTCTAGGATTGTAGTTTTAAATAGCCTCCAAGCTTCCCCAAGGGTTTTGACTGCATTTACCTTTCCTTTCAGTTTCCTCTTCATATGCCTCCTCATCTCAGAGAATTTACCCCTTTTAAAGTTAAAAGTGGTTGGGCTGGTCTTTTGGGGCAACTCCCTATTTATACAAATGGTAAAATCAATAACGTTATGGTCACTGCTTCCAAGCAGTGCAATCACTTTTACATCTCTCACCAAGTCTTGGGCATTACTTAGGACCAAATCCAGGATCGCCCCACCCCTGGTAGGTTCTGTGACCATCTGCTCTATAGCACAGTCATTGAGAGCATCTAGAAATTCAATCTCTTTCTCTTGAGCAGAACACATATTGACACAATCAATCTGCGGGTAGTTAAAATCACCTATTACGACACAGTTTTTACGTTTAGCCACTATATTTAATCCTTCCATTATATTCTAATCGTCCTCTATATTTTGATTTCGTGGGCAATAACAAACTTCCATAGTTAAATTTCCTTTTGGGCCCTCTATTTCGACCCACAGCATTTCTAGAAGGGAATATAATTCTCTGACCTCAGTCTTACTAGATTGTATGCCCTCTCTGATATACAGAGCAACCCCATCTCCAACCCTTCCCTCCCTATCCTTCCGATACAACTTATATCCAGGAATCACCATGTCCCACTGATTCTCCTCATTCCACCAAGTTTCTGAAATTCCCACAATGTCTGTTTTCCCCCAACACTAAACATTCCAACTCTCCAATTTTACTTTGAACACTTCTAGCATTTGTATACAAACATCTATAATTTTCCAGGCAAGTTAGGCCCGCAACCTTCCTCCTGCTGCCTCGAGACTTGGCAGATAGTCCATACTGTTTGTCACTATCTCAGTGGACAACTCTGATTCATTACCCGTTAGAAAAGTAACAGGTAACCCTTCATCTCTTTGAGATGAGTCCTCCGGAACCAGAGACATTTCATCTCTTGTCGGCTTTCCCCCAAGATTTAGTTTAAAAACTGCTCTGCCACCTTTTTGATTTTAAGCGCCAGCAGCCTGGTTCCTTCTGGGAACAAGTAGAGACCATCTCTTTTGTACAGCTCCCGCTTGTTCCAGAAAGCATCCCAGTGCCTAACAAACTTAAACACTTCTTCCCTACACCATCGTCTCATCCACACATTGAGACTTCTATTTTGTGCCTGTCTCTCCTGCCCTGCATGTGGAACAGGTAGTACTTCTGAGAAGGCTACCTTGGAGGTTCTGGCCTTCTGTTTCCTGTCAGCAGCCTAAATTTTTCCTCCAGGATGTCACGACTGCATTTCCCCACATTGTTGGTGCCAACATGCACCACGAGCACTGGCTCCTTCCCAGCACTGTCTATCAGCCTATCTACAACACGCTTAATGTCCGCTACCTTTGCATCAGACAGGCAAGTCACTATACGGTTAGTACGCGGTTTTGCCATCCAGCTGTCTGCTTGCCTAAGGATCGAATCAGCAGCTACCCCCTCTCCCTTCCTGCCCAGAGTTGGTTCCTTAGCGCGAAAGGATACCCGCTTACCAACTGAAGAAGAGGTCCCTTCTGAGGGCGCATTCCCCTTGTTCTCAGCACAGTGTCCTGTTCCTTCTCGACCCTCATGCTCCCTGGTGGCAATGGGGCTGCCACGTTCAGAGTCTAAGAAGTCTGAGTGTCTTCTCCAAGTGCCTAACTGACTGTCTCTGCTTCTCCAGCTCCGCCACCTCGGCCTCAAGGGTACAAACTCGTTCCCTGAGGACCAGGAGCTCCTTGCATCGAGCACACACTCAAGACTTCTGTCCTGTGGACAGATAGTCATACATGTGACACTCAGTGCAAAACATTGGAAAGCCCCCACCCTCCTGCTGGCATTCTACCTTCATGATAGCTTTTTAAAATATACAGTCCCCCTTTAAATTCTGTTGTGCTTTCCTTCTGGAGGGTCTACTTACCTTATTGGGACACAAGGATAATAGGGATCCGGGTTCCTGGTCCTTACAGAGCCCCCAGACTAAGAGCCCTTTAGCTCTTGCCCCTCGGGTCGTGCCTCTGGCAAGGTGGAGTTTAATAATGCAAATAGGGTGGGGCCTCAGTCTGCCCCAGGAACACAGCCACTCCCAGTCATTCAGCAACAATCACCTACAGCCCCCTCAAAACAAACAGCAGTTCCGCAGCAACCACACAAATTCAGAAATTCTCAGCAATCGCACAATCACGCAACTCACACTTCTCAGCATCTCCAGCTGTTCAGAAAGCCAATCCTCACCCTTATAGCCTTCTTATCCGCTCTCTCTCATTTTTGTATTTGCCCGTCTCCACTACACCAAACTAACTCCTTATGGATTTACGATAGGCTACAGAAGAGTGTGGGTGTGCCCACGTGCATTTTGCAGTATTTCTCGACATGGCTAGAGCCTCCACCATCAGTAGAGAGGGCCTAATGTTGTTTAAACAGACCCACCCACTCAGCATGAAGGGCTTAATACGCATTTGGCATGGGGAGGTGGGAGACTTTGACTATGATATGGATCCCACTTTTCTTTTTCTTTCCCCTTTTGTTTCCTGGGCCTGTTGTACTTTGAGCTTTTAATAGGATATCGAGCCATCTGTTTCATAATAAAAATGTCTGTAATCCACCATGAATTCGTGGGATTGAGTAGGATTTAAGTC
This sequence comes from Heteronotia binoei, assembly GCF_032191835.1. Classification (NCBI taxonomy): domain Eukaryota; kingdom Metazoa; phylum Chordata; class Lepidosauria; order Squamata; family Gekkonidae; genus Heteronotia; species Heteronotia binoei. The sequence continues at coordinate 123,788,235 of NC_083230.1, forward strand.
AAAATAAATACATGAATTACAACAGGACCCACGTCGGTGGTGATTGCGTCGACGCCTCTTAGCTCTGATGAGCGCTAATGAGTACATTTAACTAATAAGGATTTCTAAAGGACCTGTAGCTCTTGCTGTGAGCGATGATGATGTTAGATTTGATTACAGGTATGTGTTAAGGAATTAATCCTCACCGTACGATAATACCAACGCTGGCTTTCCAAGTTAGCGGCTCTCTGACCTGTCGAGCTGTTTCTTGAGTAGTTTCCCCCCCCCCCTTTCCCATTTGATTTTTAGGACACTCTCCACCAGCGATGACGTCGAGGACCGGGAGACCGAGAAGGGCCGCCTGGAAGAGGCATACGAGAAGTGCGACCGGGATTTGGACGAGCTGATCGTTCAGCACTACACCGAACTGACGACCGCCATCCGCACCTACCAGAGCATCACGGAGCGCATCACCAACTCGCGCAACAAGATCAAGCAGGTGACGCCCCGCGTGCTGCAGGAAATGGCCAGCCTTTGGCCAGCTTTGCTTTAGATTCTTTTCCCCTCCCTTACGTTAAGATCTCCTGTGAGGGGAATATGGGTCATATTCCAGCAACCCCACCTACCTTGTGGGACAAGATTATGTGTGGGATGGAGAAAGTAGAGAAAGAAGTACTTTTCTCCCTTTCTCACAATACAAGAATTTGTGGGCATTCAATGAAATTGCTGAGCGGTCAGGTTAAAATGGATAGAAGGAAGTCCTTCTTCACCCAAAGGGTGATTAACATGTGGAATTCACTGCCACAGGAGGTGGTGGCGGCTACAAGCATAGCCAGCTTCAAGAGGAGATTGGATAAAAATATGGAGCAGAGGCCCATCAGTGGCTATTAGCCACAGTGTGTGTGTATATATATTTATATTGGCCACTGTGTGACACAGAGTGTTGGACTGGATGGGCCACTGGTCTGATCCAACATGGCTCCTCTTCTGTTCTTATGTGACACAGAGCGTTGGACTGGAGGGGCCATTGGCCTGATCCAACATGGCTTCTCTGATGTTCTTATGACAGACATACAACACCATCTCATTTAACTCTTTAATGGCTCTCGAAGCCCCCGCTGCCCCATTGGCCAGCTTGGAGAGGGCCTTTGTCTCTTTAAATTGCTTCTGAAGCCAAGCCATCTGGGGGATGGGCAGGTGGAGGAAAAAGGAAGGCGCCACCTGAACTGTTGCTGCCTCATCCAGCAGCCTAGCGGAACATCTCTGCCTTACTCTCAGTGGCTATTAGCCACTGTGATTGAAGGAAACCACATTCAGAGGCAGCAAAGCTTTGAATACCAGAGCTGGGAGGGCTTTGACCTTTATGCCCTGTTTTTTTGTCCCTGCAGGGCAACTGGTTAGCTGCATTGTGAAACAGGATCCTGGTTCAGCTTAAACAACCTTTATGAGGTTCTTCTCAGGGGAAGGCCTCGCCCTCTGTGCCCTGTTGTTGGCTCTCCAGAGGAAACTGGCTGGCTGCTGGGTGAGATAGGGGGGCTGAACTAGATAGACTGCTGGTCTGTTCCAGCAGGGCTCTTTTAGGTTCTTAGAGCCAGTTTGGTGTAGTGGTGAAGTGTGCGGACTCTTATCTGGGAGAACCGGGTTTGATTCTCCACTCCTCCACTTGCACCTGCTGGAATGGCCTTGGGTCAGCCATGGCTCTCTTATCTGGGAGAACCGGGTTTGATTCCCCACTCCTCCACTTGCACCTGCTGGAATGGCCTTGGGTCAGCCAGAGCTCTCTTATCTGGGAGAACCGGGTTTGATTCCCCACTCCTCCACTTGCACCTGCTGGAATGGCCTTGGGTCAGCCAGAGCTCTCTTATCTGGAAGAACCGGGTTTGATTCCCCACTCCTCCACTTGCAGCTGCCGGAATGGCCTTGGGTCAGCCAGAGCTCTCTTATCTTATGAAGGCCTCGGCCTCTCTGCCCTGTTGTGGGCCCTCCAGAGGAACTAGTTGGCCCCTGTGTGAGACAGGAGGCTGGACTAGATCGAGCCTCCCTGGTCTGATCCAGCAGGGCTCTTCTGATGTTCTAATGAAGGCCTCGGTCTCTCTGCCCTGTTGGCCCTCCAGAGGAATAGGTTGGCCACTGTGGGAGACAGGAGGCTGAACTAGATGGACCCTCCCTGGTCTGACCCAGCAGGGCTCTTATGATGTTCTTAAGAAGGCCTCGGCCTCTCTGACCTGTTGGCCCTCCAGAGGAACTGGCTGGCCACTGCATGAAACAGGATGCTGGACTGGATGGACCCTCACTGGTCTGAACCAGCAGGGCCCTTCTTATGTTTATGTATGTTTATGGACAGGCCCTGTGGTACTGTGGATCCTGCAGGGCTCTGATGTCACCTGGCAGAGAGTTCCACCAGATCGGGGCGAGGGCCGAGAAGGATGACGGATCGCTCTCCAACTACAATCTACAACCTGCCTCCAGCTTCACAGAGAACTGTCGTCTTTCTCTGTCTGCAGCCTCTCTTCCCTCTTCAGCCAGGCCTATTTATGCTTTCCTCCCAGGTCCCGCCCCCTCTAGGCTAGTTTCCCCTCCAAAAACTCTGCTGCCCAATCAGAAGTGATCCTGGGAGATGTAGGCCCTATTACTACTACAGCGCAGGAAATCTAACCTGGAAATCTAACCGACATGTTTTGAACCTTGTTGGTCTTCTATGAATGTGTCGTAAAGATTGGGTTCCAGTGATAAATAAGCCTCCAAACTGAAGAAAGACGGATGAAACGTCTTCAGATCTAGAACAGACGTCTTTGGAAGGGCTTCCTTTAGTCCTATGAATTAAATGCTGGAATATGGTTACTCTTTTTTCCAATCACAAAAACAGCCTTTCCACTGTTTTTGAACTGTCCTCTGTGAATATCTTTTCGCTGCACGCTCTTGTTTATTTGAAGTTCTGTGTGCAAGCTTGGTCAGAACACCACTGATCTCTACATTACACTGTCTGGTTGTTTAAAATTTATGGTGTCTCTTAGCGGTTTTTTATTTACACAGCTGTACGCTAAGCTCCTATAGTTTCACTACTCTCTTTCCTCTCCAGCTAGGCCTATTTTATGCTTTCCTCCCAGGTCCCGTCCCCTCTGGGCTAGTTTTCCCTCCAAAAACTCTGCTACCCAATTAGACGGGCAGAAGGGATCCTGGGAGATGTAGGCCCTGTTACTACTACAACGCAGGTTTCCTTGGAGCCTGTAGGCCGCACTAGGCCTAGGGTCACAACAGTCTCTTGTCTTGACCTGCATGGCCGAGGCTAGCCCCATCAGTCAATCAATCAATCAATCAATTTTTATTTATATCCCGCCCTCCCTGCCGAAGCAGGCTCAGGGCGGCTAACAACACAATCAATACATTAGTTTTTCAAGGTATTTATACAAAACTAATTAACACATTAATTAAAATTCTACTAAAACTCTAAAATCAATAAAATTAATATACTGGTGCTATTATACAGATTTCGTTAGCAGTTTCCCCCTTAGTCGGTGAAGGCCAATCGAAAAAGAGTGGTCTTGCAGGCCCTGCGGAACTGTTCAAATTCCCGCAGATCCTCCGGAAGCTGGTTCCATAGGCGTGGAGCCATAACCGAGAAAGCCCGATCACGGGTGCTCTGAAGCTTTACCTCTCTCGGCCCGGGGATAGGTAGCAAGTTCTTCCCAGCTGACCTCAGCGCTCTCTGGGGTTCTTATGGGGAAAGACGGTCCCTAAGGTAGGCAGGTCCTCGGCCATATAGGGCTTTAAAGGTGATAACCAGCACTTTGTAACGAATCCGGTATATAACTGGCAGCCAGCGCACTTCACGCAGCCCTGGCTGTATGTGCTCCCACTTTGGGAGCCCCAACAGCAGTCTAGCAGCCGCGTTCTGCACCAGCTGCAGCTTCCGCGTTTGGCACAAAGGCAGCCCCATGTAGAGGGCATTACAGTAATCCAGTCTCGAGGTGACGGTTGCATGGATCACTGTTGCCAGATCCCGACGCTCTAGGAAGGGAGCCAACTGCCTCGCCCGCCTCAGGTGAAAAAAGGCTGACTTGGCAGTGGCTGCTATCTGGGCCTCCATTGATAGTGAAGGCTCCATTAAAACTCCCAGGCTCCTGACCCGGCACGCCGCTTTCAGCGGCGCCCCGTCGAAGTCCGGGAGAGGTATTTCCCCTCCCCGAGCGCCCCGACCCAGGCAAAGGACCACGCTAAGCAGGGTCAGCTGTGGGTAATACTTGGATGGGAGACCTTCAAAGATGCCCAGGGTCGCTGCACGGAGGCAGGTGATGGCAAAGCACCTCTGAACATGTGTAAGGAAGAGAGCAACTTACACTCAAAATAGCACCTCTGACAAACTAGAAGAAGATCGCTGCTTTATAAGCCTTGGCAGGAATGGTTTGCCGTTCATTTTGCTGGAGCTGTGGAATAATTTTAAATAACTGCTGGACTGGAGGAAGGGAAGCGGCCAGGGAGTCAAGGTTTCCTCCTCTCAAGGTAAAGCCAGGCAGAAAAAAAGTTTGTTTTAACTGCCCGCATCTGGCTGGGCTGGAAAACCTCCTGCTCTTGAAGTTTGGATATGTTTTTAATCGTTATTGTTTGAAGAAGAAGAAGATGTTGGATTTATATCCCGCCCTCCACTCCGAAGAGTCTCAGAGCGGCTCACAATCTCCTTTCCCTTCCTCCCCCACAACAGACACCCTGTGAGGTGGGTGGGGCTGGAGAGGGCTCTCACAGCAGCTGCCCTTTCAAGGACAACCTCTGCCAGAGCCATGGCTGACCCAAGGCCATTCCAGCAGGTGCAAGTGGAGGAACGGGAAATCAAACCCAGTTCTCCCAGATAAGAGAGCTATGGCTGACCCAAGGCCATTCCAGCAGCTGCACGTGGAGGAGTGGGGAATCAAACCCGGTTCTCCCAGATAAGAGAGCTATGGCTGACCCAAGGCCCTTCCAGCAGCTGCAAATGGAGGAGTGGGGAATCAAACCCGGTTCTCCCAGATAAGAGAGCTCTGGCTGACCCAAGGCCATTCCAACAACTGCAAGTGGAGGAGTGGGGAATCAAACCCAGTTCTCCCAGATAAGACAGCTCTGGCTGACCCAAGGCCATTCCAGCAGCTGCAAGTGGAGGAGTGGGGAATCAAACCCGGTTCTCCTAGATAAGAGAGCTCTGGCTGACCCAAGGCCATTCCAGCAGCTGCAAGTGGAGGAGTGGGGAATCAAACCCGGTTCTCCCAGATAAGAGAGCTCTGGCTGACCCAAGGCCATTCCAGCAGCTGCAAGTGGAGGAGTGGGGAATCAAACCCGGTTCTCCCAGATAAGAGAGCTATGGTTGACCCAAGGCCATTCCAGCAGCTGCAAGTGGAGGAGTGGGGAATCAAACCCAGTTCTCCCAGATAAGAGAGCTATGGCTGACCCAAGGCCATTCCAGCAGCTGCAAGTGGAGGAGTGGGGAATCAAACCCAGTTCTCCCAGATAAGAGAGCTCTGGCTGACCCAAGGCCCTTCCAGCAGCTGCAAGTGGAGGAGTGGGGAATCAAATCCGGTTCTCCCAGATAAGAGAGCTCTGGCTGACCCAAGGCCATTCCAGCAGCTGCAAGTGGAGGAGTGGGGAATCAAACCCGGTTCCCGGTTCTCCCAGGTAAGAGTCCACGCACTTAACCACTACACCAAACTGTCTCTCCGGGAGCATCCTAGTTTTCTTTGCGTGCTTAATAACGGGCATTTGAGGTCTTCTTTTTTGGATTTACCTGTCGGACTGGAGTGTGGACAGTTGAATGAGCCTCCTTGTGAGTGACCTACGCCTGGAATCATACAAAATGTCTTGCCTAAAAAGCTCTACGGGGTCTTCATAAGTCAGCTGTGACTTGACAGCGTTTTCCATCAGCAGCTCCAGTTAGTGGTTTCTTTTGCAGTTTATTCCTGCAGAGTGGGCACCATGGCACAGATAAAGGTAAAGGTCATCCCCTGTGCGACCACCAGTCATTTCCGACTCTAGGGTGACGTTGCTTTTACGTTTTCACGCCAGACTTTTTTACTGGGTGGTTTCCCATTGCTTTCCCCAGTCATCTACGCTTTCCCCCCAGCGAGCTGGGAACTCATTTTACCCACCTCGAAAGGAGGGAAGGCTGAGTCAACCTTGAGCCGGCTACCTGAACCAGCATCCGTTGGGATTGAACTCAGGTCGTGAGCAGAGGGCTCCGACTGCAGTACTGCAGGTTTATCACTCTGCGCCACGGGGCTCTCATCTCAGCAAGCAGGGTACTCATTTTATGACGTTTTCATGGCAGACTTTTAACAGGGTGGCTTGCCATTGCCTTCCCAGTCATCTACTCTTTACCCCCAAGCAAGCTGGGTACTCATTTTATGACGTTTTCATGGCAGACTTTTTACAGGGTGGTTTGCCCTTGCCTTTCCCAGTCATCTACACTCTCCCCCCAGCGAGCTGGGGACTCATTTTACCGACCTCGAGGATGGAAGGCTGAGTCAACCTCAAGCCGGCTACCTGAACCCTATAGAGAAAAGAAGAGGGGGCTCTCTGAGTTTAAGCAAGACTATACTAGAAAAAACGTCAGGGTGAAACTATACTATCGAAACATATATGTGTTACAGGAAAAACCCTTTTGGCCTCTACTTTTGAGTCGACTCTGCTCCTAAGAGAGCCAGTTTGGTGTAGTGGTTAAGTGTGTGGACTCTTATCTGGGAGAACCAGGTTTGATTCCCCACTCCTCCACTTGCACCTGCTGGCATGGCCTTGGGTCAGCCATAGTTCTGGCAGAGGTTGTCCTTGAAAGGGCAGCTGCTGTGAGAGTCCTCTCAGCCCCACCCACCTCACAGGGTGTCTGTTGTGGGGGAGGGAGATAAAGGAGATTGTGAGCTGCTCTGAGACTCTTGAGTGGAGGGCAGAATATAAATCCAATGTCGTCGTCTTCTTAAATAATCTAAGATGAATTATATAAATGTGCACAAAAGGCACTGTTTAAGGTAGTAGCTTTGGAATATTAATGTGCCTTTTGTGCACATTTATATTATTCATCTTAGATTATTTAGGCGCCAAGTCGACTCGGAAGTAGAGGCCAAAAGGCTTTTCCCTGTTACATATATATGTTGTGATAGTGTAGTTTCACCCTGACGGTTTTTCTGTTACAGGCTACCTGAACCCAGCTTCCGCTGGGATCGAACTCAGGTCGTGAGCAGAGCTTAGGACTGTAGTACTGCAGCTTTACCACTCTGCGCCACGGGGCTCAGATACTGCTGCTTTATCCTGTGCAAGACCTTACTTGGGTAAGGCAAGAATCCAGCTCTCTGCAGGTCGTAAATGTTTCTCACAGTTGCCGTTTCCCATCATGGGGGGGGATCAGCCAGAGAAGGAGGGGTTTCTTTGAAAGGGGCGCCCCGTCAACAGAAGGGCACCACCCCTCTGAAGACCATGTATTGTGACCCTGTCAAGCTTCCAAATCCATTTAACGTTTTCAAAAGGCAGTCCTTCCTCTCCGATCCCCCTTCCTAGGGTAGAAGTTCATTTCAGGGATTTATGTACAAAGCTCAGCTCTCCGGGAAGGCAGAGATCAATTACACCGAATTCGAAATAAACTATAGCCAGGGCTCACTCAATACAATTAAGCTGTGCGCAGGTCAGAAGCAAACGTGCAGAGGTAGTGACCTTGAGATACCCCCTTAAAATAATCGCGGAGGATGAAGGACCTTTTGCTGTAGACTCTTTCTGATTAGATTCCGTCCGCCCGTATTTGAAGGAGCTTTTCTTGGGAATTGGGAATTGACAGATAGGGTACTGAGCCTGATTATTTTTTCCTGCGATTGGCTTGTTAAATTAACAGGCTTTCCTGACCCCTGTCCCCATCTTCTACCTCTACCCCCCCAACACCTTTACAAAGAGAATTCACCAATCAGCTGCGAGCTTTTGAATTGTAATACAAACTTCCTGCGAGGTTTTTTGTCAGGCTGTCAGTGACTGTAAATTTCTTCACGTCTTTCGGGGTGGGGACGACCGAGACGGAACGTGATCTGTATTTTGGCCTTAGAATTATACGCTAATCTATCCCCAAGGGTCGGTGTGCATTTAACAGTATTTCCTTTGTTGATCTTCCCATCAACAAAGGGAGGTTAATAGACGTGACCAGGGCTTTTTTTTTTGTAGCAGGAACTCCTTTGCATATTAGGCCACACACCCCTGGTGTAGCCAATCCTTCAAGAGCTTACAGGGCTCTTCTTACAGGGCCTACTGTAAACTCCAGGAGGATTGGCTACATTGAGGGGGTGTGGCCTAATATGCAAAGGAGGTCCTGCTAGAATTCCTTACAGGGCTCTTCGTACAGGGCCTACTGTAAGCTCCAGGAGGATTGGCTACATCAGGGGTGTGTGGCCTAATATGCAAAGGAGGTCCTGCTGGAATTCCTTACAGAGCTCTTCATACAGGGCCTGCTGTAAGCTCCAGGAGGATTGGCTACATTGAAGGGGTGTGGCCTAATACGCAAAGGAGTTCCTGCTACAAAAAAAGTCCTGCACGTGACAGTATGTACGCTAGGATCCAGAACCGCTTGGGCCAAAGTAAATCCTCCGTCGGCCGTGTAGCACCATCGTCCTTTCCTCTCCTGGATCCTAGATTTAGAGGAAACTTCTGGTGAAATAAATTATTGAAAATTTGCTTGCAGTTTGCCGAGTTACAACTTTAAGAATATAAGAACATAAGACAAACAATGTTGGATCAGGCCATTGATTCATCCAGGCCAACACTCTGTGTTACACAGAGTCTACTGTGCTATCAGTAGGCCTATCAGTGGGGCCAAAACTCCAGGAGCCAGTTTGGTGCAGTGGTTGTGTGCGGACTCGTTATCTGGGAGGACCAGGTTTAATTCCCCACTCCCCCACTTGCCGCTGCTGGAATGGCCTTGGGTCAGCCTCTCTTATCTGGGAGAACCGGGTATGATTCCCCACTCCTCCACTTGCATGGGATAGAGACATTAAAGGAAGAAGTACTTTTTTCCCTTCCTCACAATACAAGAACTTGTGGGTGCTCGATGAAATGAATGAGCAGTGCGCTTAGAACAGAGAAAAGGAAGTCCTTCACACAAAGAATCACTAACATGTGGAAATCACTGCTGCAGGAAGTGGTGGTGGCTACAAGCATAGACAGCTTCAAGAGCGAACTGATTTCTTCATGGTGTATTGGTTAAGAATGGTGGACTTTAATCTGGACAACCAGATTGGATTCCCAACTCCTCCACTACAAGCATAGCCAGCTTCAAGAGGGGATTGGATAAACATCTGGAGCAGAGGTCCATCAGTGGCTATTAGCCGCAGCATATTGTTGGAAAACTCTGTCTGGGGCAGTGATGCTCTGTAGGGGGCACAGTGGAAGGGCTTCTAGTATTCTGGCCCCACTGATGGACCTTTTGAGGGCACCTGGGGTTTTGTGGCCACTGTGTGATATAGAGTGTTGGACTGGATGAGCCATTGGCCTGATCCAACATGGCTTCTCTTATGTTCTTACGTGACACAGAGTGTTGGACTGGAGGGGCCACTGGCTTGATCCAACATGGCTTCTCTTATGTTCTTACGTGACACAGAGTACTAGACTGGATGGGCCATTGGCCTGATCCAACATGGCTTCTCTTACGTTCTTCTGTGACACAGAGTGTTGGACTGGATGGGCCATTGGCCTGATCCAACATGGCTTCTCTTATGTTCTTATGTGACACGGAGTGTTGGACTGGATGGGCCATTGGCCTGATCCAACATGGCTCCTCTTACGTTCTTATGTTCACATGCACCTGCTGGATGACCTTGGGCCAGTCACAGTTCTCTCAGAGCTGTTCTTTCCAGAGCAGTCCTCTCAGGGGTCTCCCAACCCCACCTATCTCCCAGGGTGCCTGTTGTGGGCTGAGGAAGGGAAGGCAATTGTAAGCCACTCTTGAGACTCCTTTAGGTAGAGAAGAGCGGGATATAAAAACTTAACTCTTCTACATCTACTTCCCCTGTGCAGGTCAAACCTAATACAATCATGGCCTGCTGTTGTCATTCACCTGCTGCTATCAGAACTCCAAAGGTGCTTGCAGGGTGAAAGGCTGAGGGCCCCTCCTCAGAACACCGTGTGCTGTGTTCTGGACAGTAGAAGCTGAAATGCAGACGCTTTGGTCTTTACATTTGGGGGGCGTTGGGGAAACAAATCCTGGTTCTCCACTTGACTGTGCCTCGGAAATTCCAGTGGATGCAGTCCGGTTGTTGGCATCGAGGTCTATGCGGGCACGGATGCATCCGGTGCTGCGCGAACTGCACTGGCTACCTCTTGAGTACCAGATTCGGTTCAAGGTGTTAGTCCTTACCTTTAAGGCCCTTTACAGCCAGGGGCCTGCATATATTCTGGACCATCTCTCCCCATATGACCCCACCCCCCCGGGCTCTGAGATCTACTGCTCAACATATCCTCATAGTCCCTGGTACTAAGGATGCCCAGGTGGCTTCAACGAGGGGCAGGGCCTTTTCAATCTGGGCCCCTACCTGGTGAAATGAGCTCCCTCTAGCGATTCAGGCCCTGCAGGACTTACCCAGGTTTTGCAGGGCCTGTAAGACAGAGCTCTTCTGCCAGGCTTTGAATTAATCCAGCGGGTGTCCTCTGAAAGTCATCACTTCCCCCAGCGTTTCACCATTATGGTGTTAAGTTATGCTACTGGCCATCAGCCGGCTGCTGTTCACCGCCTATGTCTGTAAGATTGTTTCCTGTGCTGCTCCAGTTCTGTAACGTCTGCTTTGATGGTATCATTTTAACTCTGTTGTTTTATTGTTGCGAGCCGCCCTGAGCCCCCTTGCGGGACGGGGCGGGGTATAAATCTTTAAAAATTAAAATTAAGATGGATGCTATCCAATTGATCGTGTCTGCCGCCTGTGCCCTTTTGCAGGTGAAGGAGAATCTGCTGTCCTGCAAGATGCTCCTCCACTGCAAGCGGGACGAGCTGCGCAAGCTGTGGATCGAAGGCATCGAGCACAAACACGTCCTGAATCTGCTGGACGAGATCGAGAACATCAAGCAGGTCCCCCAGAAGCTGCAGCAGTGCATGGCCAGCAAGCACTACCTCACCGCGACGGACATGCTGGTAAGAGGCGATAGCGTGCGCTTGACGGACAGCTGTCCGATAAGCGTCTGCTAAGATCTGCTATCTGGGCCCAAGTAATTAGATCTGCCATTTACTCACCTGCCGTATTGTTCTCGAGGCCTGTCTCTTTTGCCCTCTTCTGTCATTCACTCCTCCTCTCGATCTTCAGTCTATTAACCTCTTTGGCTTCTGTGAAAGCTCCGCTGACTTTGACCCCGTGTCCTTAACCTCCGTTCCTGTCCTATTGCTCCTCGTCTGCGGCTTCCCCCTATCAGCGTTTCCTCCTTCTTCCTTTCATTGCTTTCTCCGAGCTCTTTGACTCTGCCCGGGCTCTGGTCCGTGTTCCAGTTATCGCTCTTTCAGGCTCCTGTCTGCTGCTGTTATTCCTCTCCTCGTCCTTCAGTTCAGAATGCCTCCTCTCTTCCCGCGGCTGCAAGCACATCTCTTTTGTCTCTGTTTTAGCTCGTTGTCGTCTTCTGCTTTTGTTTCAAAGTACCCATGCATTAAGGGTCTTGGAGCTGTGGCTGACTTCAGCCTGCAGGTTTTTCTTTCACAGGGGAGGGACGGTGGCTCAGTGGTAGAGCATCTGCTTGGTAAGCAGAAGGTCCCAAGTTCAGTATATGGCCAAGGACCGACCTACCTGAGGGACCGTCTCTTCCCATATGAGCCCCAGAGAGCACTGAGGTCAGTAGGCAAAAACAGACTGAATATCCCTGGGCCAAAAGAAGTTAAACTTCAAAGCACCCGCACTCGGGCCTTTTCAGCCGCGGCCCCACAACTCTGGAACCAGCTCCCAGAGGAGGTGCGGGCCCTGCGGAGCTTAGACCAGTTCCGCAGGGCCTGCAAGACCGCCCTCTTCAAACAGGCGTTCACCAATGACTGAGGTAATGTTTACTGCTAAATTAATAATGTTTACCGCCAATGTTAGTTTTAGGAATGTTTTGATTATTGATTGATTGGTTTTAATGTGAACTTAATGTTTTATTATTGTACGGTTTCACTTTTAAATGTTGTTAGCCGCCCTGAGCCTGCTCCGGCGGGGGAGGGTGGGATACAAATAAAATTTTACATTACATTTACATTACATTACAATCCCCAGCATCTCCAACTCAAAAGGGTCCAGGCAAATAGGCGTGAAAAACCTTAGCTTGAGACCCTGGAGAGCCATTACCAGTCAGGGGAGGGATGGTGGCTCAGTGGTAGAGCACCTGCTTGAGAAGCAGAAGGTCCCAGGTTCAGTTCCCGGCATCTCCAACTAAAAAGGGTCCAGGAAAGCAGGTGTGAAAATCCTCAGCTTGAGACCCTGGAGAGCCACTGCCAGTCAGGGGAGGGATGGTGGCTCAGTGGTAGAGCACCTGCTTGATAAGCAGAAGGTCCCAGGTTCAGTTCCCGGCATCTCCAACTAAAAAGGGTCCAGGAAAGCAGGTGTGAAAATCCTCAGCTTGAGACCCTGGAGAGCCATTACCAGTCAGGGTAGGGATGGTGGCTCAGTGGTAGAGCACCTGCTTGATAAGCAGAAGGTCCCAGGTTCAGTTCCCGGCATCTCCAACTAAAAAGGGTCCAGGAAAGCAGGTGTGAAAATCCTCAGCTTGAGACCCTGGAGAGCCACTGCCAGTCAGGGGAGGGATGGTGGCTCAGTGGTAGAGCATCTGCTTGGTAAGCAGAAGGTCCCAGGTTCAATCCCCGGCATCTCCAACTCAAAAGTAGGCGTGAAAAACCTCCACTTGAGACCCTGGAGAGCTACTGCCAATCTGAGTAGACAAGACTTTGATGGGGCAAGGAGGGTCTGATTTAGTAGAAGGCAGCTTCATATGTTCAGGATGCCTCGCGGTGATTGTCCTAGATGACGACTGGAAGGAATAACAGGCCAGGGCCAGAAGCAGCTGGCTGAAATCAATCAGAAATATGTTGCCCCCAAAAGTCCATTGCACATTGGAACCTTTTTGGAAATATACTAAACCCAACTTCCACTATATTTGAATGTATTTTTTTTCTAATGGCAAACTAGAATGATGTATATATTTTTGTTACATGTTGAAAGGTATATTAGTTGGACAGAAAAACATTTCGTTTTGGGAACGAAATGCCCGCGTTTTGACCCAGGCTCATTAGCAATAGAATACCGTATTTTTTGGGCCATAAGGTGCTCCGGAGCATAGGACGCACCTTCCTCCTGGGGGGCGATCCGCTGCCTCCGCCTCCGATCCCGGCGCTTCCCCCGTGCCTGCCTGCCTGGCTCCAGCTTCTTCCAGCAAGCGCTGGGATCGCTCCACGCTGCCCCCACCGCAAACCCAGCGCTTCGCGAGCGCTGGCTGCGGAGAGGGCAGCGTGCTTCCTCCGTGCCTGTCTGCCTGGATACAGCTCTGATGCTTAAAGCAAGCGCTGGGATCGGAGGGTGGCGGGAGCGATCCTGGCGCTTGCTGGAAGAAGCTGGAGGCAGGCAGGCAGACGCAGGGGAAGCGCCGGGATCAGAAGCGGAGGCAACGGATCGCCTCCCCCCCCCCCCCGGAGGAAGGTACCTTCACTCCATAAGATGCACACACTTTCCCCCCCCCACTTTTTTGGGGGGGGAAAGTGCGTCTTATGGTCCGAAAAATGCAGTAATTAACAGACATTCTCACATTCTGCCATGTTACTGTTTTGTTGGTTTCCCAGGCCAATGCAACCCAGATCAAAGGTTTTCTGAATTTGTTAATTTTACTATTCTGCTATTAGATTTTAACTTTGTACCACTTTGCATTCTAAACCCCGCTAGCTATATGTAGCTCTGCTCGCTGTACCTCATTCCTTGTCTGAAGAACTACACATGCACATGAAAGCTTACGTTCTGAATAAAACTTTGTTGGTCTACTGCTTTGTTCTACTGCAGGGGTGGCCAACGGTAGCTCTCCAGATGTTTTTTGCCTACAGCTCCCATCAGCTCCAGCCAACATGGCCAATGGCTGGGGCTGATGGGAGTTGCGGGCAAAAAACATCTGGAGAGCTACCGTTCCCCACCCCTGTTCTGCTGCTTTAGACCAACACAGCTGGCCACCTGGATCTGTGCTCAAGATTCTGTGAGATGTCTCCGGGGGTCAGATCCATCTTTTGCACTCCCGCCCTTCGTGGCCCTGTAACAGTGGTAAACTCTGCATGCCTGTAGAATCACAAAGGGGGACATAGAGGCCATCTAGTCCAACCCCCTGTTCAGTGCAGGATCAGCCTAACCACTACACCCCACTGTCTCTCAAGCGGACTTCTGGAGTTCTGGCCCCACTGGTGGGCCCCCTGATGGCACCTGGGTTTTGGCCACTGTGTGACACAGAGCGTTGGGCTGGAATAAAACGTCGTTGTTCTTAAAGGTGCGACGTGACTCCGGCTTTGTTCTGCAGCTCCTTGGTGATTCTGCTATTACTGTAGATGTCCCAGTGCAGCGGGGGGCGGGGGGAATATTGATTGGACTTCAGCATGCGTTTCTTCCCTTCGACTGCCTTGCCTGTTTTGTGTCAGCCTCTTCTGCCCCAGTGTTTTTATAGAATCGTAAAGAGTTCAGATGGGGTCTACAGGCCATCTAGTCCAACCTCCTGCTCAATGCAGGATCAGCCTAAAGCATGTCTGACGAGCTGCCAGCGAGGGGGAGCTCAGGCAGCTGATTCCACTGGTGAACACCTCGTACTGTAAAACAAATGAACTGTTAATATCCAGTCTTTCTGCCCATCATTTGAACCCATTATTGCAAGGCCTGTCCTCTGCCGCCGACAGGAACAGCTAAGGGACAGCCTTTCAAATACTAAAAGAGAGCAATGCTGTCCCCCTCGGCCTCTTCTTCTCTAGACTGGACATTCCCAAGTCCCTCAGCCTTTCCTCGTGGGACTTCTTGGTCTCCAGGTCCCTGATCATCCTCATCACTCTCCTCTCCACTCAATCAGTTCTATCCACATCCTTCTTGAAGTGAGGCCTCCAGAACGGCACGTGGTACTCCCAGGTGCAGCCTCACCGTTATGGTTTTCTCCTCCTGCTTTCCTGCGTCCTCCCATGATGCTTCCGGTTTCGTCTCTGTCAAGGTCTAGCTCTCAGCCTTAAGCCAGGACATCTTTTGTGCCTGGGTGAAAGAATTAAAAGACGTTTGCTCCTTGGGAGGACAGCTATGGCGAACCTGGGCAGTATTACAAAAAGGAGAGACATCACCCTGCCAGCAAAAGTCCGTGTAGTCAAAACAAATGGTATTCCCAGTAGTAATGTATGGCTGTGAGAGCGAAGGCCGAGCGCAGAAGAATAGATGCTTTCGAGCTGTGGTGCTGGAGAAGAATCTTGAGAGTCCCTTGGGCTGCAAGAAGATCCAATCAGTCAGTCCTAAGTGAAATCAACCCAGACTGTTCCCTGGAAGGTCAGATGCTGAATTTGAAGCTCAAATACTTTGACCACCCAGTGAGAAGGGAGCACTCACTGGAGAAGAATCTTGAGTGTCCCTTGGACTGCAAGAAGATCCAGTCAGTCAGTCCTAAGGGAAGTCAACCCAGACTGTTCCCTGGAAGGTCAGATGCTGAATTTGAAGCTCAAATACTTTGACCACCCAGTGAGAAGGGAGCACTCACTGGAGAAGAATCTTGAGTGTCCCTTGGACTGCAAGAAGATTCAATCAGTCAGTTCCTATAGCACCTGTCACATCAACCATCACCAGTGGTCTGACCTAGCCTCAGATCGCAAAGCATGGAGGCACACCATCCACCAGGCTGTCTCTTCCTTTGAGAACACACGCATAGCTGGTCTTGAGGACAAAAGGAGATTGAGGAAGAATCGCACTGCTACAGGACCAACCCTAAATCAGACTTTTCCCTGCAGCCGCTGTGGCCGGACCTGCCTGTCCCACATTGGTCTTGTCAGCCACCAGCGAGCCTGCAGCAAACGTGGACTATTGCACCCTTCTTAAATCTTCGTTCGCGAAGCCAAGCCGAGAGAGAGAGAGAAAGGGAAATCAACCCTGACTGTTCCCTGGAAGGTCAGATGCTGAAGCTGAAGCTCCAATACTTTGGCCACCCAATGAGAAGGGAGCACTCACTGGAGAAGACTCTTGAGAGTCCCTTGGACTGCAAGAAGATCCAGTCAGTCAATCCTAAGGGAAATCAACCCAGACTGTTCCCTGGAAGGTCAGATGCTGAAGCTGAAGCTCAAATACTTTGAAGAAAGAAAAACAAAGAAGGGAAAGAAACTTAACCCAAAAACTGGAGTAAGAAACCTAAAAAGGTTAATATGCAATTAAAGGGACGAACACTAAAAACAAAGTGTAAAAAAATCATAAATCAACATACATGTATTTACTGTTGAAAGCTAAAACTATTTAAGGGCCCATCATAAGCCTCTATCCTATGTAAAATCATAAAACCTCAATGGAAACCCACTCAACTTGACCTGACGCGTTTCGACCTAAATTGGTCTTCTTCAAAGGTCAGAAAGGTAAGCACACATATTGGCTCATAATACAGAACAGAATAAAACAACAGAACAACGTTGGGCCACAAGGAAATTTCTGTAATATAAAAGAGAAAAATTATAAATTTGTAAAAATATTTTTTCATGCTATTTAAGGATAATATTTAGAATTAATTACAGTGAAGTGACAAAGGCTTAGAGATATTCTTGAGGCCTCTTGCTCTATAGCCTTATGTCGTAATCAAGAGCATACCTAGAGCATTCAGTGTTTTTTTGTATGCCTAAGAACAAAATATTAACCAAAATATAAAAGTTAAACCACACTAAAAATAATACCGAATAAAACCATAAATTTCAAATGTAATCAGTTGTCGCACCACGTGGTCCAGAATTGATCAAGTAAAGTCAGAACCTATGGGCCAAGTGTTGTGCGTAGTGCACTGAAGCTGGTGCTCAGCTTAGAAATGCTAGGAACCAGATGATGCAATCCTGGCCCAATCAAAGCACATGATGTAATTAGAACAAAGGTCGTGAGGGAAGATAAATTGGAAATTACAGGTACATTACAGGTAAAATGGAAAACTTTAAGAAGTTACACAAATAATTTTCAAAATTTTCTCTCCATCAGACACAAAACCAATCAATTTCCTCATTCAAACCATGAGGGGAGGGACAGTGGCTCAGTGGCAGAGCATCTGCTTGGTAAGCAGAAGGTCCCAGGTTCAATCCCCGGCATCTCCAACTAAAAAGGGTCCGGGCAAGTAGGCATGAAAAACCTCAGCTTGAGACTCTGGAGAGCCGCTGCCAGTCTGAGTAGATTGATGGACCGAGGGTCTGATTCAGTATAAGGCAGCTTCATATGTTCATGAGGTGTTAAAGTCCCTAGAGTGTGAATCCAAAATGTCTCTCTGGCCTTCAGACTTTGCGCAAACTGTAATTTTGGAGCACGTATTTATTCCAAGACAAAGAACTGCAGGTGCTTATCAGAGTGATTTGATGAAGTCCAGTGTTTCACCAAGGGAGCATTCTTCCTTTGAAGACAGATGTTACTTCTGTGCTCACAAATCCCGGTTTTCACAGTCCTAGTTGTGTAGCCAACGTACATTAAGTCACAGCAGGTTATACAATAAATAACCGATTTGGAATTACAATTAAGGAATGACTTAAGGAAATACTTCTTCTGCTTGGTAGAGTCAAGAAAAGAATCAGTGCGGTGCGTTAAACTGCAAACAGAGCAGCCCCCACATGGAAAGCTACCTGCTGGTCTGTCCCTGCCATCCACTCCCATCTAAGAACATAAGAACATAAGAGAAGCCATGTTGGATCAGGCCAATGGCCCACCCAGTCCAACACTCTGTGTCACAGAAGAACATAAGAGAAGCCATGTTGGATCAGGCCAATGGCCTATCCAGTCCAACACTCTGTCTCACAGAAGAACATAAGAGAAGCCATGTTGGATCAGGCCAATGGCCTATCCAGTCCAACATTCTGTCTCACATAAGAACATAAGAGAAGCCATGTTGGATCAGGCCAATGGCCCATCCAGTCCAACACTCTGTGTCACATAAGAGAAGCCATGTTGGATCAGGCCAAAGGCCCATCCAGTCCAACACTCTGTGTCACATAAGAGAAGCCATGTTGGGTCAGGCCAATGGCCCATCCAGTCCGTGTCACATAAGAACATAGCAGAAGCCATGTTGGATCAGGCCAAAGGCCCATCCAGTCCAACACACTGTGTCACATAAGAGAAGCCATGTTGGGTCAGGCCAATGGCCCATCCAGTCCGTGTCACATAAGAATATAAGAGAAGCCATGTTGGATCAGGCCAATGGCCCATCCAGCCCAACACTCTGTGTCACAGAAGAACATCAGAGAAGCCATGTAGGATGAGTCTTTCCCTGCCATCCACTCCTATCTGTCTTGTTTGAATGGATTTTAATCTGCTGTTAACTGAAACACCCTTTAATCTGCTGTTAACTAAAACATCTCCTTTATGTAAAAAGGGGGAGAAGGGTGGCATCTGGGAATCTTGGTGAGGAGATGCCAGTGTTTCATAATAATTTCCTTTACCTGTCTTGACCTGCCATCAAATGTTAAGGGGATAATTAGTCTCTCAGTTTGACTTGCCTAGTTTTAGGGGCCAATAAGGATGACCTGCAGGTATTTTTTTGCTTTGTGATAAGCTTGTTTAACTATTCTGGAGGAGTAACCTCTCTCCCTAAACTGTAGGGAGAGTAAAGAAGCCTGTTTAAAAAAAGCAGAGCATTGGCTGCAATTCCTTCTCAGTCTCCGCATTTGAGAGTATGGTAGATTCTTCTTTAAATGTTGGGGGTGGAAACTGTCACTGACAAGTAAGGAATTAACATCAGTTGGTTTTCTATAAGTGTCAGTCTCAGTCACATTGCCCACTCTCTTCGCTACCACATCCAGAAAATTAATGGTATTTTTATCACAATTCATCTCAAATTTAATTCTGTCATGTACACTATTGATGAATTACAAAAGCACACTACAGTTTGGTGTAGTGGTTAAGTGCGTGGACTCTTATCTGGGAGAACCGGGTTTAATTCCCCACTCCTCCACTTGCACCTGCTGGAATGGTCTTGGGTCAGCCAGAGCTCTCTTATCTGGGAGAACCGGGTTTGATTCCCCACTCCTCCACTTGCACCTGCTGGCATGGCCTTGGGTCAGCCATAGCTCTGGCAGAGGTTGTCCTTGAAAGGACAGCTGCTGTGAGAGCCCTCTCAACCCCACCCACCTCACAGGGTATCTGTTTTGGGGGAGGAAGATATAGGAGATTGTAAGCTGCTCTGAGTCTCTGATTCAGAGAGATGGGCGGGGTATAAATCTGCAATTCTTCTTCTTCTTCCACTTTATTTTTACGTTCTATCTTTTTTTTGCCATAGCAGGATGCTAAATGCATCTTGAATGAGCTCTTTGGCTTCAGCCGCCTTCTGCCTGTCTTTCTCGCCCCATAAGAACGATGCAGTAATTGTTCTCTCGCCGTTGAGTCGTTCCATTCTCCTTTATTGTATGATCTGAGTGGTGTATAAAATAATTATTATAACTGTCAAGGATGTGTTAATGTTTCTGGATCTCCTCGTCCTTTGTCCTCGAGGTAAACAGCTGTCGGGTTATCGGAAGCCAAAAGGGAAAGAAAAAAAAAATCCCAAGAAAGACTCTTGATATCTCTTGCATTGAAATGGGAGTGCTGATAAATATTGTTGCCTGTAGCTTTGTGATACGTGCGGTCTAAATTAGACCTTTGCAGTCATTGTGTGAGCTCGATGCAAGCGCATTAATGGCATAATTTCTGGCTGCCGCATCGCATTTCTGCAGTCTGTCCTTTGTATTCCACTCACATTAATTGAAGTAATTTTGCTACTGAAGCGTGTTTCCAACCTCTGCATTAAATTGAAATTTTAATTCCCTTATTGTTTGGCAAAGGCGTCTGAAGATGGCTTGTTACTGGTTTCATTATCACTCAAAACACTCCAGCTGGTTCTAATGTACAATGATTAATTCTGGAAAGACTTATTAATGTAAGAAAGGCAACCTTTTCCCCAGGAGCAGGCACAGAGAACCAAAGGTATTTGGGTGATGGATAGTATTTCTGTGAAGCTAGATGAAGAGAAATGCATGTTTATAGGCTGGCTTTGTTGACATAGTTTAAAACTTGCCGAGATTATCTTTAGGAATTGTCTGAAGGGAGTTCCGTACAGTGTTGCAGTGAACTTTGCAGATATGAGATTGACATTCAAACGTAGCTTTAGGCCACACACCCCTGATTAGGCTACACACCCCTGATGGAGCCAATCCTCTTGGCGCTTATGGTAGGCCCTGTATGAAGATCCCTTTAAGCTCTTGGAGGATTGGCTACATCAGGGGTGTGTGACATAATGTGCAAAGGAGTTCTTGAGAGCCAGTCTGGTGTAGTGGTGAAGTGTGCGGACTCGTATCTGGGAGAACTGGGTTTGATTCCCCCCTCCTCCACTTGCACCTGCTGGAATGGCCTTTGGGTTAGTCCTAGCTCTTGTAGGAGTTGTCCTTGAAAGGGCAGCTTCTGTGAGAGCCCTCTCAGCCCCACCAGCTTTACAGGGTGTCTGTTGTGGGGGGAGAAGACAAAGGAGATTGCGAGATGCTCTGAGTCTCTGATTCAGAGAGAAAGACGGGGTATAAATCTGCAGTCGTCTTCTTCTTTAGTGCAGGGGTGGGGAACATCAGGCCCGAGGGCCGTTTGCGGCCCTCGAGATCACTTGGTCTGGCCCTCGGGGAGCCTGTGTGGTGAGCATTGTGAAGGACTGCTCCTGGAGTACGTGGGTGCCTTTCAAGGTCTGCTGGGAGCAGCTGCAGTTTCCGCATGAAGAGAGGGAGGGGTGGCAGGGGTGGGAGCCAGTTGCCGCAAGTTCAGTTTGATTATCCCAGATGGCGTGGCCTAATATGCTGATATTGGGGGATGTGGTCTAATATGCTAACGAGTTCCTGCTGGGCTTTTTCTACAAAAAAGCCTTGGATCTAGGCATTCGCTTAGGTGGCATGTCGGGAGGGGGGGGGGTGCGCGCCAAATTAGGCTCTCCCCACATGACTCCAAATAGAAAAACAATTATTTGCATTAATTTTGCCAGCCTGAAGCGTTCTTCCTTGGCAGAGCACTGGTTTTTTAAATTGAAAATTTTGTGTGGCCCGCGAATGACATTATAAATATTCAAATATTTATTTATTTTTGGGCACCACATTGTAAGAAGGATAGAGACAAGCTGGAACGGATCCAGAGGAGGGCGACGAAGATGGTGAGGGGTCTGGAGACCAAATCCTATGAGGAAAGGTTGAAGGAGCTGGGAATGTTTAGCCTGGAGAGGAGGCGGCTGAGAGGTGATAGGATCACCATCTTCAAGTACTTGAAGGGCTGTCATGTAGAGGATGGTGTGGAATTGTTTTCTGTGGCCTCAGAAGGTAGGACCAGAACCAACGGGTTGAAATTAAATCAAGAGTTTCCGACTCAGCATTAGGAAGAAGTTCCTGACCATTAGAGCAATTCCTCAGTGGAACAGGCTTCCTTCTTGGGAGGTGGTGGGCTCTCCTTCCTTGGAGGTTTTTAAACAGAGGCTAGATGGCCATCTGACGGTGATGAAGATCCTATGAATTTGGGGTATTTGGGGGTTTCCTGCATTGTGGAGGGGTTGGACTAGATGACCCTGGAGGTCCCTTCCAACTCTATGATTCTTTGATTCTATGAAATGGCCCTTGGCAGAAAAAAGGTTCCCTACCCCTGCTTTAATGATGCTATAACCTCTTGAGATACTAATGCCCTCCATTTAAACCCACAACTAGAAGCCAGAATGACGCCCAGATTTATGGCACTTCACAGCTATGACATGTCTGCTTTTTATCATCCTCTACTGCTGTTACAGCCCAGTTAACAATAACAACAAGCAAACGCACACCGCAAGTTGTGATTCTTTTAGTCTGCTAAAAACATTCCCGTGACTCTACATACCAGCTCATTGCCCGCTTTCTCTGTATTTAAAGATGGCTTGCCGTTCCAGTTTTGTCTGATGAAGTCCGCTTAGCGCCTACGAAAGCTGACGTTCTGAATAAAACTTCGTTGGTCTTAAAGGTGCCACTTGTCGACCGCTTTGTTCTCTTGCGTCAGATCAACACGGCTGCCCACTGGGATCTAGCCTATATTGTTATGTGAAAGAGTTATTTCCAGTGAAGTGCAAAAAGATAGTTAAAAGGTTTTTAAATGCTTTTATTAAACACTGCTAGCCAGTACATCGCAGTATTTGTTTCTTTCACGTCAAAAATGGCGGCTGAAGAAGGCGGAACAAAGCCCTCCATGGATGTTGCAGGAGACGGAGCCAAACAAAAGCCCTCTCTCCTTGCTTTGCAAAACAATTGCTGAAGGGCGATAAAGAGAAACAAAGGAAAGCCCACAGATTTGGGGGGGGGGGAGGGGAGAAAGAGAGAAATAAAAGAAAACCTGAGGGGAGAATGAAATCACACACTGACTGATGAAAGCACACGTGTTTACCTGTCCTCCTGATCCTCTAGGACAGGGGTGTCAAACGTGCGGCCCCAAGGCTGAATCAGGCCCCTGGAGAGCTCCTATCAGGCCCATAAGGAAGTCTGCTTCCTTCTCCCTCTCTCTTGCTTCCTTCAGTTATAAAATATTGCAAGAGTGCTGAGCTTTTAAGCATATTCAGTTATAAAATATATTGCAAGAGTGCTAATCTTTTAAGCCTGGAGAGAAGGCGGCTGAGAGGTGATAGGATCACCATCTTCAAGGACTTGAAGGGCTGTCCTGTAGAGGATGGTGTGGAATTGTTTTCTGTGGCCTCAGAAGGTAGCACCAGAACCAACGGGTTGAAATTAAATCAAAAGAGTTTCCGGCTCAATATTAGGAAGAACTTCCTGACCATTAGAGCGATTCCTCAGTGGAACAAGCTTTCTCGGGAGGTGGTGGGGCTCTCCTTCCTTGGAGGTTTTTCAGCAGAGGCTAGATGGCCATCTGACAGCAATGAAGATCCTGTGAATTTGGGGGGAGGTGTTTGTGAGTTTCCTGCATTGTGCAGGGGGTTCCTCGGAAGGTGTTGGGCTCTCCTTCCTTGGATGTTTTTCAACAGAGGCTAGATGGCCATCTGACAGCAATGAAGATCCTGTGAATTTAGGGGGAGGGATTTGTGAGTTTCCTGCATTGTGCAGGGGGTTCCTCAGGAGGTGGTGGGCTCTCCTTCCTTGGAGGTTTTTCAACAGAGGCTAGATGGCCATCTGACAGCTGTGAAGATCCTGTGAATTTAGGGGGAGGGATTTGTGAGTTTCCTGCATTGTGCAGGGGGTTCCTCGGGAGGTGGTGGGCTCTCCTTCCTTGGAGGTTTTTCCACAGAGGCTAGATGGCCATCTGACAGCGATGAAGATCCTGTGAATTTAGGGGGAGCTGTTTGTGAGTTTCCTGCATTGTGCAGGGGGTTCCTCGGAAGGTGTTGGGCTCTCCTTCCTTGGATGTTTTTCAACAGAGGCTAGATGGCCATCTGACAGCAATGAAGATCCTGTGAATTTAGGGGGAGGGATTTGTGAGTTTCCTGCATTGTGCAGGAGGTTCTCAGGAGGTGGTGGGCTCTCCTTCCTTGGAGATTTTTCAACAGAGGCTAGATGGCCATCTGACAGCGATGAAGATCCTGTGAATTTAGGGGGAGGGATTTGTGAGTTTCCTGCATTGTGCAGGGGGTTCCTCGGGAGGTGGTGGGCTCTCCTTCCTTGGAGGTTTTTAAGCAGAGGCTAGATGGCCATCTGACAGCAATGAGGATCCTGTGAATTTAGGGGGAGGTGTTTGTGAGTTTCCTGCATTGTGCAGGGGGTTCCCCAGGAGGTGGTGGGCTCTCCTTCCTTGGAGGTTTTTCAACAGAGGCTAGATGGCCATCTGACAGCAATGCAGATCCTGTGAATTTGGGGGGAGGTGTTTGTGAGTTTCCTGCATTGTGCGGGGTTGGCATTACATTTTATGACACACGTGGCCCGGCCCAGCAAGGTCTCATTTATCTCAGATCCTGCCCTCGTAACAAATGAGTTTGACACCCCTGCTCTAGGAGCTGTAGCTACTGTTTGCAGCCATGAAAAACCCTTTCATTTGTATAAGGGCAGCCAATAACAAGCCTTGAAATACAATGGCCCTGCCCATTTTGTGAAAAGCTTGATGGGTATCACGGTGCCACGAGCAAAACGTTGGGGAACCCTATTCTACAGGATACCATAAAGTTTAGGGAAAACAGGAAGCCTAGACTGTCATCATATCTGTGCTGAGCTCGCTCCCCTCCCCTCCTTATCGCTGGCAATTTTCCAAGCTAGACTTGGCAACTCTCTCTACCTGAGCCACCCACTTTCTTTTCATGAATCAAGCAGAGCATAAGCAAGCCAAAACATATCAGTAGATCACTCATGGCTTTACGAGGGGCCGTGGCTCAATGGCAGAGCATCTGCTTGGCACACAGAAGGTCCCAGGTTCAACCCCGGGCATCTCCGGTTAAAGAAGAAGATGATGATATTGGATTTATATCCTGCCCTTCACTCTGAATCTCAGAGTCTCAGAGCGGCTCACAATCTCCTTTATCTTCCTTCCCCACAACAGACACCCTATGAGGTGGGCGGGGCTGAAAGAGCTCTCCCAGAAGCTTCCCTTTCGAGGACAACTCTGTCCTTTACCTTCCTCCCCTACAACAGACACCCTGTGAGGTGGGTGGGGCTGAGAGGGCTGTCACAGCAGCTGCCCTTTCAAGGACAACTCCTGCGAGAGCTCTGGCTGACCCAAGGCCATTCCAGCATCTGCAAGTGGAGGAGTGGGGAATCAAACCCGGTTCTCCCAGATAAGAGAGCTATGGCTGACCCAAGGCCATTCCAGCAGCTGAAGCGGAGGAGTGGGGAATCAAACCCGGTTCTCCCAGATAAGAGTTTGCACACTTAACCGCTACACCAAACTGGCTTTAAAAAGGACCAGACAGTAGGTGATATGAAAGACCTCCCCCTGGAGACCCTGGAGAGCTGCTGCCAGTCTGAGTAGACAATACTGGCTTTCGTGGACAAACGGGGGGGCCTGATTTAGTCTTAGACAGTTCCACATGTTTAGGAAGTGGAGAGAGAGAACATATGGAAACCTGGGACATGCATAGTAATTACAGATTGCAGTTACTAAATGAACTGTATATAGTATCCAGCAGCTCAGTGCGGTGTACACGATTCTCTCATCACAGACTTTAAGGTTAAGAGGACGCATTGAGTAGATGAACGTTCAGCACAGGTAGGCTGCAGAATCCGTTTCAGTTGCTGTGCTCAGCACACATTTTATTTCTTCCGTTTCCCTGGGATTCAGAGTGTCGGCCTTGGAGAGACAACCCAACGGACTGGCAAAAACCAGCTCTGCTGCCCACTGTTAAAACGAACGCGTACTGTTGCACTGAGCTATGAACAGATGTTTTCGTGCCCGGAACAATCCGAGGATAAACAGAACAGGGTTTGCTCCAGATATTAACAAGGAATGTATCCCTGCGTACTCAGAGGACTCTTTCTCATCCTGCCATTACAGAATATAGATCAGACAGTTCAATAATAATAATAAGATATTGGATTTATATCCCGCCCTCCACTCCGAAGAGTCAGAGCGGCTCACAATCTCCTTTATCTTCCTCCCCCACAATAGACACCCTGTGAGGTAGATGAAGATATTGGATTTATATCCCGCCCTCCACTCCGAAGAGTCTCAGAGTGGCTCACAATCTCCTTTACCTCCCCCCCCCCACAACAGACACCCTGTGAGGTAGATGAAGATATTGGATTTATATCCCGCCCTCCACTCCGAAGAGTCTCAGAGCGGCTCACAATCTCCTTTACCTTCCTCCCCCACAACAGACACCCTGTGAGGTGGGTGGGGCTGGAGAGGGCTCTCCCAGCAGCTGCCCTTTCAAGGACAACCTCTGCCAGAGCTATGGCTGACCCAAGGCCATTCCAGCAGCTGCAAGTGGAGGAGTGGGGAATCACACCCAGTTCTCCCAGATAAGAGAGCTCTGGCTGACTCAAGGCCATTGCAGCAGCTGCAAGTGGAGGAGGGGGGGATCAAACCCGGTTCTCCCAGATAAGAGAGCTCTGGCTGACCCAAGGCCATTCTAGCAGCTGCAAGTGGAGGAGTGGGGAATCAAACCCAGTTCTCCCAGATAAGAGTCCGCGCACTTAACCACTACACCAAACCGTCTCTCCAGCTGTATGACGTTGAGCGCTCCTGTGGCTTTCCTGCGTCTGTTTAAAAAAAAAAAAAAAGAGGACAAGTCGCAGTGCTTTTGTTTCCAAAGGTTGAATAATAGCATTCAAAAGTGTCCCCCCCCCCCCCCAGCTCAATCTTTGCCTCTTGGACCGAAGCTGGCGTTGCTGCCACCTTCTGTTCCCTTTCTGGAATTGAGCAGGTGGAACCATCTATTCGCTATTACATTCGACTGGCAGCGTTTAGCCTACGATAATTTGTTCAGAACGGGGAGCTTTGCTGGCAGTCAAATTAGGGTCTTAATTCTTGCGCCGACTTGGCGATGCCTGAAGCCCGGCAAGTCCTTCAAGCTTCGCTTTCGGTCAGGGCATCTCTCTATTTCTCTCTGTTGCCGTAAAAAGAACGTGGAGATCAGCAGTATTGTCCAGGAGGTTTTCATGCTGCCAGGGTCCACGCAAACTCAACCGGCTGCAGACAGGCCCGTTTCCTAGATCTTCAAAATGTGCGTGGGCCTCTTTTTCTCCGAAACAGCTCACGAGAACTAGGAATTGGTGCTGTTTTCTTCAGTCGAGGAAGCAGAGTATCTTTAGAATTGTTGTGCTGTTTGTGCCCCTTGGCGCACAGCGGTAAGCTGCAGCACTGCAGTCCGAGCTCTCCGCTCACGGCCTGAGTTCGATCCCGGCGGAAGCTGGGTTCAGGTAGCCGGTTCAAGGTTGACTCAGCCTTCCATCCTTCCGAGGTCGGTAAAATGAGGACCCAGCTTGCTGTAAGGAAAGTGTAGATGACTGGGGAAGGCAAGGGCAAAGCACCCCGCAAAAAGTCTGCTATGAAAACGTCATGTTGCAACGTCACCCCAGAGTTGGAAACGACTGGTGCTTGCACAGGGGACTACCTTTACCTTGATGTTCATAGGACTTTGTGAGTGCCTTCTTGGTGGCAAACATTTGCTTCTAAGGGTCGGTTTATGTTGCATCTGCAACCTGTTGCATGTTCAGGACTTCTGCACATGCCCTTCCATGTGTGGGTAGCCCATATGTGACCTGCTTACATGTGTTTTGACACGCTTAAGAACATCAAAAAAGCCCTTCTGGATCAGACTAGTGCTCCATCTAGTCCGGCATCCTGTCTCACACAGTAGCCAACCAGTTCCTCTGGACGGCCAACAACAGGGCATATAGAAGAAGAACTGCAGATTTATACCCTGCCCTTCTCTCTGAATCAGAGACTCAGAGCGGCTTACAATCTCCTATATCTTCTCCTCCCACAACAGACACCCTGAGTGTGTGGAGCTGGGAGGGCTCTCATAGCAGCTGCCCTTTCAAGGACAACCTCTGCCAGAGCTCTGGCTGACCCAAGGCCATTCCAGCAGCTGCAAGCAGAGGAGTGGGGAATCAAACCCGGTTCTCCCAGATAAGAGAGCTATGGCTAAACCAAGGCCATTCCAGCAGGTGCAAGTGGAGGAGTAGGGAATCAAACCCGGTTCTCCCAGATAAGAGAGCTCTGGCTGACCCAAGGCCATTCCAGCAGGTGCAAGTGGAGGAGTGGGGAATCAAACCCGGTTCTCCCAGATAAGAGAGCTCTGGCTGACCCAAAGCCATTCCAGCAGCTGCAAGTGGAGGAGGGGGGAATCCAACCCGGTTCTCCCAGATAAGAGAGCTATGGCTGACCCAAGGCCATTCCAGCAGGTGCAAGTGGAGGAGTAGGGAATCAAACCCGGTTCTCCCAGATAAGAGAGCTATGGCTGACCCAAGGCCATTCCAGCAGGTGCAAGTGGAGGAGTGGGGAATCAAACCCGGTTCTCCCGGATAAGAGAGCTCTGGCTGACCCAAGGCTATTCCAGCAGCTGCAAGTGGTGGAGTGGGGAATCCAACCCGGTTCTCCCAGACAAGAATCCACGCACTTCACCACTACACCAAACTGGCTCAGTCATACATGCCCTGTGGAGCTGAGAGAGATCCCATGGGGCCCTGATCTCCTCCAGAAGCTAATTCCACCAACGTGGTACTGCAACTGAGAAAGCCCAGGCCCTAGTTGTCTTCAACTTGGAATCAAACCCGGTTCTCCCAGATAAGAATCT
Source organism: Heteronotia binoei (assembly GCF_032191835.1). Taxonomy (NCBI): domain Eukaryota; kingdom Metazoa; phylum Chordata; class Lepidosauria; order Squamata; family Gekkonidae; genus Heteronotia; species Heteronotia binoei. The sequence continues at coordinate 123,816,555 of NC_083230.1, forward strand.
GCACACTTAACCACTGCACCAAACTGGCTCTTCCCTTCCCTTGATGTTGCTTGCTGGCTCTGGGATTCAGAGGCTGATTGCTTCTGAATGTGAAAAGTTCCCTTCAGTCCCCATGGCTAGTAGCTATGGGTAGTCTTATTCTCCACGAATCTATCTGCTCCTCTTTTCAAACTGTTTATTCCTGTGGCCATCACTGTATCCTCTGGCCACTAATTCCGCCTTTTAATCACTCTGTGCTCACACCCTCTCTGCACGGTCCTGTCCAGGGGTTGTTGTGTAGAAAAACAGGTGGTGGAGCTCATCCAGGGTGTCACGTTCTTAGGGGGCAGGCAGGCAGGAGTCCAAAGCCAGTCCAAGGTCAAAGTTCAGGAAGTCAAGCAGGAGCCAAGTCACCAATGCAGAATCACAAACCGGAATCAGAAGTCAATGTCCAAAAGCCAAAAGGTCAGGGTGCCAAGGAAATCAAGCAGGTCAGGATCAGGAAGGAGCGTGGATGCAAGCCAGAGAATAGACTTGTTGCTTCCACAGGGTTACCAGGTCCTGGGTGGGAGCTATATGTGAGTCTCAATCAGCCTGCTCCCTGGGTGGCAGGAACTTTGCTAGAACTCAGGGCTGTGAGATCTGAAGCATCAGCGTGCCTCATGCCTTCGCTCTGAAAGTTCTTTCCGGAGCCTGCTTTGAACTCTTGAGATGGGCGGAGGAGAGCTTGGAGGAGATTGATCGTCAACAGCTGACACTGGTGCCTGGAGAGTGATTGATGGGCCAACTGCTGTTTGTTCAGTTGAGGAACTGGCTGGCAACTCTTCCAGGTCTGTTAACCCTTCCAGCTCCTCCTCGTCAGGGCTCGTGACACAGGGATTGTCATGCAGCTGCACCTACTATTCAGCAGACAAGGTGGGGGGACCATCAGAAAGGTTCAGGAGCTGCGCTGCACTGAACTCCTGCTGAATGCAAGGCCTGGTCCTGTCCGTTGCAAAAAGGTGCGGATGGCTTGTGCGGCGGAGCATAAGAATCCAGGCACTAGAATCAAGGAAAGGGGCCTTTTTGCTATCAGGGCAGTCGGGTTGGTTGCCAAGAGCAGAAAACTTAAGGCAGGGTTCCCCAGGTTTTTTTTCCCCAAGTCTGTGGGCACCTTTGGTGTTCCGACACAACTGTAAAATGGCTGCCACAGGAGACGAAGCCAACCACAATACGTCCGGGAATGAGCTTATGCACCGCTCTAATAGTAACTCTTTGACGCTTCAGGCAGAAGTTCTGACAGGATGCCTTTTCAAACACGCCCACAGCCCTGGCTGGCGTTCGGATGGGAGGCCTCCAAGGAATACCAGGGTCGTGAGGCAGAGGGAGGCAATGGCAAACCCCCTCTGGACGTCTCTTGCCTTGAAAACCCCACGGGGTCACCATGAATCAGTTTCGACTTAACGGCGCTAGCCAGTTTGGTGTAGTGGTTAAGTGCGCGGACTCTTATCTGGGAGAACCGGGTTTGATTCCCCACTCCTCCACTTGCACCTGCTAGCATGGCCTTGGGTCAGCCATAGCTCTGGCAGAGGTTGTCCTTGAAAGGGCAGCTGCTGTGAGAGCCCTCTCAGCCCCACCCACCTCACAGGGCGTCTGTTGTGGGGGAGGAAGGTAAAGGAGATTGTGAGCCACTCTGAGACTCTTCGGAGTGGAGGGCGGGATATAAATCCAATATCATCATCATCATCATCATCTTCTTCTTCTTCTTCTTCTTCTTCTTCTTCTTCTTCTTCTTCTTCGAAAGAGGGCTTTGGCTAGTCCAGGGGTGGCCAGACTTGCTTACTGTAAGAGCCACGTAGAATAAATGTCAGATGTCCGAGAGCTGCAAGATATGAACATCGGATGTTCGAGAGCCACAAGACGGGAAGGCAGGCAGGCAAATAAATGGGGGGGGGAAAGAAATGGAAAGAAAGCAACTTTAAATGCCTTCTCCAAGCCAGCCAACAGGGCAGGGGGTTCAAGAGCCAAACGATATATGTCAATGAGCCGCATGTGGCTCTTGAGCCACAGTTTGGCCACCCCTGGGCTAGTCCTTCTCAGTCCTCCAATGACGGTTTATCCTCTGCAGGGGAAGGGGGCCTGATTCTGCTTCCTGGGACAGGGAGGCAGCTGGAAAGAACCCACTTGTCAGCAGGTACAGTGGCCCTTCAGAGTCCTGGCGAATGGTGTCTGCTTCTCCTCAATGCCACTTCTTCCCAGTCTCTCTTTGCGTCCCCTGCCCCTCTGCTTTCCAACTGTTGCTCTGTCTCCACGCTTCAAACCTCTTCCCCAAGTTGGCTACTCTGACCGACGGCCCTCCATTTCTCCTGCTGGATCTGTGGCGGAGCAATGAAAACTCAACCCTCAGGTTATAGCGACAGATTAAAATGTAATACAAAACAATATAAAGTTCCAAGTGAACAAGCAACCTTAACGTTACATCTAAAAGATTATCATAGATGGAAGTCCAGTCTCATCATATTCCATAAGGAAAAGGTAAATCTTAGATGTGGTACGACAAAAGCCTTCAATATCGATGAATCCACCATATATATCTCAGAAGTATGGATCTATGGCGGAAGCAAGGTTTTTTGTGCCATGTCAGGTACCTCTGTTTGGACCCCAATAGAAGGAGCCGTTGGAGTAGGATGGGGGAGACTTGTCTTGGCAGTAACCTGTTTGAAAAGGATCTAGGGGTTTTAGTGGACCATACACTGAACATGAGTCAACAGTGTGATGTGGCGGCTAAAAAGGCCAATGCAATTTTGGGCTGTATTAACAGAAGTATAGTGTCCAGATCGTGTGAAGTGATGGTGTTGCTTTACACTGCTCTAGTAAGACCTCGTGCGGCCCTGTGGTGCAGAGTGGAAAAGCTGCAGTACTGCAGTCGGCGCCCTCTGCTCACGACCTGAGTTCGATCCCAGCGGAAGCTGGTTCAGGTAGCTGGCCCCAGGTTGACTCAGCCTTCCATCCTTCCGAGGTCGGTAAAATGAGTCCCCAGCTTGCTGGGGGGAAAGTGTAGATGACTGGGGAAGGCAAGGGCAAACCACCCCGTCAAAAGTCTGCCGTGAAAACATTGTGAAAACAACGTCACCCCAGAGTCGAAAACGACTGGTGCTTGCAGAGGGGACTACCTTTACCTTTTTTTTTAGTAAGACCTCAGCTGGAGTATTGTGTTCAGTTTTGGCACCACATTTTTAAAAGGATATAGACAAGCTGAAACGGGTTCAGAGGAGGGCAATGAAGATGGTGAGGGGTCTGGAGACCAAGTCCTATGAAGAGAGGTTGAAGGAGCTGGGCATGTTTAGCCTGGAAAGGAAATGGCTGAGAGGTGATAGGATCAACATCTCAAGTACTTGAAGGGCTGTCATATAGAGCAGGGGTGGCCAGCGGTAGCTCTTCAGATTTTTTTTTTGCCTACAACTCCCATCAGCCCCAGCCATTGGCCATGTTTGCTGGGGCTGATGGGAGTTGTAAGCAAAAAAACATCTGGAGAGCTACCGTTGGCCATCCCTGATATAGAGGATGGTGCAGAATAGTTTTCTGTGGCCCCAGAAGGTAGGACCAGAACCATTGGGTTGAAATTAAATCTGAAGAGTTTCCGGTTCAACATTAGGAAGAACTTTCGGCAGTATTCATTCCATATGTAAGATTTGGCTTATGGTCCAGGCTGCCAACATTTTGGAATGGTGGTGGGTTTGTAGCTGAGCACGTGATTTGCACTGGTTTCCACTTGTGGCTTCAGGCTGCTTCCTACAATGAGAATTTAATGAAATCGGGTACTCCTCTCAGCAGCTGGAAGAAAATCTTTCGCTGGAAGGTTGCATGTGAAGTTTCTCTGTGAATTAAATGATAATTGAGAAATGGCCTTTGTCCCTTCTGCTCCAGTTTTAAAGTATCGGTCTCATCATGCCTCTTTTCCTCAGTTTTCCCTGTATGCTGAATGGGAATAGTTCCTAATGAGGCTCTCTAAGTTAGGGGCGTTGAACCCATTTGTTAGGAGGGTCGAATCTGACATAAATGAGACCCTGTTGGGCCGGGCCACGTGTGTACCTATTTAAGATTAGGTAGCAGAGAGAAAAACTTTTTAAAGGACACAGACAAACATGACTAAAGATTTTTTTTTTAAAGCCTTAAAGTAAAACATCTTTACACCATTAGCACTTGTTGGTCTTAATGGTGCTTTCTTTGTATTTCTCCCATGGGATCCAGGGAACAGGGCAAAGGAACCAGGAGGGGACCAGGAGGGGGAGGAGCCTCAGCCAATGAAGAAAATCGACGTTTTGCTGTGTTGCTCCTGTGCGATTGAGCAAGCCTGGGAAAGCAAGTTGAGATGCAGAAAGAAGCAAGAGAGAGAGAGGAGGAAGCAGACAAGAGCCAGTTGCTCAGGGGCCTGATAGGAGCCCTCCAGGGGCCTGATTTGGCCCCCAGGCCACATGTTTGACACCCCCTGCTCTGTTTGCATAATAAAGGCTCAGAGACCAGTGTAGAGCGTGAAACAGATCACAGAAGCGCTCTGCAGCGTACTCCGCCGGCATTTTCGTTGCTGCTTTTAATCCTGCTTTCTGATCCCGTTCAAGTTTTGTTTTGTTAATTCCATCCCCCAGATCTAAAAGGTACCTTGAAAGCAGAATCGCACGAACGGAGGACTGCGTTCCCTTTGTACCGCTTTATCGCCTCTCGTTCCTTTAATACGCTTATCAATAACTCCATCTCTTCTGTTTTTAATCTTGTAAATTTCCATTATCTGGCGCGGTCCGTTGCGTGAAGCCGCCAGCGCCGCCCACTGCCTCATTTGCATCGACGCGTGCTTGACCCCGGCCCCTCTCCTCCTCTCGTTAATGCATCAGCAAGCACCGATCTCTCTCTGGAGCATTATCATTTGGCTGTTAGCTCAAGTAATAACAACCATTCATTTGGCTGATGAAGCTTTATTAAATAAAAACGGGCATTAATGAAGGTGGTGGAGGAGTGATAGCTAGCTGGCATCCTTGTTTCTATCGCGTGGGTTTCCAGATTTGTCCATAACGCAGATCAGATTGGAAAACCCGAGCGTCTGGGTACGCCGGCCGCAATGAGAAGCCAGGCGAACGGTGTGGTCCTAAGCAGAGTTATACCACTGTAAGCCCATTGAAGGGCAGCTTCGACGAAAGGTGCAGCTCTTCTTAGGACTGCACTGTAAGAGTCCGAGCCGCTTGATGGTCGAGTCTGACTTGTGGATATATTTTTGTAAGATAGTAGTAATTAAGCGCCGCCAAGTAACAACCAACTTACGGCAACCTAATGGAGTTCCAGCTCATGGGGTTTTTGATGCAAGGGAGGAGCAGACGTGGTTTGCCATTGCTTGCCTCTTTGGCTTCTGTTGTGGTCTCCTGTCAAAGTACTTTCCAGGGCCAAACCTGCTTAGCGTTTGACATTTATGAGATCCAACTAGCCTAGGCCATCCATTGCCTTTCTCTGCCTCACGATCCTGGTCTTCTTGGTGGTGGCTACAAACATAGATAGCTTCAAGAGGGGACTGGATAAACATATTATGGAGCAGAGGTCCATCAGTGGGTATTAGCCACATTGTATTGATGGAACTCTCTGTCTGGGGCAGTGATGCTCTGTATTCTTGGTGCGTGGGAGGGCAACAGTGAGAGGGCTTTTAGTGTCCTGGCCCCACAGATGGACCTCCTGGTGGCACCTGGTTTTTTGGCCACTGTGGCACAGAGTGTTGGACTGGATGGTCCATTGGCCTGATCCAACATGGCTTCTCTTCTGTTCTTATGTGACACAGAGTGTTGGACTGGGTGGGCCACTGGCCTGATCCAACATGGCTTCTCTTCTGTTCTTATATGACACAGAGTTTTGGACTGGATGAGCCATTGGCCTGATCCAACATGGCTTCTCTTATGTTCTTATGTGGCACAGAGTGTTGGACTGGATGGGCCATTGGCCTGATCCAACATGGCTTCTCTTATGTTCTTATGTGACACAGAGTGTTGGACTGGGTGGGCCATTGGCCTGATCCAGAATGGCTTCTCTTATGTTCTTATGTGACACAGAGTGTTGGACTGGGTGGGCCATTGGCCTGATCCAAAATGGCTTCTCTTATGTTCTTATGTGACACAGAGTGTTGGACTGGGTGGGCCATTGGCCTGATCCAAAATGGCTTCTCTTATGTTCTTATGAGACACAGAGTGTTGGACTGGGTGGGCCATTGGCCTGATCCAACATGGCTTCTCTTCTGTTCTTATGAGACACAGAGTGTTGGACTGGGTGGGCCACTGGCCTGATCCAACATGGCTTCTCTTCTGTTCTTATGAGACACAGAGTGTTGGACTGGGTGGGCCATTGGCCTGATCCAACATGGCTTCTCTTCTGTTCTTATGAGACACAGAGTGTTGGACTGGGTGGGCCATTGGCCTGATCCAACATGGCTTCTCTTCTGTTCTTATGAGACACAGAGTGTTGGACTGGGTGGGCCATTGGCCTGATCCAACATGGCTTCTCTTCTGTTCTTATGAGACACAGAGTGTTGGACTGGGTGGGCCACTGGCCTGATCCAACATGGCTTCTCTTCTGTTCTTATCCTGGCCTGACTCGCTAACATATATAGCCTTATGGTGTAGAGTGGAGTGTATGCATCAAAGCAGTACATGGGAAAGTCCCTGGCACAGACAGAGCAATTTTTATAATGTAGCACCCAAGTGCCCTGAACTGGATAGCCAAGCCTAGCCCAATCCCATCAGACCTCGGAAGCTAGGCAGGGTTGGCCCTGGGTAGCACTTGGGTAGGAGACCACCAAGGAAGTCCAGGTTTGCTATGCAGAGGCAGGCAATGGCAAGCCACCTCTGAACGTCTCTTGCCTTGGTCTGGATGGCCCAGGATAGCCTGATCTCATCAGATCTAGGAGGCTAAGCAGAGCCAGCCCTGGTCAGTTCTTGGATGGAGACCACCAAGGGAGTCCAGGGTTGCTATGCAGAGGCAGGCAATGGCCAACCACCTCTGTATGTCTTTTGCCCTGACCAGGATGGCCCAGGCTAGCCCAATCTCATTAGATCATAGAAGCTAAGTGGGGTCACCCCGGTCAGTGTTTGGATGGGAGACCACTAGGGATGTCCAGGGACGCTACACAGAGGCAGGCTATGGCAAATCACCTCTGTGCATCTCTTGCACAGAGAGCCAGCTTGCTGCAGTGGTGAAGTGCGCGGACTCATATCTGGGAGAACCTGGTTGGATTCCCCACTCCTCCACTTGCAGCCGCTGGAATGGCCTTGGGTCAGCCATAGCTCTCGTAGGAGTTGTCCTTGAAAGGGCAGCTTCTGGGAGAGCCCTCTCAGCCCCACCCACCTCACAGGGTGTCTGTTGGGGAGAAGATGAAGGAGATTGTAAGCTGCTCTGAGACTCTGATTCAGAGAGAAGAGCAGGGTATAAATCTGCGGTCTTCTTCTTCTTGCCTTGGAAACTTGACTTGATGGCACTTTACACACACACACAAACTGTATCCTAGTCCAGAATGAAGGCAAGCAGTTTTATCTGCCTAACGCTCAGGAAACTGATCACAGCGTGTCACTGAAGGCTCCCCCCAACCACTCAGACAGATCCATCGGGTGACCTAGTGCTGATGCTGTGATACTAGAGAGGAGTGCTTTGTTCAGCGGTGGTATTGCCATAGAAACAGGCTCAGGGCTGAATTCTAGTTTGTCTTTGTTTGGCTTTGTTGTGAGTTTTCTCAGTCGCTCGTCTCACTCAGCCACTGAACTGTCCTTTGCTCATTAATTAGCCAGGTAGTTGGGTGGACCTCAGCCTCGGCCCTAGGGGTTCTGCCGCTCGAGGCAGACCTCTGTGCCACGCCACCCTCCGAAGCTCTGTAGTGGGAATTATTGTGCACATGCGCGAAGCGCAGTGACATCACTAAAAACGATGTCACTAGGGTTGTCCAGAGTCGCTACACAGAGGCAGGCTGTGGCAGAGCCCCTCTGTGCATCGCTAGAAGTGACGTCATCCCACAGGTCGGGCAGGGGAGCGACGGGTGGTGCACAAGAGTGCTGCTGCGCCACTGCTTTCCCCTACAGACAGTAAGCTTTTCCAAGGCTTCCTTGGAAGCCTCCGAAGAGCGCGCTGTTTTAGCGGTGCCTGGCCACTTTCGGGTTGAAAGCGGCTAAGCGGTGCCTTCCCATTGCACTGAAAGCGGCTGGGTGCCATCAAAACAGGCAGGCTCGGAGGAGTGCTCTGCAGGGGTAAGGGGGCGTAAGGCGCGCCTGACAGCATCACAAGGCAGGGTGGCGCTCTAGGCAGCTGCCTCCCTCGCCTTCTCTCACGCGCCGGCCCTGGTGGACTTTTATTTGGCAGTCAAAGATATCTCGTAGGAACGATTATGCCAAGTTCTGGGAGCTCTGCCCATTTCCAGGGGATGGCCAGGGCTCCAACCACGTCAAGTGGAATATTCCCCGGACCCATTAGAATAGGGGCCCTGAATCTTTTTGAGCTTGTGGGTACCTTTGGAATTCTGATAGAAGGTGATGGGCGCAAATCCAAAATGGCAAAGTGCGTGCAGCTACGCACTCATACAAAGCCCAAGTGCAGAGGAAAAAGGGGTTTTTTTTTTGAATTCTGGTTTGTTTGTTTTTTGAAATTCTGGGGGGGGGGGGTTGGAATTCGGGGGGGGGGGGGGTTGGAATTCTGATAGAAGGTGATGGGCGCAAGTCCAAAATGGTATAGTGCACACAGCTACGCACTCATACGAAGCCCAAGTGCAGGGGAAAGAGGGTTTTTTTTTTTTTTTGAATTCTGGGTTTTTTTGGAATTGGGTTTTTTTTGGAATTCTTATAGAAGGTGATGGGCGCAAGTCCAAAATGGCAAAGTGCACATAGCTACGCACTCATACGAAGCCCAAGTGCAGGGGAAAGAGGGTTTTTTTTAAAGAAGGTGCTAGTAAAGAGGAGCAAGAAGGAATAAAGCAACTACTGTGGTGACAGCCACCACGAACATGTTATTTTAATCCGTGCAGCCAACAGGATCTTCGAGTGGCCCATCAGAAAGCCCCACCTGGTCCCTCCCGTCCTCTAAAAACACTTGGTGAGTGCCGAGAAAAGCTTTCAGTGGGCACCTTGGCATCTGTCAGGACTCTTGAATTAAAAAACCGTCAAGTCCCATCCATCTGTAATGGTAGCTCACTCTAATTGATTGTCATGTTATTTTTTATTAGATTTGTTTGCCGCCCTCCCCGCCGAAGCGAGCTCAGGGCAGCTCACGGGCTCAACAGCAATTTAAAACAGAACCATTATAAGGGTAATAAAACATTAAAACGTAATAGGTGCTATATAACAACAGCATAACAGAGTACTAGGCAAGTTCCTTGATCTTCTTCGCCATCGCAAGTTATATTCAGACGGTCCAGATGGCACTAAGGTGCAGGTGTATGCTCCAGGTTAAATTGCAGGTGCATGCTTCAGGTTTTCCGCTCCAGAATGACCATGCAGCCATCTTCAGTTTCAGCAATTAAAGCCTTGATGAAAGAGAAGACGAAGAATTGCAGATTTATACCCCTCCCTGCACTTTGAATCAGAGACTCAGAGCGGCTTACAATTTCCTATATCTTCTCCCCCAACAAGAGACACCCTGTGAGGTTAAAGTGCAGGTGCATGCTTCAGGTTTTCAGCTCCAGAATGACCATGCAGCCATCTTCAGTTTCAGCAATTAAAGCCTTGATGAAAGAGAAGACGAAGAATTGCAGATTTATACCCCTCCCTTCACTTTGAATCAGAGACTCAGAGCGGCTTACAATTTCCTATATCTTCTCCCCCCACAAGAGACACCCTGTGAGGTTAAAGTGCAGGTGCATGCTTCAGGCTTTCAGCTCCAGAATGACCATGCAGCCATCTTCAGTTTCAGCAATTAAAGCCTTGATGAAAGAGAAGACGAAGAAGAATTGCAGATTTATACCCCTCCCTTCACTTTGAATCAGAGACTCAGAGCGGCTTACAATTTCCTATATCTTCTCCCCCCACAAGAGACACCCTGTGAGGTTAAAGTGCAGGTGCATGCTTCAGGCTTTCAGCTCCAGAATGACCATGCAGCCATCTTCAGTTTCAGCAATTAAAGCCTTGATGAAAGAGAAGAAGAAGAAGAATAATTGCAGATTTATACCCCACCTTTCTCTCTGAATCAGAGTCTCAAGAGCGGCTTACAATCTCCTATATCTTCTCCCCCCACAACAGACACCCTGTGAGGTGGATCGGGCTGAGAGGGCTCTCACAGCAGCTGCTCTTTCAAGGACCTCTCCTGCCAGAGCTGTGGCTGACCCAAGGCCATTCCAGCAGTTGCAAGTGGAGGAGTGGGCAATCAGATCTGATTCTCTCAGATAAGAGTCCACACACTTCACCACTACACCAAACTGGCTCAGTCATACATGCCCTGTGAAGCTGAGAAAGATTCCACGGGGCCCTGGTCTCCTCCGGGAGCTCGTTCCACCAACATGGTACTGCGACTGAGAAAGCCCGGGCCCTAGTTGTTTTCAGCCTGACTTCCTTCGGTCCGGGTATTGATAGGAGATTCTGTTCCAGATCACAGTACTCTCTGGGGAACATATGGGGAAAGCTGATCCCAAAGGTATGCTGGTCCCAGGCCATATAGGACTTTAAAGGTCTTTTTTTGTAATTGCAGGGCTGTAATCTGGAAGCATGTATCTGCATACTTCAGGGTTACTTACTCTAACTTAGAATCATAGAGTTGGAAGGGACCTCCAGGGTCATCTAGTCCAACCCCCTGCACAATGCAGGAAACTCACAAATACCTCCCCCTAAATTCACAGGATCTTCATTGCTGTCAGAGGGCCATCTAGCCACTGTTGAAAAACCTCCAAGGAAGGAGAGCCCACCACCTCCTGAGGAAGCCTGTTCCACTGAGGAACTGCTCTAACGGCCAGAAAATTCTTCCTAATGTTGAGCCGGAAGCTCTTTTGATTTAATTTCATCCCGTTGGTTCTGGTCCTGCCTTCTGGGGCCACAGAAAAGAATTCCACCCCATCCTTTATACAGCCCTTCTAGTACCTAAAACTTTTACTGTAAAACTTATCAGAATGCCCAATACATCCTGCTGGTGATGGTTCATTTCATTACAAGCTCCAGGGCCAATCAAGAATATCCTCTTTATTTGACCGTCTGTATGCCAAATCCTGAGGCAATGGGGCCGTTACGTAAATGGCGGTGATTTCTAAGCAATGCCGTGCAAACCTTTTTTAATGTGACTGCCTTGGCCCAATCGCGATGTCTTTTCCTACCCAACGTGAAGCATCGTTTTCTCGCCTCTGGCTCTTACAGGTGAGCCACGCGGTCATCTGTCTCTTCCAAATGGTGGCGTTGGACGCAACAGCGGATTATTGTCCTGGCCTCTGACATATATCGATTGTGTTGGAATGCAGAGGCCAGCTACTCTTTGGCTGCCTATCTGTTCTGGATTCTGCAGGAGAGCTGGCCTTCGTGGAACGGAGGCTTTCCTAATGGGCTGGAAGGTTCACAACTGGTTACAGATTGCATTTCAGGCGGGCAGAAAGATGTCAGATCGGTAGCCAGCGCCATCCATAAGAGAAATTTTAATGAAAAGCCACCTTCTGCCACGGGGATTTCGGAGAGATTTTTTTATTAATTTGCTAAGGCTTCCGTTACGAGAGATCTTCTCGTTTTCCTCCTAGAGCAGAGCTGCCAAAAATATTTTCATTTTCCGGCCGAGCGATACAATTTGGATTGTTTCTGAAGCTCTGATTTACGGGCTTATAATTTTGTCTCCAGCGAACTAATCAAATACAGATGAAAGGGTAGGAAACGCTCAAGATCAGATGGATAATGGCGCGCCGGAGAAACTTGCCAGAGACGTTTGCTTGTCTTAGAAAGGGGCTGTGTCTCTTCGGGAGAGCATCTGATTGGCACGCAGAAGGTCCCAGGTTCAATCCCTGGCATCTCCAGTTAAAAAAGGATCAGCTAAGAAGTGACATGGAAGACCTCCAACTGAGACCCTGGAGAGTCACTGCCAATCTGAGTGGCTAATACTGACCTTGACAGGCCAATAAGTTGATTCCATATAAAGTAATTTCATGTGTTCACATGTCCTTACATGTCAGTTTGGTGTAGTGAAGTGCATGGATTCTTATCTGGGAGAACCAGGTTTGATTACCCCACTCTTCCACATGCACCTGCTGATTTGATCTTGGTCAGTCACAAGTTCTCTCGAGACTGTTCTGCTCAAGGTCAGTTCTGGGAGACCTCTCTTAGACCCACCTACCTCACAAGAAGAAGAAGGCAGATTTATACTCCGCCCTTCTCTCTGAATCAGAGACTCAGAGCGGCTTACAATCTCCTATATCTTCTCCCCCACAACAGACACCTGTGAGGTGGGTGGGGCTGAGAGGGCTCTCATAGCAGCTGCCCTTTCAAGGACAACTCATGCAATAGCTCTGGCTAACCCAAGGCCATTCCAGCAGGTGCAACGTGGAGGAGTGGGAATCAAACCTGGTTCTCCCGGATAAGAGTCCGCACACTTAACTACTACACCAGATTGGCTCTCGGATTAGAATACATGAGATACATTTTATAACACTCCACCAACTGAGCCAATGGCTAAGGAGATCTTATTTCAATAGGCTGAAGTCAGAAGTTGTTAAAGCCCATTATAGTCTGTGTTTGTCTCAGGTTGATTATCTGATCATGGAGTAAACTGTCAGTCAGTATCATATTGCCTCTGCATAAGGTATCTGTTGTGGGAGGGGAAGGGAAAGGAGTTTTCTAGCCGCTCTGAGACTCCTTCAGTTAGCGAAGGACGGGGTATAAATCAAATCTCCTCCTACTCTTATATGAACATACAAAGCTGCCCTTCTACTGAATCAGGCCCTCGGTCCATCAAAGTCAGTCTTGTCTACTCAGACTGGCAGCGGCTCTCCAGGGTCTCAAGCTGAGGTTTTTCACACCTACTCACCTGGAGCCTTTTGAGTTGGAGATGCCGGGGATTGAACCTGGGACCTTCTGCTTACCAAGCAGATGCTCTACCACTGAGCCTCAGCCCTCCCAAAGAGAGGGCCATCAATGAATGCACATGAAGCTGCCTTCTACTGAGTCAGACCCTCGGTCCATCAAAGTCAGTCTTGCCTACTCAGACTGGCAGCGGCTCTCCAGGGTCTCAAGCTGAGGTTTTTCACGCCTACATGCCTGGACCCTTTTGAGTTGGAGATGCCGGGGATTGAACCTGGGACCTTTTCTTATCAAGCAGATGCTCTGCCACTGAGCCACTGTCCCTCTTCCTCCTCCTCTTCTTTCCCCAGGGGCTAGATCCCAGAGAACATTTCCCCTTGCACATGAACTCTTGCATGAGCAGAAACACAAGAAAAATAATTCAAATCTCTCTTGTTCCGGGTCACTTGGCCATGTTTCATCTTGAGCTTCTCTCTGTACGAGACGCAGGCAAGGTAGATTTCAGCGGAACACCCCCCCCCCCCCCCCGAAAATGATCCCCTTCAATAAAATCCTATCACATCTCCCACCTGGACTGTAATGGCTGCATCAAAGAGCCTTTTGCTTTCTGATTTTTGTACAGAGCAGCACTCGCCAGGAGATGAAAAAAAGCCAGCCCTTGATCTTGGGAATTGCCGGGACCTACTCGGGTGAAAGGTAGCATGGAAATGTTTTATTTATTAAAGAAATCTTACTGTGGTTGCTGCACAGGGCCTTGTACAAACCGCGCTGTGTGAAACAAAGCGTTTCTTCTGCTGTCCCATGGCAGGATCCATACTGGCAGCTGGATTTTGCAGTTGCATACATAGAATCAAAACTGGAAGCATTCAGTGGTTCTATTCCTGACACCGGCAGGACCTGAACTCCAGAAGCCCTCCCCTGTGGTGAAGAAGGAGAAGGAGAAGGAGAAGAAGAAGAAGAAGAAGAAGAAGAAGAAGAAGAAGAAGAAGAAGAAGAAGAAGAAGAAGAAGAAGAAGAAGAAGAAGAAGAAGAAGAAGAAGAAGAGAAGAAGAAGAAGAAGAAGAAGAAGAAGAAGAAGAAGAATTGTAGATTTATACCCCGATCTTCTCTCTGAATCAGAGTGGCTTACAATCTCCTATGTCTTCTCCCCCCACAACAGACACCCTGTGAGGTGGGTGGGGGCTGAGAGGACTATCACAGCAGCTGCACTTTCAAGGACAACTCCTGCGATAGTTCTGGCTGACCCAAGGCCATTCCAGCAGCTGCAAGTGGAGGAGTGGCGAATCAAACCTGCTTCTCCCAGATAAGAGAGCTCTGGCTGACCCAAGGCCATTCAGCAGGGTGCAAGTGGAGGAGTGGGGAATCAAACCCGGTTCTTTGAGATAAGAGAGCTCTGGCTGACCCAAGGACATTCCAGCAGCTGCAAGTGGAGGAGTGAGGAATCAAACCCGGTTCTTCCAGATAAGAGAGCTCTGGCTGACCAAGGCCATTCCAGCAGCTGCAAGTGGAGGAGTGGGGAATCAAACCTGCTTCTCCCAGATAAGAGAGCTCTGGCTGACCCAAGGCCATTCCAGCAGGTGCAAGTGGAGGAGTGGGGAATCAAACCCGGTTCTTCGAGATAAGAGAGCTCTGGCTGACCCAAAGCCATTCAGTATCTGCAAGTGGAGGAGGGGGGAATCAAACCCGGTTCTCCCAGATAAGAGAGCTCTGGCTGACCCAAGGCCATTCCAGCAGCTGCAAGTGGAGGAGGGAGGGAATCAAACCCGGTTCTTCGAGATAAGAGGACCAAGGCCATTCCAGCTGCTGCAAGTGGAGGAGTGGGAATCAAACCCGGTTCTTCGAGATAAGAGAGCTCTGGCTGACCCAGGGCCATTCCAGCAGGTGCAAGTGGAGGAGTGGGGAATCAAACCCGGTTCTCCCAGATAAGAGAGCTCTGGCTGACCCAAGGCCATTCCAGCAGCTGCAAGTGGAGGAGTGGGGGAATCAAACCCCGTTCTCCCAGATAAGAGAGCTCTGGCTGACCCAAGGCCATTCAGCAGCTGCAAGTGGAGGAGTGGGGGAATCAAACCCGGTTCTCCCAGATAAGAGTCCATGCAGTTAAGCACTACACCAAACTGGCTCTCTCTACACCAACTGGCTCTCTTGCGAAGCCAACAAGGGACCCACGTATTTTCCAAAATACATTTGGCAGGCGCCAGAAAAAGTTTTGGGTGGCATCATGGGGACTCTTGCAGTGAAATAATGAAAAGCGGGGGTTTTGCTAGAGCACTGACTCAGCCAGAAACCTTGCAGATTTGCTGCAGTAACAGGCATTTTGCTCAGCTCCTTGCCTGCGTCGTCCACTTTTCTACTTATGTTCTATTATACTGCTCAGAGTTACTGTTTTTATGTAGCTATGTAGGCACTGGCTATCTCTTGTAGCACGTGTGGTACACGTAGACAGCTCTCCCTCTATTCAATGGGTGATAAATGGGGAGGACGAGCGAGATGAAAGTTTTACAGGGCATGAATATAAAGCACATCTTTAAGCAAGCGGCATTACTGGAATAGGTAGGGGTACTGCGCCGAGAAGCACAAGCTGCTCTCCCAGTCGTGGTGTTGTAAATAATGTATTGAATTGCTATGCTGGTTTTCTAAACTAACCTTTTGATCCGCTGATAACTCCAGAATGGATATTGTGGTTTGCTTGCTATTTTCAATACTGCATTTCTCCGTAAGGAGACTTGAAATAAAGGCTGTATATATGCATATTCTTTATTTCTCTGTCCCTGCTCATTCGCTGTTCCTAAATTTCTTACTGCATTCTGAAATCGCTATTGACATTGTGTAGAGTTGGGAAATTTCTTTATGTTTGCATTTTTGCTAGGGCACTTGAACCCTGATTTGGATTCCCCGGGTTAGCTCGATCTTGTCAGATCTCAGAAGCTAAGCAGGGCTAGGATTTGGATTGGTGACCACCATGGATTCCAGAGTAGGTACAGAGAGGCAGGCAGTGGCAAACCACCTCTGGACATCTTGCTCCTGACATTAGTCAGCTGAGACAAGGGAAGGGGAGGGGAAGGAAGGAAGGAGAGGAAGGAAGGAAGGAAGGAAGGAAGGAAGGAAGGAAGGAAGGAAGGAAGGAAGAAGGAAGGAAGGAAGGAAAGAAGGAAGGAAGACGACATTGGATTTATATTCTGCCCGCCACTCAAGAGTCTTAGAGCAGCTCATAGTCTCCTGTTGTTCCCCCACAACAAACACCCTGTGAGGATGGTGGGCTGAAAGAACTCTCACTCCACTTGCAGCTGCTGGAATGGCCTTGGGTCAGCCAGAGCTCTCTTATCTGGGAGAACTGGGTTTGATTCCCCCCTCCTCCACTTGCACCTGCTGGAATGGCCTTGCATCAGCCAGAGCTCTCTTATCTGGGGGAACCGGGTTTGATCCCACCTCCTCCACCTGCAGCTGCTGGAATGGCCCTGGGGTCAGCCACAGCTCTCTTATCTGGGAGAACCGGGTTTGATTCCCCACTCCTCCACTTGCAGCTGCTGGAATGGCCTTGGGTCAGCCAGAGCTCTCTTATCTGGGAGAACCGGGTTTGATTCCCCCCTCCTCCACTTGCAGCTGCTGGAATGGCCTTGGGTCAGCCAGAGCTCTCTTATTTGGGAGAACCGGGTTTGATTCCCCACTCCTCCACTTGCACCTGCTGGAATGGCCTTGGGTCAGCCAGACCTCTCTTATTTGGGAGAACCGGGTTTGATTCCCCACTCCTCCACTTGCACCTGCTGGAATGGCCTTGGGTCAGCCAGAGCTCTCTTATCTGGGAGAACCGGGTTTGATTCCCCCCTCCTCCACCTGCAGCTGCTGGAATGGCCTTGGGTCAGCCAGAGCTCTCTTATCTGGGAGAACCGGGTTTGATTCCCCACTCCTCCACTTGCAGCTGCTGGAATGGCCTTGGGTCAGCCTGAGCTCTCTTATTTGGGAGAACCGGGTTTGATTCCCCACTCCTTCACTTGCAGCTGCTGGAATGGCCTTGGGTCAGCCAGAGCTCTCTTATCTGGGAGAACCGGGTTTGATTCCCCACTCCTCCACTTGCAGCTGCTGGAATGGCCTTGGGTCAGCCAGAGCTCTCTTATCTGGGAGAACCGGGTTTGATTCCCCATTCCTCCACTTGCACCTGCTGGAATAATAATAATATAATAATAATAATAATAATAATAAATTTATTCTTATATCCCGCCCTCCCCCGCCAAAGGCGGGCTCAGGGCGGCTCACAAGCATGGAAATCCATGGTTCAATAAAACAATATAATACAACAGCAATTTTAAATCAATAACATAATAAATAAATTAGTTAAAATAGATAAAAGGTGCTACATTACTATGGGTCATAATATCCACAAGATGGCTGGATGGCTACACATCAATTTCATCAGTTTAGCCAGGTTCTGTTTCGAAGGCCAGCTGAAAAAGAAATGTTTTACAAGCCCTGCGGAATTGATTCAAGTCCCGCAGGGCTCGCACCATCTCTGGTAGATGATTCCACCATCGAGGGGCCATTACGGAGAAGGCTTGCTCCCTGGTTGCCTTTAATCGAGCCTCTCTTGGCCCAGGGATTATTAGGAGATTTTGCGAGCTAGATCTCAGTGCTCTCTGGGGAACATATGGGGAGAGGCCTTGGGTCAGCCAGAGCTCTCTTATCTGGGAGAACCGGGTTTGATTCCCCACTCCTCCACTTGCAGCTGCTGGAATGGCCTTGGGTCAGCCAGAGCTCTCGCAGGAGTTGTCCTTGAAAGGGCAGCTGCTGTGAGAGCTCTTTCAGCCCCACGCACCTCACAGGGTGTCTGTTGTGGGGGGAGAAGATAATAGGAAATTGTAAGCCGCTCTGAGTCTTTGATTCAGAGAGAAGGGCGGGATATAAATCTGCAGTCTTCTTCTTTTCTTTATATGTGTCAACTAGAAACCTGTCAGCTGGAGTTATTTGATTATGGACTTGCAGTTGTGGTGTTGGCATCTTTCATTTTGAAAATATAATAAATTTTGACCTTAGATTTGCATTTCAGCACAGATTTCCGTGTTTCATCGTAGATTTTTCTTTTCTCTTCATTGCTTTTTGTAAGCTAGGTATTCTTCAGATTGTGCCAGATCTCTACTGTGTCTCTGTGCTATTTGATTATGGCTTGTTAATGCAGTGGGGTGGGGGGGGTGGGCCTCTGGGTGTCCTCTGGGTATCCTACCCCCCCCCCCCCCAGGGAAAGTGTATGCGCAATACATAGCCTCTCCTCTCCCGGTGTAGTGCCGCGTGGTCACTGTCTGGCTATGCCTGGCAGATGGTCACTGCAATGGCCTCTCCTGCATTACTGCATCCGTAGCAACACCTTCTCGCTGGTCCCCCCCGTTTTTCACAGAGTTTGCTACGTCATGGTGCGACCGAATTGTCCGGCGGTATAACCAGATGGGCAGGCTGGGCCCACCAACCTTGCCAGCCTAAGAGAAGGAAAACTCTAACATCAAACCCGGGCAGATAGAGCTCGTTAATGTAACACCTACCACCTGGAGGACTCGCTGCCGGCGTCCCGGCTTACTGGGCCATGGCCGATTACCCCCAGGTGAAAGGGTGGAGCCAGTACCGCGCACACTGGGCTTCACCTAAAAAATTCCTCTGCGCAGGCCTGAAGGGCATATCCACATACACATCCCACAACGCATCAAGTCCTGCAGCGATGGGCAAGGGGCGAAACGGCAGGTGGAAGGTGCCACTGGAAGCCGCAGTCCCGATCCTGCATGTAGGCGGTTCAGGGTATTGGTCGCCTGATGCTAACCCGGAGACGAAAGCATTTTTCGGCAGCACCCTGAACGACCAAGCAGCCTTATCTAGGGACAGCACTGCTTGTTCCACACGGAGAGGGGCCTAGAAAAGGTGGCCTAAACAAAGCTCGTCTCCTCCACCCCAGTTGGCTAGCCGCGGTCAACAGGCATCCTTACTTGCGGTCAAAAAATAACAACAAAGAAAAGGCATGCACCTGCCTCACAAAGTGTGCAAAGACTAAAGCTTGCGTGTTGGAACATCAGAACCATGCTTGACACAGTAGACAGTGGTCGCCCTGAACGACGCTCTGCTCTAGTTGCCCACGAACTTCTCAGGTTGAATATCGACATAGCAGCTCTCAGTGAGGTCCGTTTCCCTGAGGAAGGTAGTCTTCAAGAACACGGTGCTGGCTATACCCTCTACTGGTCAGGTAAGTCAAAGGCTGAGAGCCACCTTTCTGGCGTTGGCTTCATGGTCAGGAACTCCATTGCCTCCAAACTCGAAAACCTGCCAACAGGTCACTCAGATCGCATCATGTCCATGCGCCTCCCACTTCAAAACAAGCAGCATGCAACACTCTTCAGTGTGTATGCCCCAACCCTTCAAGCAGATCCTGCAGAAAAGAACAAGTTCTATGCTGATCTACACAACCTCGTACGGAAGACCCCTACAGAGGACAAGGTGATCATCCTTGGCGACTTCAATGCCAGAGTAGGTAAAGACTCGGATGCCTGGAAAGGAGTACTTGGCAAACACGGCATTGGCAACTGCAATGACAACGGGCGCCTCCTGCTAGAATTCTGCATGGAGCACCAGCTCACCATCACCAACACTATCTTCCAGCAGAAGAACAGTCTGAAGACAACCTGGATGCACCCACGGTCTAAGCACTGGCACCTTATCGACTACATTCTGGTGCGCCAGAGAGACCTTCGAGATGTCTTACACACCCGAGTAATGCCCAGTGCAGAATGTCATACGGATCATCGTCTTGTACGCTGCAATCTCCGTCTTCACTTTAAACCCACACCCAGGACAGGAGGTATCCCTCGGATTAGTTTCAGGTTGGCAGTCTCCAGTCAGCCGAAGTTAAAGCTGCCTTCCAGGCAAAACTCCAGTCAAGAATTGAGGACCCCAGTTGCCCCACAGACCCTTCTCCAGAAGCACTCTGGGAACACCTAAAAAGTACCGTCCTGCAGATCTCTGAAGAAGTCCTCGGGTTCTCCACAAGGAAGAACAAGGACTGGTTTGATGAGAACAATCAAGAGATCCAAGATTTACTGGCGAAAAAGAGATCTGCCTACCAAGCACATCTTGCTCAGCCCTCCTGTCCTGGGAAAAAAGCAACCTTTCGCGCTGTATGTAGCAACCTCCAGCGCAAACTTCGAGACATTCAGAACGAGTGGTGGACCAAGCTTGCTGAGAGAACCCAGCTGTGTGCAGACACTGGTGATTTAAGAGGGTTCTACGAAGCCCTGAAGGCAGTATATGGTCCATCATATTAGACTCAGAGTCCCTTGCGTAGTGCAGACGGCCAAGTGCTCCTCACAGACAAGGCATCCATATTGAACCAGTGGTCGGAGTATTTTCAGGTTCTCTTCAGTGCCAACCGCGTAGTTCAAGATTCAGCAATCCACCTCACCCCACTTCAACCAGTGAAAACAGAGTTGGATGAGATCCCCACTCTAGAAGAGACTGTTAAAGCCATCAAGCAACTGAAAAGTGGCAAGGCAGCAGGAGTTGATGGAATTCCACCAGAGATCTGGAAGCATGGGGGCACAGTACTACATAGCTCACTTCACAAAGTACTTGTCACCTGCTGGGAACAAGGCAAATTACCACAGGACTTTCGCGATGCAATCATCATCACCCTATACAAGAACAAAGGGGAAAAGTCAGACTGCTCCAACTACCGGGGGATAACCCTGCTCTCCATCGCAGGCAAAATCCTTGCCAGAATACTCCTGAACAGACTGGTGCCCGCCATTGCAGAAGAACTCCTCCCAGAGAGCCAGTGCGGCTTCAGAGCTAACAGGAGCACCACCGACATGGTATTTGTTCTCAAGCAGCTCCAAGAGAAATGCAGGGAACAGAACAAGGCTCTGTATGTGACTTTTGTCGACCTTACCAAAGCTTTCGATACCGTTAGCAGGAAAGGCCTGTGGCAAATCTTGGAACGTTTAGGATGTCCCCCAAGGTTCCTCAGCATGATCATCCAGCTATACGAAGACCAGCGAGGCCAAGTCAGACACTGCAACGACCTCTCGGAGACCTTCCCAATAGGCACAGGTGTAAAGCAAGGCTGCGTTCTCGCGCCAACTCTCTTTACGATCTTCTTTAGCATGATGCTTCAAAGAGCCGCAGTAGATCTAGATGATGACGATGGTGTCTACATCCGCTATCGCACCGATGGCAGCCTGTTCAACCTGAGGCGACTAAAGGCACACTCCAAGACAATGGAAAAACTCATCCGAGAGCTACTGTTTGCTGATGATGCTGCACTCGTCTCCCACTCGGTATCAGCTCTGCAGCATATGACGTCCTGCTTTGCAGAGGCTGCCAAGCTATTCGGCCTAGAAGTTAGTCTGAAGAAGACAGAAGTTCTCCACCAGCCTGCACCCCAGGAAGATTATCACCCTCCCTGCATCACTGTGGGTGAATCAGTTCTGAAGACAGCCCAGCAGTTCAGCTACCTGGGGTGCATCATCTCCTCAGATGCTAAGATCGACAAGGAGATTGACAACAGGCTGGCAAAGGCAAACCGTGCCTTTGGCCGACTGCACAAAAGAGTGTGGAGCAACAAGCATCTGAAAAAAGGCACAAAGATCAATGTTTACAAAGCGGTTGTGATGACAACCCTCATCTACGGCTCCGAATCGTGGGTTTTATACCGTCATCACCTGCGACTCCTCGAGCGCTTTCATCAGCGCTGCCTTCGCACCATCCTCGACATCCACTGGAGTGACTTTGTGACCAACACTGAAGTTCTCAAGCGGGCGGAGGTTACCAGCATCGAGGCACTGCTGTTGAAGACGCAGCTGCGCTGGGCAGGGCATATTTCTAGGATGGAAAACCACCGCCTTCCCAAGATTGCCCTGTATGGCGAACTCTCCACCGGCCATTGAAATAGAGGGGCACCAAAGAAGAGGTACAAGGACTCCTTGAAGAAATCCCTTGGCACCTGTCGCATCAACCATCACCAGTGGTCTGACCTAGCCTCAGATCGCAAAGCATGGAGGCACACCATCCACCAGGCTGTCTCTTCTTTTGAGAACGCACACATAGCTGGTCTTGAGGACAAAAGGAGATTGAGGAAGAATCGCACTGCTACAGCACCAACCCTAAATCAGACTTTTCCCTGCAGCCACTGTGGCCGGACCTGCCTGTCCGCATTGGTCTTGTCAGCCACCAGCGAGCCTGCAGCAGCCTTCTTAAATCTTCGTTCGCGAAGCCAAGCCGAGAGAGAGAGGGTGTTAATGCAGTTTTGGGTTTTTGGGACAGGAGTAGGATGCAACACTGTCTCCCCTCTTCCTAGGAAGTTCTCCTGTGGAAAACTTTCTGCCTCTTCAAAATGGAGATAATGAATTGTCCTAATGTGGTAACAGTACTCTGGATGTGGCATTTAAGGCTGCGAAGGCATGCGAGTTGGGAAACAGATTCTCTCATTTCAGAGTCCCACAAAAGGCTCTGCTCTCTTTCTTCTGCTTAATGTAGAGATTTTTCTTGCCCCTCTCACATTCATACTTGTTAAACATTCAAACTTGTTAAAAGTTAGTTTGACCTTGAATTGGCGAATAGTTTCCCTATTATGAAAGGTTAAAACGCTTGGGGCTCTTTAGCTTGGAAAAACTTCGACTGCGGGGTGACATGAGAGAGGTTTACAAGATTATGCATGGGATGGAGAAAGTAGAGAAAGAAGTACTTTTCTCCCTTTCTCACAATATGAGAACTCGTGGATACTCAATGAAATTGCTGAGCAATCGGATTAGAACAGATAAAAGGAAGTCCTTCTTCACCCAAAGGGTGATTAACATGTGGAATTCACTGCCACAGGAGGTGGTGGCGGCTACAAGCATAGCCAGCTTCAAGAGGGGGTTAGATAAAAATATGGAGCAGAGGTCCATCAGTGGCTATTAGCTACAGTGTGTATATATATATGTATGTGTATATATATGTGTGTGTGTGTGTATGTATATATATGTATGTGTGTGTATACATATATATAATTTTTTTGGCCACTGTGTGACTCAGAGTGTTGGACTGGATGGGCCATTGGCCTGATCCAACATGGCTTCTCTTATGTTCTTATGTTACGTTCTTATGATGAGACTCTGCAATATAACTGGATCACGACCGTTTTCAGTCAGGATTTCAGGGCGGAGTACATTGTTTTGTGTTCTTCCCATTTTATCCTCACAGTGGTCCAGTGAGGTAAATTGAGAGACAGTGACTGACCCAAGGTCGCCCCATGAGTCTCCTGGGAGGTTGTGAGGATTTGAGCCTAGGCCTCTCCACTCTGTAACCACTGTCTCTTGCTAAAAAAGTTCTGGATCCCTCCTTAGCTCTTGAATGAGTGATAGCTTGTATTGTACTCACATCTGCTTATTCTTTGCAACATGAGAAGAAGAAGAAGATATTGGATTTCTATCCCGCCCTCCACTCCAAAGAGTCTCAGAGCGGCTCACAATCTCCTTTACCTTCCTCCCCCACAACAGACACCCTGTGAGGTAGATGAAGATATTGGATTTATATCCCGCCCTCCACTCCAAAGAGTCTCAGAGCGACTCACAATCTCCTTTACCTTCCTCCCCCACAACAGACACCCTGTGAGGTGGGTGGGGCTGGAGAGGGCTCTCACAGCAGCTGCCCTTTCAAGGACAACCTCTGCCAGAGCTATGGCTGACCCAAGGCCATCCCAGCAGGTGCAAGTGGAGGAGGGGGGAATCAAACCCGGTTCTCCCAGATAAGAGAGCTCTGGCTGACCCAAGGCCATGCTAGCAGGTGCAAGTGGAGGAGTGGGGAATCAAACCCGGTTCTCCCAGATAAGAGTCCGCACACTTAACCAATACCCCAAACTGGCTCTCCAGTTTAGAGAAGGCAAAGCTTAAGGATGCGAAAGCAGCCATCTGTAGACTGGTTACACAACGTGGCCGGTTGTTCTGTGGAGTAGCTGCTGTGCTGCTACACCTGAAATGCTCTGAGGCGGCTTTCCTACTCTAGCACTATGCCCCGATTTGTGGGATAATCCATGCAGTGGTTGGAATTTGCAGCCCTCTGTTGAAAACAAGAGCGGTAGACCCTGACTGTACTTAAAATGTATGTATTCGTGACCAAGGTATTGCTTAATGTGTCCAGGGTTTTGTCCAGTAGGTTTCTCTCACCTGGATAAAACAAAATTGCAGGAGCACCTTGAAGATTAATAGCCTGTTTTTTGAGATAGAGGCACCAAATTTTCAGCATAGCATTTGGTGCCTCTCCTTAAAACACCCCCCACCCCCAGTTTCAAAAGGATTGGACCAAGGGGGTCCTGTTCTATGAGCCCTCAAAGAAGCTGCCCCTATCCTTCATTATTTCCAGTGGAGGGAAGGCATTTCAAAGTTGTGCGGTGCCTTAAAATGTGATGGCCGGAACTCCCCTTTGGAGTTCAATGATGCTTGTCACACCCTTACTCCTGGCTCCACTCCCAAGGTCTCCTGGCTCCACCTCCAAAGTCCCCAGATATTTCTTGAATTGGACTTGGCAACCCTATGGTTCCCTACTCCTCCTCCATGTGAAACTTGCTGGGTGACCTTGGGCCAGTCACAGTTCTCCTAGAACCCCTCAGTTCCAGGTGCCTGTTGAGGGGAGAAGAAGGGAAAAGCGATGGTAAGTTGCTTTGAGACACCTTAAGGGAGAGAAAAGTGAGATATAGAAACCTCCTTCTTCTCCTCTTCCCCCCGTAAGGTAGGTTAGCCAGCATGGTGTAGTGGTTAAGAGCAGCAGACTCTGATCTGGAGAACTGAGTTTGAGTCCCCATTCCTCTACATGAAGCCTCTGGGGGACCCTGGGCAAGTCACAGTTCTCTCTGAGCTCTCTCAGCCCCAGCAGCCTCACAAGAGGCCTGTTGCGGGGAGAGGAAGGGAAGGTGACTGGAAGTCACTTCATAAGTGGAGTACAAAATAAACGTTTGAAATAAACGTTGGACTTCAGGGTGCCATTGGAGTTTTGTTGCATCAGATTAACAAAGCTACCCCCTTTGCAGTTATCTTAGCTGGCCAGCTGGCTCTTAGCGTTGTTGACCTGGGACACTGCAACTGTTTTCTCTGATGGGGGAAATACTCAAGTTCAAGATATTTCACATCAATAACCCACTGTAGGCGAAATTCAGGACGCATGTGTTGGAGGCGATCGAAGCTCTCGTGTACTGCCGGGTATGTTCAATTACCTAAGGGTCTGTTCTGATAGAAGCTTATTTGCATATCCATGGCTGGATATTAATGAGCATTCCTTTGTAGGGCCCATCTGTGCATCTTCAAGCGCTTCTTAAAGGGCGCATGCTGAGAATTGCAAGCAAGTCAAGTAGATGGGTCCTTCAAAACCTTCAGAAGAAGGTGGGGTGAGAAAGCCATACAAACTCAAGGAAGAAATGTGTGGCTTATTCCTTATAGTTGAAGAGTGGACCTCCTGGTGGACCTCCTGATGGCACTTCGGTTTTTTTGGCCACTGTGTGACACAGAGTGTTGGGCTGGGTGGGCCATTGACCTGATCCAACATGGCTTCTCTTACGTTCTTCTGTGTCACAGAGTGTTGGGCTGGAGGGGCCACTGGCTTGATCCAACATGGCTTCTCTTATGTTCTTATGTGACACAGAGTGTTGGACTGGATGAGCCATTGGCCTGATCCAACTTGGCTTCTCTTCTGTTCTTATGTGACACAGAGTGTTGGACTGAATGGGCCGTTGGCCTGATCCAACATGGCTTCTCTTCTGTTCTTATGTGACACAGAGTGTTGGACTGGATGGGCTGTTGGCCTGATCCAAGATGGCTTCTCTTATGTTCTTATGTGACACAGAGTGTTGGACTGGATGGGCTGTTGGCCTGATCCAACTTGGCTTCTCTTATGTTCTCTTATGTTCTTAAGAGGAGGAGGCAGCAGGTAGAAGAAGAAGACTGCAGATTTATTCCCTGCCCTTCTCCCTGGATCAGAGACTCAAAGCAGTTTGCAATCTCCTATTATCTTCTCCCCGCACAACAGACACCCTGTGAGGTGGGTGGGGCTGAGAGAGCTCTCACAGCAGCTGCCCTTTTAAGGACAACTCCTGCGAGAGCTATGGCTAACTCAAGGCCATTCCAGCAGCTGTAAATGGAGGAGTGGAGCAGTTCCTCTTTCTGTGTTTAGGGTTGCCCTGTTCTCCATGGTCACCATCAGGGTATGGGGGAGTGGACATACCCTGATGGGTTGAGAAACTTCTGGAGGTTTGGGGATGGAGCCTTGAGAGGACAGGAACGTCAGCGAAGTACAATGCCATAGAGTCCACCCTCCAAAGCATCCATTTTTCTCCATGGGAACTGATCTCTGTGGTCATAGAATCATAGAGTTGGAAAGGGCCATACAGGCCATGTAGTCCACTCCCCTCCTTAATGCAGGATCAGCCTACAGCACACCAACCAGTGTTGAGAGCCAGTTTGGTATAGCGGTTAAGTGTGCGGACTCTTATCTGGGAGAACCGGGTTTGATTCCCCGCTCTTTCACTTGCAGCTGCTGGAATGGCCTTGGTTAGCCATGGCTCTTGCAGAGCTATCCTGAAATGTCAAAATGTTACTATCAAAGTCACGTATAGCCTCACCCTCAGGCATTTTGTGGTCCTCCTGTGGCGGCCATCTTGTGATTGTGTCCACTGCCCTGTGTCAGAATCCCAGAGGTTCCCGCAGACTCAAAAAGGTTCGTTTAGTTGCTTTCTGGTTTTTTTGATGAAAGGTAAAGGTGATCCCTTGTGCAAGCATCGGTCATTTCCGACTCTGGGGTAATGTTGCTTTCACGTTTTTATGGCAGATTTTTTATGGGGTCGTTTGCAATTGCCTTCCCCAGTCATCTACACTTTCCTCCCAGCAAGCTGGGTACTCATTTGATCGACCTCGGAAGGATGGAAGAAGAAGAAGAAGACTGCAGATTTATACCCTGCCAGTTTGGTGTAGTGGTTAAGTGTCCGGACTCTTATCTGGGAGAACCGGGTTGGATTCCCCCACTCCTCCACTTGCAGCTGCAGGAATGGCCTTGGGTCAGCCAGAGCTCTGGCAGAGGTTGTCCTTGAAAGGGCAGCTGCTGTGAGAGCCCTCTCCAGCCCCACCCACCTCACAGGGTGTCTGTTGTGGGGGAGGAAGGTAAAGGAGATTGTGAGCCGCTCTGAGACTTTTCGGAGTGGAGGGCGGGATATAAATCCAATATCTTCATCTACCTCACAGGGTGTCTGTTGTGGGGGAGGAAGGGAAAGGAGATTGTGAGCCGCTCTGAGACTCTTCGGAGTGGAGAGTGGGCTATAAATCCAATATCTTCATCTACCTCACAGGGTGTCTGTTGTGGGGGAGGAAGGTAAAGGAGATTGTGACCACTCTGAGACTCTTCGGAGTGGAGGGCAGGATATAAATCCAATATCTTCATCTACCTCACAGGGTGTCTGTTGTGGGGGAGGAAGGGAAAGGAGATTGTGAGCCGCTCTGAGACTCTTCGGAGTGGAGGGCGGGATATAAATCCAATATCTTCTTCTTCTCTCTGCATCACAGACTCAGAGCAGCTTACAATTTCCTATATCTTCTCCCCCCACAACAGACATCCTGTGAGGTGGGTGGGGCTGAAAGGGCTCTCACAGCAGCAGCTGAGTCAACCCTGAGCAGGCTACCTGAACCCAGCTTCCTCCAGGATCGAACTCAGC
This sequence comes from Heteronotia binoei, assembly GCF_032191835.1. Classification (NCBI taxonomy): domain Eukaryota; kingdom Metazoa; phylum Chordata; class Lepidosauria; order Squamata; family Gekkonidae; genus Heteronotia; species Heteronotia binoei. The sequence continues at coordinate 123,844,191 of NC_083230.1, forward strand.
TCATGAGCAGGGCTTGGACTGCAGTACTGCAGCTTTACCACTCTGAGCCACGGGGCTCTTGTGCGATTTTTTTTGATAGATATGCACAAAAAATAAGTGACCACCGTTTCCGAACGCATCAGTTAGGAAGAATAGCTCTGGGAAGCCCTTTTATGGCTTTTGTGAGCGCATGAGTGTAAATATTGCAGGTGTTTAAAGGCTGTTCTAAACCGGCGCACTTAAACCCTGATGCTCTCCATCGCCGAAGAGGGCCCGGCCTCTCTTTGGCCAATAAATGTTTTCCCTTGCTTAGAATTGCTTTGCTTTAGAGCTAAGTGTCTTGGTAATGGACAGTAATGGAGAATGAAATACAGGGAAGGAAAAGTTGGTTTCAAGTCGGGCTCGTCGGAGCATAACCATGGATTTTAAGGCGCTGCAACGTGGCATCTCGGCAACGCCGTTTACCTCTAGAATTCAATCACTCCGAAAGCCGGTGTTACCAAGGCCATAACTCCCCGACACGCGTCTCTACAAATATGAAGTGTCACCGAGGCAATATTTTTAGAAAAAGATGGCTGCGTTTTGCACCAGAGAAGAAAATTAAAGTCCCGTAGCCCCTATTCTCTTCTCTTCCCACCCCCTCCCTTTTAATACTCCAGTAAATGATGGACTCTCCTGTTTGCTTTTTTTTCTCTAGGCTCGCTTGAGAGTGTTATGTTGATGTAATAGTTTTTTTGCCTTTTTTGTATAGCTGGTTCTTTTGAAAACAGGGACGCCGAGCGGGGTTCGAAATCCGTGCGACGCGAGTGAAAAATGGAATATGGGCACGGAATTTCAATACCGCTTCTTTTGAAGGCAGGCGGGCCGCTCTTTCCTCCTTGGTTCGGACGCTTTCTGAACTCACCAGTGCCAATCTTTTTAAAAATCCATGGCCTGTTCCCGTGGTTCCTTGGGGTCAGTTCCATTGAACCAAACGGGAGGATTGCTGGCATACCCCGCGCCTTGCTCTCCCATTCTGCATATCTCCTACTTAAGTTGGCCACGCTGCCCTATTTCCTTTCTGGTTCTGCTCTCCCCCCCCCCCAAGTAATATAGGCCTAGAAGGTAAGATAAAGCCTGTGAATTTAATGCAGCACTGCTTCCTTTCTGACTGCAGAAAGATAAGTTTTTTAATGCCCGCAAGTGAGAAAGGGGAGGGATGGTGGCTCAGTGGTAGAGCAAAGGTGGCTCTTTCACACATTTTGTGTGGCTCTCAAAGCCCCTACCACCCTGTTGGCCATCTTGGAGAAGGCATTTAATTCTTTAAATCACTTCTCCAAGCCAAGCCAGCTGATAGCTTGGAGAATGCATTTAAAGTCAAAGTTGCTTTCTTTCCACATCTCCCTCCTTCCTCCCCCCATCTATTATCCTTCCTTCCTCCCCCCATCTATTTTCCTTCCTTCCTTCCTGTTTATGAGAGACGGATTCCTTCCTTCCTTCCTTCCTTCCTTCCTTCCTTCCTTCCTTCCTTCCTTCCTTCCTTCCTTCCTTCCTTCCTTCCTTCCTTCCTTCCTTCCTTCCTTCCTTCCTTCCTTCCTTCCTTCCTTCCTTCCTTCCTTCCTTCCTTCCTTCCTTCCTTCCTTCCTTTTTATGAGAGCCAGTTTGGTGTAGTGGTTAAGTGTGCGGGCTCTTATCTGGGAGAACCAGGTTTGATTCCCCACTCCTCCACTTGCAGCTGCTGGAATGGCCTTGGGTCAGCAAGAGCTCTCTTATCTGGGAGAACCGGGTTTGATTTCTCACTCCTCCACTTGCAGCTGCTGGAATGGCCTTGGGTCAGCCAGAGCTCTCTGATCTGGGAGAACCGGGTTTGATTCCCCACTCCTCCACTTGCAGCTGCTGGAATGGCCTTGGGTCGGCCATAGCTCTCTTATCTGGAAGAACCGGGTTTGATTCCCCACTCCTCCACTTGCAGCTGCTGGAATGGCCTTGGTTCAGCCAGAGCTCTCTTATCTGGGAGAACCAGGTTTGATTCCCCACTCCTCCACTTGCAGCTGCTGGCATGGCCTTGGGTCAGCCATAGCTCTTGCAAGAGTTGTCCTTGAAAGGGCAGCTGCTGTGAGAGTCCTCTAAGCCCCACCCACCTCACAGGGTGTCTGTTGTGCGGGGGGAAGGTAAAGGAGATTGTGAGCCGCTCCGAGATACTTGAGATTCGGAGTGGAGGGCGGGATATAAATCCGATATCATCATATGGCTCTTACGTTAAGCAAGTTTGGCCACGCCTGGTCCAGACTGTGGCATGTGTCTCTACCACACCGAGAACCAGCAATCTGTAGTGAACTTAAAACCGTGTGTCAGAATGAAGTTCGTTGCTCATGCTAATGACGCCTCGGATAGTTAAGTGAAGTATCGTTTAATTTACTTCTGGCTCTTTATGCCCTTTGCTTGCCACTTGTGCTTCGCAGGGCATGCATGCCAAACTCTTACAAAATGAGTATTTCTTTTCTTTTTTTCATTGCCAGTCACTTTTGTTTTAATTGCTTTCCGAGGAAGCATTTTTGACACTGCAGGAGAATGGCGGCGAGGGTGGGGGGATCTGATAAAATTAAACGGAATCTCCGAAGCGTTCATCAGCCGTTTGGTTTTATTAAACCGTGTCTCGTTGAAGGACACCTTTAATACTGTGTCAGATGTAAAATGATTGTGTTGCTTTATGTACTAATTTGTGCTAATAAAGCCAAGCCTTCCCTTGGCTTCGGAGAGGTGCAGAAATCTGGGTGAATTAGAGCTAGTGAACTAACCTCCCACTGATCCTTTCTAGTCCCGATTGGCTAGCGGCTTCAGGTGTTACTATTTGGTATGATGTCTGCGAAGAACAGGTCCAAGGTAGGGTCATGTAGTGGCAAGTAAATTTAGAATCCCTTCTCAAACTCCACGTTTGCTGGGAAGCCTTTGGTGGAGAGGCATTGTGGTATAGTAGTTAAGAGCGGCAGACTCTCATGTGTCGATTCCCCATTCCTCCACATGAAGCCTGCTGGGTGACTGTCGGCCAGTCACAGTTCTCTCCGAACTCTCTAAGCCCCACCTGCTTCACAAGGTGCATGTTGTGAGAAGAGGAACGTAGAGAAAAGCAGGGTATAAAACAACCACAATAGCCTCTTAAGAACATAAGAGGAGCCATGTTGGATCAGGCCAGTGCCCCATCCAGTCCAACACTCTGTGTCATATAAGAACATAAGAGAAGTCATGTTGGATCAGGCCAATGGCCCATCCAGTCCAACACTCTGTGTCACATAAGAACATAAGAAAAGCCATGTTGGATCAGGCCACTGGCCCATCCAGTCCAACACTCTGTGTCACGTAAGAACATAAGAGAAGCTGTGGAGAAACGCCATTTTAGTCAATGTTGGTGCTTCATTGGGAGGGAAAACATGAAACTCCTAAGCAGGCTTGGGCCTAGCCTTCCCCTCACTCCCCCTCCCTTCCAGAGCCAAACCAACAACTCTAGGGGAAAAGCCTCCTAGAGAGGCAGGAAGTTCTTTTGTTCTTGGCATGTGTTAGGCAGGAAGAGAGACCAGTTCTCAGCTGCAGCTCGAAGGAAGAGGTTGCCAGTGTGGGGGCTCCTGCCTGTGCATGCGGCCTAGTCAGGAAAATGAGGCCTCCAGGCAGTAAGACCAAGTAAGTCATCCCAAAAGGCAGGGTGTGTTTAGATCAGGGACAGTAGGATGCGTTTATAACACATTTTCTTTGTCATGCTGTTTGCTGTGCGGGTGCTGTGCTGTGCTTACATGCAACTGTTTTTGTTTTGTTCTTCTTTTATTTTCTTTTTCTCTTTTAATTAAATATTTTTACTGTTTTAAATGCTGGCAGTCCATCTCTGTACCACATAGATCCCCAACCGCCTTAGACCACGCTGTTTTATAAAGGGGGCCCCGGGCAAGGGGGAAGGCATGCAGTTGGATAAGGTGCCAATCCTCCAGGGGTTCCCCAAAGAAGTGCTGAGGTCTCTGTGATACCCAAGTACAGGGTGGCAAAGGACTTTGAGGCCCGGCCTCATAGCTGGAGAGGGGGATTGGGAGTCCTGTTCCTCTCAATCTGAACCCCTAGACTGAGCAGGTGGTGGCAGCGAGCCCAAGGGGCAGGAGGAGAAATAGCTCCCTCCAGGAGTTGGCGACTCAATAGGGAGTTGACGGGACCGGGTCTGAAGGCAGAATCGGGCCGGTTCCGTCACAGAAGCCATGTTGGGTCAGGCCAATGGCCCATCCAGTCCAACACTCTGTGTCATATAAGAACATAAGAGAAGCCATGTTGGATCAGGCCAATGGCCCATCCAGTCCAACACTCTGTGTCACGTAAGACCGTAAGAGAAGTCATGTTGGATCAGGCCAATGGCCCATCCAGTCCAACACTCTGTGTCACATAAGAACATAAGAGAAGCCATGTTGGATCAGGCCAATGGCCCATCCAGTCCAACACTCTGTGTCACATAAGAACATAAGAGAAGCCATGTTGGATCAGGCCTGTGGCCCATCCAGTCCAGCACTCTGTGTCATATAAGAACATAAGAGAAGCCCTGTTGGATCAGGCCAGTGGCCCATCCAGTCCAGCACTCTGTGTCATATAAGAACATAAGAGAAGCCATGTTGGATCAGGCCAATGGCCCATCCAGTCCAACACTCTGTGTCACAGAAGAACATAAGAGAAGCCATGTTGGATCAGGCCTGTGGCCCATCCAGTCCAACACTCTGTGTCACACAGTGGCTAATAGCCACTGATGGACCTCTGTTCTTCTTCTTCTCCTCATCCCTCCTTCCTTCTCCTCCTCCTCCTCCTCCTTTTAGTCCTCATTTCCTATGGAAACAAATCCCAAGTATGTGCAAAAAGACGTACGTTCTTTGTTTGCTACAGCTCCTTCCATCATACTTTCTTCTTCTGTTGCTTTCTTTTTTGCTCCATCCCACCGCAAAATGCCATTTATCTTCATGGGTGCTAGTAATATTTAAATGAAACCAAGGCGAAAACTGATGCTGAGCAGAGTACACGGTAAGCGTTTCGAAACCAAGTTGTAACATGCCATGCATTCTCTCCCCCCCCCCCCCAGGTGTCAGCAGTAGATTCCCTGGAGGGGCCCCTTCTTCAAGTGGAGGGACTGAGCGATCTGAGGCTGGAACTCCACAGTAAGAAGATGAACATGCACTCGGTCCTCATAGACGAACTGCACCGCCATCTTTACATCAAGTCTACCAGCCGGGTTGGACAACGGAGCAAGGAAAAAGGGAGAATCAGGTCAGTGTAAGATGACTGAAAGGCGGTTCAAAGAAATCTTTCCTGGGATGTGTTTTGGGAAGCTCTTAGAATGGTCCGTGAAGACCAATCGAACGGTAGTCGATGCTCTTTTTTTGTTTGTGTGAAGTTGCCTGGATTCATATATGCGGAGGGAAAGATGACCTAGGGAAATGGGTAGTTTCATAATGGAAGGAGGTCAGCCTTGAAATATTTTGGTCCCAGTATCTTGCTTGTTGTATATCACAGTGGTGTTCCGTCAACCCAAATTTTTCCGGCCTCGCCAATTGAGATAGTTGGGATTGAATTCAGGGTCTCACACATCTAAGACTTGGGCTTTGCCACTGTGTTTGCTTCCCTTTTCCTGGCCCCGGTATCAATTTCATGGTTATAGACCAGACAGAATCGAGACTTTTTTTCTATCTGGAGAAGGCAGCGATGCCCCGTTTGACAACTAAAGAATGGAGGTTGGTGGCTGGAAAACAGTGCTGCTTCTGGAATCTGTTTTATGTATCCTTGGTAATAGATCACATTCTGCTTGGACTTGACCGTCACAATACAAAAGAGCCATTTCATAGAGAGCCAGTTTGGTGTAGTGGTTAAGTGTGCAGACTCTTATCTGGGAGAACCGGGTTTGATTCCTCACTCTTCCACTCGCACCTGCTGGCATGGCCTTGGGTCAGCCATAGCTCTCTTATCTGGGTGAACCTGGTTTGATTCCCCACTCCTCCACTTGCAGCTGCTGGAATGGCCTTGGGTCAGCCAGAGCTCTCTTATCTGGGAGAACCGGGTTTGATTCCCCACTCCTCCACTTGCAGCTGCTGGAATGGCCTTGGGTCAGCCAGAGCTCTCTTATCTGGGAGAACCGGGTTTGATTCCCCACTCCTCCACTTGGACCTGCTGGAATGGCCTTGGGTCAGCCATAGCTCTCTTATCTGGGAGAACTGGGTTGGATTCCCCACTCCTCCACTTGCACCTGCTGGTATGGCCTTGGGTCAGCCATAGCTCTGGCAAAGGTTGTCTTTGAAAGGGCAGCTGCTGTGAGAGTCCTCTCAGCCCCATCCACCTCACAGGGTGTCTGTTGTGGGGGAGGGAGATAAAGGAGATTGTGAGCCACTCTGAGTGGAGGGCAGAATATAAATCCAATGTCGTCGTCGTCTTCTTCTTCATAGATGATGTACCTTTTTTGTTCCAAAGGGCTGTCCTCTTCTCCTTTGCACCTCCTCTCCTTTGGCGGTGGCTGCAGGAACTTCTTAAATCTTACTGTGGCTTCAGGTTGTCTTTGATTTCTCTGCTTTGCAGTTCGCTCGTGAAGGACAGCTCTCCCGTGCCTCTTCTCGATGTGACTAACTTGTCTACTCCTCGCAAGTTCCTAGACTCCTCTCAGTTCGGCACTCCGGGGAACTCCAGTGGTGAGCATCAAAATAAGAAGAGTCTACAAAGTCCACAAATGGCTTTCTCAAGCCTGGAAGGTCTTGACTCAAAGGGAAGGGAGGTTTCCGTCTCAGGGCAGGGGTGGGGTGTAATACTAGGTGGCTTAAGGTTGAGGGATATGGGATGAGTTCCTTTTGTCAGCACATGGCTACTTGTTCTCAACTCTGGCTAGTTTAGGCTTCCCAATCTCCAGGTCCCAGCGGGGGATTCCCCAGTTTTACAGGCTTCTCCCCGCCCCCAGCAACTGGCCTGCGGGGGAAAACCCCACCCCCACAGCCACCAGGCAGCTCTAGATCTTGGGCAGGTTTAGAAACCTGCAAACAGGTCTGTTTCAAATTGCGTGTCTCTGTGCCTTTAAAGCTGAGCAGGAAGTACTTCATGGGAAGGGTCAGCAACGCAGTCCCTCCGTTAGTTTTGCTTTCGTTTCAGAGGAACTAAGAGTTTGTGTGCGTCAGTGTGTGTGTGAGAGAGAGAGAGAGAGAGAGAGCAGCGTAGCCCCTGTTCTTTTCAGATGTTGTTGTGGAGGAACCAGACCCAGTAAGTGTGTGTGTGTGCGTGTGTGTGAGAGAGAGAGGGTTGCCAGTCCCCAGGTTTGGAGGCCCCCCCACCTTAGGGTCATCAGAAAATGGCGGGGAGGGGGAATGTCTACCGGGCAATTATTCCTTATGGAGAACGATTCAAAAATGGGGAATTGATCTGTGGGTATCGAGGGCTCTGGGGGGGGGGCTATTTTTTTACATAGAGGCACCAAATTTTCAGTATAGCATCTAGTGCCTCTCCCCAAAATACCCCCCAAATGTCAAAACGATTGGACCAGGGGGTCCAATTCTATGAGCCCCAAAAGAAGGTGCCCCTATCCTATTATTTCCTGTGGAAGGAAGGCCTTTCAAAAGGTGTGCTGTCCCTTTAAATGTGATGGCCAGAACTCCCTTGGAGTTCAATTATGCTTGTCACACCCTTGCTCCTGGCTCCACCCCCAGTGTCTTCTGGCTCCACCCCCAAAGTCTCCTGGCTCTGCCCCCGAAGTCCCCAGCTATTTCTTGAATTGGGCTTGGCAACCCTAGGCTAGCTTGATCTTGTCAGATCTCAGAAGCTACCGGAGGCAAAAAAAGCACACAGCTGAAATTATTATACAAAATTTCCACAATTTATCAAAACGCATCTCCCAAGCGTATCAGAGATTTCAGCACGATTACATAAAAAAAGGACACATATCCAAAGTTTTACAAGTTCTTCAGCAGAAATATGCACTAATTGAGTAAAAATCTCTAAACACTTGACTAGAAAAAGCTGAAGGCGCTTAAAGTCGCAGCAACCTAGTTGATACTGTGTGAATTCGTCGGCACTTGCATATGGAGACCTGCTCCTTTCTTCAGTGTTCTTCCAGATATGTGAATACAGGGCCGGATTAACAATTAGGCCAAGTAGGCACTAGCCTATGGGCCCCCGTGCCTTTAGGGGCCCCAGGCCGGCTTTTCCCCATGGTTCCCCCCCACTTGCAGCCCTCATAGCCTGCACGCTGAGTTGCAACTGAGCCACTCTTTGCCCAACTTGCCTGGTTCTTTGCAAGCAAGGAGCTGCTGCTGGCATTGTCACCAAGTTTTGCCTCTCTTTGCCTCTCCCCCCCTCAGTGTTGTCAAAGGGGCTTTTGAGAAGGTGCCACAGGAGATAGTGGCGGCTACAAGCATAGCCGGCTTCAAGAGGGGATTGGATAAAAATATGGTGTAGAGGTCCCTTAGTGACTATTAGCCATTGTGTGTGTGTGTGTGTAATTTGGTCACTGTGTGAAACAGAGTGTTGGACTGGATGGGCCATTGGCCTGATCCAACATGGCTTCTCTTATGTTCTTTTGTGACACAGAGTGTTGGACTGGATGGGCCAGTGGCCTGATCCAACATGGCTTCTCTTATGTTCTTTTGTGACACAGAGTGTTGGACTGGATGGGCCATTGGCCTGATCCAGTATGGCTTCTCTTATGTTCTTTTGTGACACAGAGTGTTGGACTGGATGGGCCATTGGCCTGATCCAACATGGCTTCTCTTATGTTCTTTTGTGACACAGATTGTTGGAGTATTGTGAGTTTTTGTGAGTTTTCAGAGGATGGTAGAAAATAGGAGAGCCTGGCTTGAGTTTGTCTCTATGGGGTCGCAAAGAGTCGGACTCGACTGTGCGACTGAACAACAACAGAAATTTGTGAGTTTCCTGCCCTGTGCAGGGGGTTGGACTAGATGACCCTGGAGGGCCCTTCCGACTCTATGATTCTATGATGATCTGATGCACAACTGCTTCAGATTCTCTTACCCTAGAATGCAAATTTTCCCAAAGTTTGTGTACAAGGAATGCAGACGACCGGTCCTTTTATAGCCTCCTTTATCGAGGGGCAGGCCCAGAAGGTTCTTGGTTTTAAAACAATTTATTATAATGTAATATATTGTAATATCATATTATCATTTGTTATTAAAAGTTAATACACTTTTATAACATTTTCTCCAACCCACCCCCCTTTTGATGACCCCCGGCAGTGCCAACCCCCTTAATAAACAACTCCCTATTACTATTTTTTATTTAATTTGTTATAAGGTAATAAACTCTATCTATTAAAGAATCTTTCTTCATAAAAAAAAACCAGAGAAAAAAATACCAAAAGCTCTTATTATAGTCCATCTTCACGATAGTCCTTCTTGTTTATTCACAAAGAAACGAAAAAGTTATAATCCAATAGTCCCATTTTTTTAAAAAAACTGTAATCCATATATAGTTTCTTTAAGAATTAACCATTGTCAAAGATCAGGGCCATAAGGTTCTTGATAGCCTTTCGAGCACTCCCGCCCCTCGGTGCTTTATTACTGGTGCTCCGGGGTGCAGGTGGGAGTGTTTACCAACGGAAATTATGCTGGCGAGGGGGTTTCGAGAACTCTCGAACGAGACCGAAGGGGCCCCGTGAACCTCTGTCCTTTGGACTTTTTTTTTTTTTTAAAAAGCCGGTGGAAGCAGGGGCATAATCGGGGAAGGCATAAATTATGTAGAGTACTACATAAAATTTTTACTAGCGGCCCGTAAAAAGCGGACAGCTCGTGAAATACACTCTGATAAATAGTAGCAAAAATTTGATCACCCGCACGATTGGGGGGAAAAAAGAACAAGGCCCTGGAGGGTGTTCCTGAGGTTATGGGTTCTTGAAGGGCAGTTTCTGACATAAAGGGGCGCAACTTGGTCAGACGCGATACCCTCGCTTCCGTTTTAGGACATTGCGTCGTGCCAGTGGTTTGGCCGTCGGGATAGTGAATGGGACGGACTGCCCAATTTGGGAGAGCGTGTGGAGAAAATTGTCCGTTAATTGTAATCCATGAATGCGTATCCTGGAATAAAAAGTCGCTAGTCATTAAAGTGACACAAGGCCAATACTCTCTCTAAGCCAGGGGTGTCAAACATGCAGTTCGGGGGCCGAATCAGGCCCCTGGAGGGTTCTTATCAGGCCCCCAAGCAACTGGCTGTCATCTGCTTCCTTCTCCCTATATTATGCTCCCTTCTGGATCTATTCCAAAAGCAGATTGTAATGTGGTGTCAATGTCCGTCACTCAATGAACAGAAATGAAAAAATTCACCGGGTGTGCCTTCAGGACTCTAATTTGGTTCCCAGCTTTTTGATTTCTGTTTGTTTGGTGTGGTGGTTAAGTGCGTGGATTCTTATATTGGGAGAACCAGGTTTGATTCCCCACTCCTCCATTTGCAGCTGCTGGAATGGCCTTGGGTCAGCTATAGCTCTCTCAAGAGTTCTCCTTGAAAGGGCAGCTTCTAGGAGAGCCCTCTCCGCCCCACCTAACTCACAGGGTGTCTGTTGTGGGGGAGGAAGGTAAAGGAGATAGTGAACCGCTCTGAGACTCTTGAGTGGAGGGCAGAATATAAATCCAATGTCGTCTTCTTCTCGTTTTGCTTCTCGGTCTTCTCCAGGGAAGGATGTCAGTCTGATAGAAATCAAGGAAGACCTGGAGCTGGATCCCGAGGAGAACAGCTCTGTCTTCATGGGCATTCTCATCAAAGGCCTGGCTAAGCTGAAGAAGGTTCCCGAGACTGTGAAGGCCATCCAGGATCGTCTGGAGCAGGAGCTGAAGCAAATTGTTAAGAGATCTACCACCCAGGTGGCAGACAATGGCTACCAGAGGGGAGAGAACCTTGCCCAGGAAAACCAGCCCAGGTAAGCATGACGCTGGGAAGATAACTGGGGAAAGGGTTTTAGGCAGCGGTGGAATTCTAGCAGGAGCTCCTTTGCATATCGAGCCACACCCCCTGATGTAGCCAATCCTCCACAAGTTTACAGAGCTTTTTTTTGTAATCTCTTGGAGAATTGGCTACACCAGGGGTTGTGGCCTAATATGCAAAGGAGCTCTTGCTAGAATTCCACCCCTGGTTTTAGATAGCCCTTTTTGGTGCCCTTTTAATACTCCACTACCTTTCTGACTCAAGTTCAAGCCAAGGCTTGCGTGGCTTACATAAAAGTGGAACAGATCCCAAGATTTCAGTAATCCTTATTGTTAAAATTCGGTGGGTTGATGGTATCTGTACAAACTCCGTCAATGTTAGGAAAGAACCCACCTGACCACTGTGGTCCTCTTTGGAGGCTCTGCTTCAGGTGTCTAGTCTTCTGACATTAGGTGAGTGGCAACCAAGGAGAGGCCCTTCTCTGGAACTCTCTAACCAGGCAGATTCGTCTGTGCCCTTCTGTTGCCATTTCTATCAGCAGGTGAAGACTTCATTGCTTTGTTCTAAAAATGTAAGAAGAGCCATCAGACCAGTGGTCATCTAATCCAGCCTCCTGTCTCACACAGTGGCCAACCAGTTCCTCTGGGGGGGGGGGGCAGCAACAGGGCAGAGAGGCCAAAGCCTTCATAAGAACATCAGAAGTGCCCTGCTGGATCAGACCATCTAGTCCAGCCTTCTATCTCACACAGTGGCCAACCAGTTCCTCTGGGGGGGCGGGCAGCAACAGGGCAGAGAGGGCAAGGCCTTCATAAGAACATCGTAAGTGTCCTGCTGGATCAGACCATATAGTCCAGCTTCCTGTCTCACACAGTGGCCAACCAGTTCCTCTGCGGGGGGGGGGGGGGGGGCGGGCAGCAACAGGGCAGAGAAGCCAAGGCCTTCATAAGAACATCGGAAGTCCCCTGCTGGATCAGACCATCTAGTCCAGCCTTCTGTCTCACACAGTGGCCAACCAGTTCCTCTGGAGAGCCAGCAACAGGGCAGAGAGGCCAAGGCCTTCATAAGAACATCGGAAGTCCCCTGCTGGATCAGACCATCTAGTCCAGCCTCCTATCTCACACAGTGGCCAACCAGTTCCTCTGGGGGGGCGGACAGCAACAGGGCAGAGAGGCCAAGGCCTTCATAAGAACATCGTAAGTGCCCTGCTGGATCAGACCATCTAGTCCAGCCTCCTGTCTCACACAGTGGCCAACCACTTCCTCTGGACAGCCAACAACAGGGCACAGAGACCAAGGCCTTCCTAAGAACATCAGAAAAGCCCTGTTGGATCAGACCAATGGTCTATTGAGTCCAGCCTCCTGTCTCACACAGTGGCCACCCAGTTTCTCTGGAGGGCCAACAACAGGGCAGAGAGGCCAGTGCCTTTTTTGGCATTCCTCCAATGATGTCTCCTTCCTAACCAATATTGTTATCTTTTTTACGTGTTTTAAGTCCGTTTTGTATATATTTTAAAAGAAAAGAAATTTTAAAAAGAAATTTTAAATAATGTGTGCTTGGGAAGGGGGTTGATTTTAGTGGTTTTAAAATGTGATTTCAGCACTGCTGCTGCTGAAGACGCAGCTGTGCTGGGCAGGGCATATTTCTAGGATGGAAAACCACCGCCTTCCCAAGATTGCCCTGTATGGCGAAGTCTCCACCGGCCATCGAAATAGAGGGGCACCAAAGAAGAGGTACAAGGACTCCTTGAAGAAATCCCTTGGCGCCTGTCGCATCAACCATCACCAGTGGTCTGACCTAGCCTCAGATCGCAAAGCATGGAGACACACCATCCACCAGGCTGTCTCTTCCTTTGAGAACGCACGCATAGCTGGTCTTGAGGACAAAAGGAGATTGAGGAAGAATCGCACTGCTACAGCACCAATCCTAAATCAGACTTTTCCCTGCAGCCACTGTGGCCGGACCTGCCTGTCCCGCATTGGTCTTGTCAGCCACCAGCGAGCCTGCAGCAGACGTGGACTATTGCACCCTTCGTAAATCTTCGTTCGCGAAGCCAAGCCGAGAGAAAATGTGATTTAATTGTGTATGTTTTATAGTTGGTGGTCCGTGTAAGAGCAGGTGGTTGGGGTACAGTTTTGCAAACAGATAAGTAACATCAGGGTACAAAGGGTAGTGTTTCTTAAATCCTTTGAAAGAATGGTATCCAAGTCTCAAGGTTTTAGGGAAGCATTTTGAGAAAATTGCGGCAAAACTAACGACAGGTTAAAAAACAAGAAGTCAGAATTATTTATGCTCTTTCAACTCCTGCCTTTTAACCATTTCAGAATAAGAATGGATTGTGTCTTAATGCAGTCTCTCCATTAACTGCAATTTAGCATCTGCCACGTTCCTGGAAATGATTTGCAAATTATATTAATTGTGTGCTTAAAATGTGCAAATTGTTTGCAGCGCCGAGGCAGCCGGCTGCTGTTCCGGTAGCATCTTGACATCTGCGGTTTTCTGCCGTCCTCTTTGTGTACGGGGGGCGCCTGCAGTTGGCAGAGAAATCCATCCAGGTAGAAAGTGTGAATGAAGCAGAGCCGATGGCATGAGTTAGCGGACCGCTTGAAGCTCTTGACGCTGAAGCATGGGTTGTCTTGTTTAATTGCGAGGAACGCTTTTTCAGGTGCCGGGAATGGTACTTTTAAGGGTCAGTACTATTGTCTGTCCCTGTCGTCGTCAAAGCACAGATCGGCGCGGAGCAGCAGTTCTCAGATGTTGCCCGGTTTGGGCCTTAGAAAGCGGGAAGGAAGACATTTCAAGGCAGCCCAGACCTAACAACAGAAGCAAATGCAGGCCACTCCTGTTAGCACTGCTCATTTCCCCCTTGGGCTTAGTAATAGGCTGTGGGTCTGGGGCAGGCGCTGTTCCTGGAGGGCAGATGTTCACAGTGGGGGGAAGAAGACAGAAGACGAGGAGAAGGAGGGGGAGGAGAAGATTGGATTTATGCTCCGCCCTTCGCTAGCTAAAAGAGAGCAGGTTACAAATCTCCTCTCTCTTCCTCTCCCCATAACAGACACCCTGTGAGGTAGGTGGGGCCGAGAGAGCTCTCCCAGAACTGCTTTTGAGCAGAACAGCCTTGAGACAACCTCTGCCAGAGCTATGGCTGACCCAAGGCCATTCCAGCAGGTGCAAGTGGAGGAATGGGGAATCAAACCCGCTTCTCCCAGATAAGAGAGCTCTGGCTGACCCAAGGCCATTCCAGCAGGTGCAAGTGGAGGAGTGGGGAATCAAACCCGATTCTCCCAGATAAGAGAGCTCTGGCTGACCCAAGGCCATTCCAGCAGCTGCAAGTGGAGGAGTGGGGAATCCAACCTGGTTCTCCCAGATAAGAGAGCTCTGGCTGACCCAAGGCCATTCCAGCAGGTGCAAGTGGAGGAGTGGGGAATCAAACCTGGTTCTCCCAGATAAGAGAGCTCTGGCTGACCCAAGGCCATTCCAGCAGGTGCAAGTGGAGGAGTCGGGCATCAAACCCGGTTCTCCCAGATAAGAGAGCTCTGGCTGACCCAAGGCCATTCCAGCAGGTGCAAGTGGAGGAGTCGGGCATCAAACCCGGTTCTCCCAGATAAGAGAGCTCTGGCTGACCCAAGGCCATTCCAGCAGGTGCAAGTGGAGGAGTGGGGCATCAAACCCGGTTCTCCCAGATAAGAGCTCTGGCTGACCCAAGGCCATTCCAGCAGGTGCAAGTGAGGAGTGGGGAATGAAACCTGGTTATCCCAGATAAGATTCCGCACACTTAACCATTACACCAAACTGGCTCTCTAGAAGAAGATATTGGATTTATATCCTGCCCTATGCTCTGAATCTCAGAGGAGTCACAATCTCCATTATCTTCTTCCCCCACAACAGACACCCTGTGAGGTGAGTGAGGCGGAGAGAGCTCTCACAGCAGCTGCTCTTTCAAGGACAGCTCTGCGAGAGCAATGGCTGACCCAAGGCCATTCCAGCAGCTGCAAGTGGAGGAGTGGGGAATCAAACCCGGGTCTCCCAGTGAAGAGTCTGCACACTTAACCACTACATCTCAACCACTACTTCTAGGAAAAGCAGTTGCAGTTCCTTGACTTGCTCACCTACGGTGACTTCACATACCTTTGTTAGTCGACCTGCGGAAGCATCTTGCAGGTTGGCTTCGGTTGCAGAGATGGGCACACCACAGTGGAGTTCTGCTTCCTATGGAAAGAGTTGTATGAACAAGATTAAGCAAGGAGAGTTTGGGGGTGGGGGCAAAGCTCCCGGTAGCCAAGAGCAAACTAATTAGACTTGGAATCCGAAGTCAGTCGAGTCAAGCTTACGCCAAGGGTTTTACGTTTCCCTAGTGGAAGCTAAATTCGATAAGTTAACGTTACAAAATTTGGTAATGTAAAACTCGAGCAGGGTGAACTTGACGTGCCGCTTCAATATTTAATGAGGCATTTGGACCTTCTTGGCTCGTGACCTCGAGGATCTGGCGGGGTCCGGGGGGGGGGGGCAAGCCGTTTAGTTCGTCTGGCAGCCAGCGTCTGATGTGGCGTTTCTGGCTCTGTCACAGCCAGTGAGCACATTGTCTGGCTTTCCGCTACCATACTTAAAATCGTAAAAAATTATTATTGCCAGCCAATAAAACGACAAATAAAAAGCGACAGACCCAAAGGGGTCTTATCATCGTTCAGAGCTCAAATTGAAGCAGCTTGTTAGTAGCGGCTTAGCTGCCTCCTCTTGGAAGGGCACGCGGTCCTCTTTCAACGTGGTCAGCAGAGGGAGTTTTCAGCCAGATCCCCCCTCCCTTCAGCTGGGAGTAGCCAAAAAAACCCGATTGCTCTTGTTTGTAAGCTCTTGGCAGATTGGCTACATTGGGGTGTGTGGCCTAATATGCAAAGGAGGTCTTGCTAGAATTCCACCACTGGCTCCCCCCCGGAATCAGATTAACAGAGTAATATCCTGTATGAAGACCGGCAAGAAAAACAGCAATTGCGGATATACCTGCAGCGGTGCATGAGTTTCCTCCACTGTTGGTGGAGTACAGAAATCTAATCTTAGAAGAAGAAGACGACTGCAGATTTATACCTCGCCCTCTTCTCTGAATCAGAGACTCAGAGTGATATAGGAGACTACTCGGGTCTACTCAGATTAGCAATGTCAAGGAAGAAAGAAAAAGAAAGAGAAAGAAAGAGAGAGAGAGGAAGGGAGGAAGGAAGAGAGGGAGGGTTGGAAACAGATATAGAAAAAAAGAAAAATAAAGAAAAAGGAAATAGGAAGAAAGGAAAAGGGAGGGAAAGAGTGAAAGAAAGGAGGGACAAAAGGACGAAAGAGAAAAGAAAGGAAAAGCAACTCACCTTTAAAACTGCTCACTCTTGGTGGAAAATCCGGCCACGGAGACCTCAATGCCAGTCCATGGGGCCTCCAGTCCCCTGGCTGCTCCCCCACCTTCCCCCACATCGCGGCCTCTCCCCCAGGTTGTGCGCCTCCTTCTCCCTCCCTTCCTCACCGCAAGCAGGTCAGTTTCATCTGGCATAAAGCCCCCCGCCCTGCCTGACAACCCGATCGCTCAGAAATCGGCACGGAGCTCATTCCACGCCCGGCCAAGCTGGCGGCAGCTCAAACAGACCGCGGACGAAAAGGGCGCATGGCTCCTCTCTCCTTCCTCCCCGGCACTTCCTGGATGGGAAGGAAATGCCAGGGAGGGAGGAGCCATGCACTCTTTTCAGCCGCAGTCTGTTTGAGCTGCCACCGGCTTGGCCTGGGGTGGAATGAGCTCCGTGCCGATATCTGAGCGATTGGGGGTGGGGAGCGATTGGAACACTTTCTCTATGAAGAAAGGTTAAAACGCTTGGGGCTCTTTAGCTTGGAGAAATGTCGACTGCAGGGTGACATGATAGAAGTTTACAAGATTATGCATGGGATGGAGAAAGTAGAGAAAGAAGTACTTTTCTCCCTTTCTCACAATACAAGAACTCGTGGGCATTTAAAGAAATTGCTGAGCAGTCAGGTTAAAATGGATAAAAGGAAGTCCTTCACCCAAAGGGTGATTAACTTGTGGAATTCACTGCCACAGGAGGTGGTGGTGGCTACAAGCATAGCCAGCTTTAAGAGGGGATTGGATAAAAATATGGAGCAGAGGTCCATCAGTGACTATTAGCCACAGTGTATATATATGTGTGTGTGTGTGTGTGTGTTTGTGTGTGTGTGTATATATTGGCCACCGTGTGACACAGAGTGTTGGACTGGATGGGCCATTGGCCTGATCCAACATGGCTTCTCTTATGTTCTTATGACCTGAGTTCTATCCCAGCGAGAGCTGGATTCAGGTAGCCAGCCCAAGGTAGACTCAGCCTTCCATCCTTCCAAGGTCGATAAAATGAGTACCCAGCTTGCTGGGGAGAAAATGTAAAAGACTGGGGAAGGCAATGGCAAACCACCCCATAAAAAGTCTGCTATGAAAACGTTGTGAAAATGTTACCCCAGAGTCAGAAACGACTGGTGCTTGCACAAGGACCTTTCCGTTTCCGTTTCCGTTTCCTTTCCTTCTCTGTGAATCAGACACTCAGAGCGGCTTACAATCTCCTTTATTTTCTTCCCCCACAACAGACACCCTGTGAGGTGGGTGAAGCTGAGACTCTCACAGCAGCTGCCCTTTCAAGGACAGTTGCTGTGAGAGCCTCAGCTCTGGCTGACCCAAGGCCATTCCAGCAGGTGCAAGTGGAAGAGTGGGGAATCAAACCCGGTTCTCCCAGATAAGAGTCCGCACACTTAACCAGCAATTTTCTCCAGGCCAGTTTGGCCAGGGATCCAAAAGGGGTTTTTTTTAAAGTTATTGCCATCTTCTGGGGCTGGAGCAGGGGTCACTGAGGGTGTGTGGGGTATTTGTGAATCTCCTGCATTGTGCAGGGGGTTGGACTAAATGACCCTGGAGATCCTTTCCAACTCTGTGATTCTCTGAAAGAGGAGGTTCATAATAGGACTGACTTCTGCCACTCCAGCACGAAACTGTAGTAGGTGAACAGGAAACCCAATTTCTTCAGCTTGGTTCAGCCTCTCAGAACCTGGGGTGGGACGTAAGGAGCATTGAGGGAACGATGGATATATAAATATAGTGAGGGGGGACATAAAGCTTTTATGCTGAGTGGGACTGTTGGGTCTGTCAAGGACAGTATCGTTTGCTGTGCTGTCCACGGTCTCAGGCCTTCTCTTAGGAAAAAAGGTTGAGTAAGCATTTGATCCTGGGTTTGAAGGGGAGTGACTTTGGCTCAGTTGCTCGGGCATCTACTTGGCAAGTAGAAGGCCCCGGGTTCAATCTCTGGTATCTCCAGATTAAAGGGCAAGGTAGCAGGTATGACCATAAGGAAGGCTGAGCGCAGAAGAATAGATGCTTTTAATAATAATAATAATAATTTTTAATTTATATCCCGCCCTCCCCACCGAAGCAGGCTCAGGGCGGCTTACATAGCATAAAATACAACATTACAATAATAAAATAATAACGTTATGTTCCTTAATTAAATATACAATTACATTAAAAACAGCAATTAAACGTAACAATTTAAAGCCACAATTTAATTTGGTGCTACGATCTTGATATAACGCAGTTTTCCATGACGATGGTACAATAATTCCACATTAAAAAGCCAGCTGGAAGAGGATGGTCTTGCAGGCCCAGCGGAACTGGTTGAGGTGTGGTGCTTTTGAGATGTGGTGCTGGAGAAGGATCTTGAGAGTCCTTTTGGCTGCAAGAAGATCCAATCAGTCAGTCCTAAGGGAAATCGACCCTGACTGTTCCCTGGAAGGTCAGATGCTGAAGCTGAAGCTCCAATACTTTGACCACCAATGAGAAGGGAGCACTCCCTGGAGAAGACTCTTGAGAGCCCCTTGGACTGCAAGAATATCCAATCATTCAGTCCTAAGGGAAATCCAGACTGTTCACTGACAAGTCAGATGCTGAAGCTGAAGCTCCAATACTTTGGCCACCCAGTGAGAAGGGAGCACTCCCTGGAGAAGATCCTGATGCTGGGAAAGACAGAAGGCAAAAGAAGAAGGGGACGGCAAAAGAGGAGATGGCTGGACAGCGTTACTGATGTAACAAACACAAATTTGAGCAGACTTCGGAGGATGGTGGAAGACAGGAAGGCCTGGCGTGACTTTGTCCGTGGGGTCGCAAAGAGTCGGATTCGACTGTGCGACTGAACAACAACAACAGTAGGTATGTTAACGATCTCTGTCAGAGACCCTGGAGAGCTGCTGCCAGTCTGAGTAGACAATACTGATTTTAGTGGACCAGTTCAATATAAGACACAGCTTCACATCTAAACGCTTCAAATATCCTGCTCAAAACAGTAATGCGTACTGGTTCTCGTTCCTAATGCAGAGAAAGGTCCCTTCCCTGTTTTTGGTTTAATGATGTCCCGTTGGTTCCCTGCCCACTTCTCTAATGCTATGGCAGGGTCTCTAAAATTTGGTTCCCACCACCTCTGTACCATTTATTTCACTTTTTCGGGAAGCCATTTCAGCACTGATTTTCATAGTTCTCGTTAGTGGGTCTTAAAGCCATTTTATGAGACCGGCTTCCCTTTTTATTTGCACGCGGTGTGAGTTTGACAGTAGTTTATAAGGTTGACTGCTAAAAATCAATTGTGCAGCTTGGCGCCTCTAACAGTTAAGACCGATCCAAAGTTTCTTTCAAAGGACTGCAAGATTCTGCTCCAAACCATTTCGAGGCAATCTGGCACAATGCAAGAGGATGCTTGCCATCTCAAAACTGGTTACATAGAAAGAAAAAGTGCAGTAACCAAAATAGGCTAATGCGGCCTTGGGGTGTATCAACAGAAGTGCAACATCTGGATCTCAAGGTGTCCTAGTCCCACTGCACGCTTTGTTGACCAGGCAGCACCTGGAGTTCTGTGTGCAGTTGTGGAGGCCTCCCTTCAAAAAGGATGTAGACCGAATGGAGCCAGTGCAGAGGGGAGCGATGAAGATGATCAGGGGCCTGGAGACCAAGCCCTACAAGGAGGGGCTGAGGGACTCGGGGAATGTTCAGTCTGGAGAATATAAGAACATAAGAGAAGCCATGTTGGATCAGGCCAATGGCCCATTGTGTCACACAACGGTCACTCTGTGTCACACAATGGTCCAAAAACCCAGGTGCCATCAGGAGGTCCACCAGTGGGGCCAGGACACTAGAAGCCCTCTCACTGTGTCCCTCCTCCCAGGCACCAAGAATACAGAGCATCACTTGCCCCAGATAGAGAGTTCCATCAGTGCCCTGTGGCTAATAGCCACTGATGGACCTCTGCTCCAGATGATTATCCAATCCCCTCTTGAAGCTGTCCATGCATGTAGCTGCCACCACCTCCTGTGGCAGTGAATTCCATGTGTCCCTCACCCTTTGGGTGAAGAAGGACTTCCTTCTATCGGTTCTAACCCGACTGCTCAGCAATTTCAGTGAGTGGTCACGAGTTCTCATATTGTGAGAAAGGGAGAAAAGGACTTCTTTCTCTGCCTTCTCTATCCCATGCATAATCTTGTAAACCTCTATCAGGTCACCCTTCAGTCGACGTTTCTCCAAGCTAAAAAGCCCCATCAGAGAAAGAAGAGGAGGTTGAAGGTGGGGGGGGGGCAGGATTACCCTCTTGAAGTATTTGGAAAGCTCTTCCTTGGAGAAGGGCGAGGAGCTGTTCCTCTTGGCAGCAGAGAACAGGGCTTGGAAAAATGGATTTAAATTCTGGGCAGAAAGGTAGCAGCTGGATAGTAGGACAAAATTTTTACGGTAAGAGTAGTTCAACAGTGGCATTGGCTGCCTAGCGGGTTGGGTTGGACTAGATGGCATTTATGGCCCCTTCCAACTCTGCGATTCAATGATAATAGGTTTCCCAGTGCTCCCTTTCATTGACAGCAGCAAGATGTGAGCAATGCAACATTTGCCAGCAAATCTATTGTTTAGAAAAGAGCACTCCGCCTGTGACACAGGGGGGAAAGCAGTGAACAGCCGTAATTACTCAGGTCTCCTCCGTGTCTCCCTTCCACCTCAGCGCATCACCTATCGATTACCGTTTGTGCATCTCATGTATTTCCAGAGTCTTCTCTGTAGAGTATGCACCTTGCATCTTCACCCGTATGACATTCGGATGGAAAACGCGTCGTCAAACGCCCTTAGGAAAAGCTTGCGCAGGAATCGTTTCTGGTGCTTTCCCCGCTGTAGGTCGTACCTGCAGTGGCACCCGCCTTAAAATTTGTTTTTCAGGGATGCGGTCTTCTGGGCATGGAGCAGGGGTGTTGGGGGGAGATATGTGTGAATTTCCTGCATTGTGCAGGGGGCGTTGGACTAGATGACCCTGGAGGTCACTTCCGACTATAATTGCTTGGTTCTATGCAGGGCTTTTTTTTGTGACAGGAATTCCTTTGCATATAAGGTCACACTCCCCTGATGTAGCTAATCGTCCTGGAGTTTACAGTAAGAACATAATGAACATATGAAGGTGCCTTCTTCTGAATCAGACCCTTGGTCCATCAAAGTCAGTATTGTTTACTCAGACTGGCAGTGGCTCTCCAGGGTCTCAAGCTGAGGTTTTTCACACTTATTTGCCTGGACCCTTTTTAAGTTGGAGATGCTGGCGATGGAACCTGGGACCTTCTGCTTACCAAGCAGATGCTCTACGACTGAGCCACTGTCCCTCCCAACATAAGAACATAAGGGGAAGCCATGTTAGATCAGGCCAAGGGCCCATCCAGTCCAACCCTCTGTGTCACATAAGAACAGAAGAGAAGCCATGTTAGATCAGGCCAGTGGCCCATCCAGTGCAACCCTCTGTGTCACATAAGAACATAAGAGAAGCCATGTTAGATCAGGCTAATGCCCATGCAGTCCAACATTCTGTGTCACATAAGAACATAAGAGAAGCCATGTTAGATCAGGCTAATGCCCATGCAGTCCAACATTCTGTGTCACATAAGAACATAAGAGAAGCCATGTTAGATCAGGCTAATGCCCATGCAGTCCAACACTCTGTGTCACATAAGAACAGAAGAGAAACCATGTTGGATCAGGCCAATGGCCCCTCCAGTCCAACCCTCTGTGTCACAGAAGAACATAAGAGAAGCCATGTTGGATCAGGCCAGTGGCCCATCCAGTCCAACACTCTGTGTCACAGAGTGGCCAATATATGTGTTAGGCCCTGTACTAAGAGTCCTGTAGGCTCTTGGAGGATTGACTGCATCAGGGGTGTGTGGCCTAGTATTCTAAGGAGTTCCTGCTACCAAAAAAAAGCCCTAGTTCTATGATTCTTTATATCTGCTAAGGGAAGACAACATCCAAATGTGGAGATTATGGAATATTATTACAATGCTGGGACAAACCCTGCTTTGTAAATCAATCCCTTAGGCCACCTTCAGTTCTTTTTATACTTCTGATCTTCCTTATATAGAAATGAATTCTTCAGAAGAGCAAGGTTCAAGTCCAGACCAACAGAGATTTCCAGTGTGTATTTATTTATTTATCTGTTTTGTTTATCTACTTTAAATTTATATCCCTCCCTCTCCGCAAGCGGACTCAGGGCAGATGGCAATCAATTATATAATACAATTGAAAACCAATAAAATACATTTAAAAACATTTTTGTGGTGCTATACAACTTTGATTTGGTGGGATCGTTCTTTTTTTCAATAGTTACCCCGTGATATTTGTAGCTCCTCAGCGGTGAGAGGTGGTGGTTCTCTTCCAGATTCAGGTGTTGAAGGCCTGTCAAAACAAATCAGTTTCACAGGCCCTGCGGAATCCTGAAAGATCCCGCAGGGCCCTTATGACCTCTGGGAGGGCATTCCACATTTCTGGTGCCGCCACCAGATTGGAGATTTATACCCCGCCCTTTTCTCTGAATCAGAGACTCAGAGCGGCTTACAATCTCCTTTACCTTCCTCCCCCCACAACAGACACCCTGTGAGGTGGAGAGTGCTCTCCCAGCAGCTGCCCTTTCAAGGACAACCTCTGCCAAAGTTATGGCTAGCCCAAGACCATTCCAGCAGGTGCAAGTGGAGGAGCAGGGAATCATAAGAACATAAGAGAAGCCATGTTAGATCAGGCCAATGGCCCATCCAGTCCTACATTCTGTGTCACACAGCGGCCAAATATATATATATATACACACACACACACTGTGGCTAATAGCCACTGATGGACCTCTGCTCCATATTTTTATCTAACCCCCTCTTGAAGGTGGCCATGCTTGTGGCCGCCACCACCTCCTGTGGCAGTGAATTCCACATGTTAATCACCCTTTGGGTGAAGAAGTACTTCCTTTTATCCGTTTTAACCTGTCTGCTCAGCAATTTCATCGAATGCCCACGAGTTCTTGTATTGTGAGTGGGTGGGGCTGGAGAGGGCTCTCCCAGCAGCTGCCCTTTCAAGGACAACCTCTGCCAAAGCTATGGCTGACCCAAGGAGTGGGGAATCAAACCCGGTTCTCCCAGATAAGAGTCTGCACACTTAACCACTACACCAAACTGGCTCTCATATTGCAGGAGTTGTCCTTGAAAGGGCAGCTGCTGGGAGAGCCCTCTCTGCCCCACTCACCTCACAGGGTGTCTGTTGTGGGGGGGGGGAGAAGATGCAGGAGATTGTAAGCCGCTCTGAGTCTCTGATTCAGAGAAAAGGGCGGGGTATAAATCTCCAATTCTTCTTCATCATCTACACTGATCTGTTCAAGTCCATGCTCAAGGCGTAACCTTCAAGCTTGACCAAACTCCTGCCAACGGCTGCTAATTTTTGTTGTTGCCATTACCTTGTCCAGTTGATTTATTTGCCCTTACGGAGTCTACAAGTGAGATGAGTTAGGCTGATCCAGGGAGCAAGTTGACAATTGCCAAGTGCCTGAATCACCATTGATGACCTCGGTCGAGTATCTGCAGTCGTATTGCATCAAGCTCTCCCCGCTCACTGTCCAAACACGAGGAGCAGCCTCGGGGCGCGTGTCACTTTCTGTTGACATACTTACTGTGTTTCTGCGGTGGTGCCGTGAACTTGGACTGTCAAACAGCCCGAGTGGACCTTCCATCAGTGCAGATGGGATGCGCCGTGGAGGTCGCTTGTCCTTAAAAGAAACAGAACAAATGTCACGAGAAGGAAACGTTCCTGTTTATTGGAATCTCTGTACCCCTTCACTGAAACGCATCCGGTTTTTAGTCATCTTGTCTCAGAAAAAGATTTAGGAAAAGTCAGCAAAGACGAGCACTTTCAGGGCACATCAGCATGTGGAGAATGTGGTGCAGGGACATGTTTAGATGGAAGTAGAAGCCTGATGCTCGGTGAAGATAATTCCTGTGATATAATGTTTTTTTGAGAATTTGCTTATCCCGTACAGTGAGAATCAGGAATTTCATAATACCAAGCAGGAGAGAAAAAAGCCAAAATGTTTTGATAACTTTGGTGCGTGCGTGTTATGTACCATTGACTAGAGCAAATGCACATGGGCGCATGGTGCCTGCTAACCCCTTTTCCCTGATGCCTAGTGAGTGTTTTTAAGGACGTGTACAGGGCCAGATGGGGCCGTTGACCATTGGAAATGTGATCGGCTGTGTTGATGTTTCAAAATGCTGGTTTGGCAGCAGCTCAAAACTTTTCACCAGGAAGGTCCCAGGTTTAATCCCTAATTTAAAAGATTGAAATCTCTGTCTCAGATCCCAGATTTGAGAATAAGCCATGCAGACCTTGATAGACCGACACAGTGTAATGCAGTTTGTTTTGATTAGTAGTTCAGAAGAGAGCTATAGTGATGAAGATAAGAAAGTCTCCAGGATTCTAGGACTACTCTTGAAAACGCTTTGGAGACTGCAAGCGGTCCATAATGCAGCTGCTAGGTTGCTGAGCAGATCATGTTCTGTTCATATTACTCCAATTCTATGGCAGCTGCACTGGCTACCAATTAGTCTCTGGATCCAATTCTATGTGTTAACCTTTAAAGCTCTTAACAGTCTGGGACCCTCATACTTACAGGACTGACTCTCGTGTTACAACCCCTCGTGTTTCAACCCCTTTGTTCATCATCTAGGGGCCTCTTGTATGTGCCTGGTCCCAGGAAGGCTATTGTAGCTATCACTAGGAGGAACGGAAGGGCCTTCTCAGTTGTAGCCCCTGCCCTGGGGAATGCACTCTCGGATAGCACCTGGGCCCTGCCATGCTCGTTTAGTTTCCACAGGGTTTAGTTTGTAGTTTAGTTTCCATATCTGTCTGTCTGTCTGTCTGTCTGCCTGTCTGTCTGTCTGTCTGTCTGTCTATCTATCTATCTATCTATCTATCTATCTATCTATCTATCTATCTATCTATCTATCTATCTATCTATCTATCATTTATCTAAAATTTGTATGCCGCTCACTCTTTATACGGACTCTGGGCGGCTTACAGTCATAATATAATACTAACAGTACTTATAAAATCAACATATATAAACAATTTATAATTTAAAACTTAAAAATGGTGCTATAAAATTTCTCACAAAGGCGGTCCAGCTTCGTTTTAGCTCTTTTGGCTGTGTTGAGATTCATGCAGAGCTGAATTATTTAGGTTGGCCTTTGGAGGGTAAAAGAGTCCCGTGGCGCAGAGTGTTAAAGTTGCAGTACTGCAGTCCTAAGCTCTGCTCACAACCTGAGTTCGATCCCCGGCGGAAGCGGGGTTTTCAGGTAGCCGACTTGAAGTTGACTCAGCCTTCCATTCTACAGAGGTCGGTAAAATGAGTCCCCTGCTTGCTAGGGGGAAGGTGTAAAAGACTGGGGAAGGCAATGGCAAACCACCCCGTAAAAAGTCTGCCGTGAAAACCTTGTGAAAGCAACGTCACCCCAGAGTCGGAAACGACTGGTGCTTGCACAAGGGACCTTTCCTTTCCACATGTTTGGGTTGTTCTTTGTGAGTGGTATGGTGCTAGCCACATATTTTAATATTTCAGCGTTCTAATGTTAATATTTTATATTTTATGGGGTTTTTTGACATTGTATCTGTTTGTTTTTTACCCTCTTTATATGGTTTTAATGTTATAAGACTCTGCAAGACCCTTTGGGCGAATGACGACATTTAAAAACCCCCAATGAGCCCTGTAGGTCCTTATAATCAGCGACCCAACACCTTTTGGTGATATCCAGCCCCAGAGACATCTGACTGGCCTCGACAAGGGCCAGAGGCTTTTCGGCCGTGGCCCCTGCCTGGTGGAATGAGCTCCCCCTGGAGATCCAGGCCCCGCGGGATCTACTTCATTCCGCAGGGCCTGTAAAACAGAGCTCTTTCGCCAGGCTTTCAGCTGAAACAGTGGACTTCATATGTTATTGGCCTCCCCCCTTTTATTTCATCCTGGTGCCGTAGGACCAGCCGGACCTGGACAAAAGGTTATGTTTGTGAGGCAGAATCTGTCATTTTAGTCTTCATTGTTTACTCTGTAATTTTAGATCTTATATATTTTAATCGGTTTTAACTGTTGATTGTCTTCTTTTATAATGTAACCCACCCTCAGTTTGTTCTATGGGAAGGGTGGGCTAAAAAACAGGGGTATCAAACATGCGGCCCGGGGGCTGAATCAGACCCCCAGAGGGCTCCTATCAGGCCCCCAAGCAACTCGCTGTCATCTGCTTCCTTCCCCCTCTCTTGCTTCCTTCTGCATCACAGCTTGCTTTGCAAGGCTTGCTCAATCACACAGGAGCTATAGAGCAAAGCTCCTCTCTTGGGGCAGAAGTGGGGGAATGAGCTAGCTTTGCCAGGCTCTCTCAATTGCACAGCAGAGCTACTGAACCAAGCCTCTCTTCCTTCTGTCGGCTGAGGCTCAGCAAGCCAGTGAGGTGGATTAGGCTGTGTGTGTGTGTGTCTGGGTCTGTGATAAAATTCATATTTCCCTGACCTGGCATTACATTTTATGACACACATGGCCCGACCCGACAAGGTCAAGATCCGGCCCTCATAGCAAATGAGTTCAACACCCCTGGAATAAATTAAAACAAACAAACAACAACTTCCAATCTAGCATGAACAGCATGCTGATAACCCGTGCCTAAAGAAATCTGCCTTTTCTGGGGGTGTTCTGATTCTGAGACTGCATAAGCAAGGTGGTGGTTGAAAGCCATGCGTATTCGACATATTTCTCTGAACACCAGGCCAGGGGCAAATCCCTCTATTCATAAGAACATAAGAGAAGCCATGTTGGATCAGGCCAACGGCCCATCAAGTCCAACACTCTGTGTCACACAGTGGCAAAAAATGTTATATACACACATACACTGTGGCTAATAGCCACTGATGGACCTGTGCTCCATATTTTTATCTAAACCCCTCTTGAAGGTGGCTATACTTGTGGCCACCACCACCTCCTGTGGCAGTGAATTCCACATGTTAATCACCCTTTGGGTGAAGAAGTACTTCTTTTTATCGGTTTTAACCTGTCTGCTCAGCAATTTCATCGAATGCCCACAAGTTCTTGTATTGTGAGAAAGGGAGAAAAGTACCTCTTTCTCTACTTTCTCCATACCATGCATTATCTTGTAAACCTCTATCATGTCACCCCACAGTCGACGTTTCTCCAAGCTAAAGAGTCCCAAGCGTTTCAACCTTTCTTCATAGGGAAAGTGCTGAAACGCTTGGGACTCTTTAGCTTGGAGAAACGTCGACTGCGGGGTGACATGATAGAGGTTTACAAGATAATGCATGGGATGGAGAAAGTAGAGAAAGAAGTACTTTTCTCCCTTTCTCACAATACAAGAACTCGTGGGCATTCGATGAAATTGCTGAGCAGACAGGTTAAAAAGGTTATTCATTTGTTGCCTTGAAAACCCTACAGCAGGGGTCGTGTCAGGTTGGGCCGAGCCATGTCGGGCTGGACCATGTGTGGACCTATTTAAGATTAGGTAGCAGACAAACACAAATATATATACATTTAAAAACTTAAAACATGCTTAAAACGTTAGAACTGATAGGTCTTAAAGGTGCTCTCTTTGTATTTCTCCCATGGGATCCAGGAAACTGGGCAAAGGAAGCTCAGGCTCTTTCCTTTCTTCCCAGGGAGCCAGGAGGGGGAGGAGCCTCAGCCAATAGAAGGAAGAGAGGCTTGGCTCAGTAGCTCAGCTGTGTGACTGAGAGAGCCTGGCAAAGCAAGCTATTCCTCCCCCCTTCCTGCCCAAGGGAAGAGCTTCAGCCAATGGAGAAAATAGAAGTTTTGCTCTGTAGCTCCTGCGCAACTGAGTGAGCCGTGCAAAGCAAGCTGTGATGCAGAAGGGAGCAAGAGAGAAGGAGAAAGAAGCAGATGACAGCCAGTTGCTCAGGGGCCTGATAGGAGCCCTCCGAGGGCCTCATTCGGCCCCCGAATTGCATGTTTGACACCCCTGCCCTACAGGGTCACCTTAAATCAGCTGTGACTTGATGGCACTTTCCGCCATTATCACAACAGAAAAAGAGTTGTGGTTCAGATCACTCAAATTAGTTGACATTATAAGTAATGTCATAAGAGAAGCCATGTTGGATCAGGCCAATGGCCCATCCAGTCCAAAACTCTGTGTCACAGAAGAACAGAAGAGAAGCCATGTTGGATCAGGCCAGTGGCCCATCCAGTCCAAAACTCTGTGTCACACTGTAGCCAAAAAACCCAGGTGCCATCAGGAGGTTCATTAGTGTTGCCAGGCACTTGAAGTCCTCCCACTATTGTCCCCCCCCCCCCCACAGCACCAAGAATTAGAGCATCACTTGCCCTAGACAGAGAGTTCCAACAATATGCTGTGGCTAATAGCCACTTCTGGACCTCTGCTCCATATATTTATCCAATCCCCTCTTGATGCTGTCTATGCTTGCAGCTGCTGCCATCTCCTGTGGCAGTGAATTCCACATGTTAATCACCCTTTGGGTGAAGAAGGACTTCTTTTTATCCGTTCTAACCTGACTGCTCCTTAATTTCATGGAGTGCCCATGAATTCTTGTATTGTGAGAAAGGGAGAAACTGACTTCTTTCTCTGCCTTCTCTCTCCCATGTATAATCTTGTAAACCTCTATCATGTCACCCCGCAGTCGATGTTTCCCCAAGTTAAAAAGCCCCAAGCATTTTAACCTTTCTTCATAGGGAAAATGTTCCATCCCCTTTAATCATTTTAGTTGTCCTTTTCTGGACTTTCCCCAATGCTATAATATCTTTTTTTGAAGTGCAGTGATCAGAATTGTACACAGTACTCCAAATGAGGCCGCACCATTGATTTATACAGGGGCATTACGATACTGGCTGATTTGTTTTCAATTGTTGTCAGATTAAAGACATATATGGTGTTATGTAATCAGTGTCTCCTGTACACTGAAATATCTATACTGCCCTCCCTAGGACGGCGTTTTCATTCCTACCTTTTGCATACTAAAAATGTTTTTAATAAACAATTAATCACAATCATTCCCAAGCCAAGACATGTTTGGCATGCCGTTAATGCCAGGATTTCTTGAAGCTCGCATCTGTCAAATGAAATAAAGAGCAGGACGCCGGTTGGAGACGCTCTGTTTTTGTGGATTTCATACGTCGCGAGCCTTTGTGTGACCACAGTGTGGTTATAGGTTTTTCCCATGGTACATTAATTACAATAATTGGGCTGTAAAAAAGGCATAGGGACAGCTAATGAGAGGCACACTTTGATGGGGAAATAGCTGTAAACACCTGATGTAGAATAGTAAAGACTTGGTAATTGGCACGGTGGCTGAGCCTTGAGACTGCGCGTTTCTGGCCTTGCTATGTCTCATTTGGAGCCTTTCCCCAACTATGCAGAGGGTAGACCAGGGGTGGGGAACCTTTTTTCTGCCAAGGGCCATATGGATATTTATAACATCATTCGCGGGCCATAAAAAATTATCAACTTAAAAAACAGTGCTCCGCCGAGGGAGAAGGATTCAGGCCCGCAAAATTAATGCAAATAATTGTTTTTTTTCTATTTGAAGTCATGTGGGGAGAGCCTAATCTGGCGTGCACACACACACTTGGCCCACCGCCCTAGGCAAATGCATCGGTCCAGGGATTTTTTGTAGAAAAAGTCCAGCAGGAACTCAGTAGCATATTAGACCACATCCCCTAATATTGGCATATTAGGCCACACCTTTTGGGATAATCAAGTGCAAACTGAACGGTGACAGTAACTTTTCCAGGCCCTGCAGCAATTCTGGCCGGCCAGCTAGGCCCCAGGGAGGCTGTCACATGGCTCGATTCGGCCTAGCAGTCCCCGAGGCCCACACCAGGTGGCCCTCGGGAAGGAAGTTCCCCACCCTTGGGGTAGACCATAGTAGAATGTAAATGATGGGGCCAGCCACGGCCTTGTTCGTCGAGGCAGATGTAACAGTATTGTGTCCTCAGGGCTGAACGTTGATCGTCTGGCACTCAAGGCAAAGCTAACTTCTTCCGCCCCCACCCCCAACTGATAACGGGATGGAGTCACGTGAGGTGCCTACTTTCCCCAGCACCCTAGGCGATCACCTAGTTTGCCTAGTGATGGGGCTGGCCCTGGGTGTCCATTCAAACGCTGATATTTTTGACCAAAGCTAGTTTTTAATAAATCTGAAGCATTTTGGTGCCAGTTTGGTGTAGTGGTTAAGTGTGTGTGTTCTTATCTGGGAGAACCGGGTTTGATTCCCCACTCCTCCACTTGCAGCTGCTGGAATGGCCTCGGGTCAGCCAGAGCTCTCTTATCTGGGAGAACCGGGTTTGATTCCCCACTCCTCCACTCGCAGCTGCTGGGAGGGCCTTGTGTCAGTCAGAGCTCTCTTATCTGGGAGAACCAGGTTTGATTCCCCACTCCTCCACTTGCAGCTGCTGGAATGGCCTTGGGTCAGCCAGAGCTCTCTTATCTGGGAGAACCGGGTTTGATTCCCCACTCCTCCACTTGCAGCTGCTGGAATGGCCTTGGGTCAGCCAGAGCTCTCTTATCTGGGAGAACCGGGTTTGATTCCCCACTCCTCCACTCGCAGCTGCTGGGAGGGCCTTGGGTCAGCCAGAGCTCTCTTATCTGGGAGAACCAGGTTTGATTCCCCACTCCTCCACTCGCAGCTGCTGGGAGGGCCTTGGGTCAGTCAGAGCTCTCTTATCTGGGAGAACCGGGTTTGATTCCCCACTCCTCCACTTGCAGCTGCTGGAATGGCCTTGGGTCAGCCAGAGCTCTCGCAGGAGTTGTCCTTGAAAGGGCAGCTTCTGGGATAGCTCTCTCAGCCCCACCCACCTCACAGTGTGTCTGTTGTGGGGGGTGAAGATATAGGAGTTTGTAAGCCGCTCTGAGACTTTGATTCAGACTTTGATTCAAACCAGGGGCCTGGTGTCAATGGCTTTGGGGGTTGAGGCTGGATCTGACCATCAGGGTCCATGCTGGCCAGATTTTGATGAGATCCAACGCGGTGTAGTGGACAAGAGCAGCGGACTCTAATCTGGAGACCCAGGTTCAATTCCCCACTTCTCCATCTGAAGCCGGCTGGGTGACCTTGGATCAGTCCCGGTTCTCTCAGAGCTCTTTCAGCCCCCCAAAATAAGTCTAGCTCACCGTCTAGTGGCGCAGAGCACTTAAAAGAGTTAGAATATAAGGCTCCAAGTCAATCTTCAGGTCTCCTGCCTATACCACACACAATGCCATATGATACTTATTAATTATTATGCCTTTGGTTCACCACCTGTCAACATCTTTGGTGCTTTTAAGTCCAATTTCTGCTAGAGGTGCAGACATTTGCTTCAACAGAAACCCCCACAAGCATCTCTTATTGCACCAAAACAGCAGGTATTGCGTTGGTCCATTAGGAAACTTAACAATGGTTTTATAATGACCTTTTTCTTAAGAGCGATTGAAATGTCACGGTATAGAGAGAACATTTGAGTTGCCCAGAGCTCTTCTTCAGGCTGAATGCTGAGTAGGTGTTTTTAGAAAAAGGAGAGAGAAGGATAAATGCCATAAGAATATAAGAACATAAGAAGAGCCTTGCTGGAACAGACTAGTGGTCTATCTAGCCCAGTATCTCACACAGTGGCTAGCCAGTTCCCTGGAGGGCCAACAACAGGGCACAGAGGCTGAGGTTTCCCCCTGATAAGAACATCAGAAGATGATCCCTGCTGGGTCAGACCAGTAGGGGTCCATCTAGTCTAGCATCTTGTTCCTCTGGAGGGCCAACAACAGGGCACAGAGGCTGAGGGCTTCGCCTGAGAAGAACATCAGAAGGGCCCCCCTGGATTAGGCCAATGGTCCATCTAGTCCAGGGTCTTGTCTCACATAGTAGCCAGCCAGTTTTCTGGAGGGCGAACAACAGGGCAGAGAGGCCAAGGCCTTCCCCTGATGTTGCCTCCTGGCTCTGGGATTCAGAGGCTGACTGCTTGTGAACATGGAGGTTCCCTTCAGTCACTGTGTCTGAAGGATAGATCTTTCCTCTATGATTAGGGTTGCCAAGTCCTCTTCATCCCCTGGAGGGGGACATTCGCGTGTGCAACGAAATGATGTCGCCAGGAAGTGATGTCATCAAAATGGCAGCACCTGTGCGGGGCCGGTCTAGGCATTTTCTGGGAAAACTCTATGGTTTTCCTGGACGCTCTAGCTATTTGGGAGGTTAAAATTCTGTGGTACCTCTTGTGCCATAGAGTTTTACCTCCCAAACGGCTAGAGCATCATGGAAAACCATCGAGTTTTCTCAGAAATGCCTAGAGCGGCTCCGCATGGGTACCACCATTTGATGATGTCACTTCCAGGTGATGTCATCACGCCAGCGATGCAGGGGGAGGATTCTCCGCCCGGACCGGGGGCTTGGCAGTCCTATCTATGATAGACCTCTCCTCCTCCTTCAAGAATCTATCCAGTCCCCTTTTAGAGCTGTCAGGACATGACGAAAGAGCCTCTCAGCCTGCAAGTTTGCAACGTTGTCTCTGTAGTGGGAATCCCCCAGTCTAGACTGTATTGATTTTGGCAAGCTCAGCTAGGATCCTTTCAGAGGTTAGCCGTGTCAGTCTGCAGCCGAAGAGCTAGATCCCAGTGCAGTAACACCTTCAGAGGCGAACAAAAAGTTCCAGGGTGTAAGCTTTCAAGAATCAACGATCCCTTCATCAGATACCAAGGGAGCTTTGGCTCTCAAAAGCTTACACCGCCCTAATCTCGTTGGTCTCTGAGGCGCTACAGAACTCGAATCTAGCTCTTCAGATAGAATATGCTCAAGCTTTTCCACGTCTCAACTGCAACAGGGAGGGACCATGGCTCAGTGGTAGAGCATCTGCTCGGTAAGCAGAAGGTCCCAGGTTCAGTCCTTGGCATCTCCACTAAAAAAGGGTCCAGGCAAATAGGCGTGAAAAACCTTAGCTTGAGACCCTGGAGAGCTGCTGCTAGTCTTGAGTAGACAATACTGACTTTGATGGACCCAGGGTCTGATGCAGTATAAGGCAGCTTCATATTTTTTTTTCATATATATATATATATATATATATATAGATAGTGTCCTCCCAATATTTACAGCCACGCTGCAAAAATCAGAGCAGCAACCTCGTGACCAACGTTCCCTCTAAGCTGGGTTAGAATGAGCTAGCTAGCTCACAGTTCTTTAGCCTCCGGCTCACAGTTTTTTTCTTAGCTCAGGAAAAATGGCTCCAGAGCATTTATGCAGTAGCTCGCAGCTTTAATGCCAGCAGCTCACAGAGCAGAAGTTTTGAAGAATAAGACCGTAGATTTACTCTGAATCTTAGAGACTCAGAGCAGTCACAATCTCCCATACCGTCCTCCTCCACGACAGACACCCTGTGAAGTGGGTGGGGCTGAAAGAGCTCTCCCAGAAGCTGCCCTTTCAAGTACAACTCCTACGAGAGCAGTGGCTGACCCAAGGCCATTCCAGCAGCTGCAAGGAGTGGAGCGGGGGATCAAATCCCGTTCTCCCCAATAAGAGTCCGCGCACTTCACCACCACACCAAACTGGCTCCCCCTTTGCTCACAAGACTCCACAGCTTAGAGGGAGTATCACTCGTGACCTTCCCGTTTGCACCACAAGCACGAGCGGCCCCGTTTTTGCAGACGGCGCGATCCGTTTCTTCTTCGTTGTAACCTTTCGGGGATAAGGATTTTGAGAGATGCGAGAAAACCAGTCATGATGTTCCGCAGGAGTTAATTTGCAGCGGTGATTTGTTTGCTTTCTTCCCAGGCTATCTACCTGCGGGACCGTTGTAATACCCCCTCTATTAACCTGGCAACCTTGAAATGCATACAGAATTAAGGGATGGCGGTTTATTCCCCCTTCTCTCTCTTTCCGCATCGGTTTCTAGGTTGCTTCTGGAGTTGCTGGAACTTCTCTTTGACAAATTCAATGCCGTGGCCGCTGCACACGCTGTTGTCCTGGGGCACCTTCAGCAGACCGTGGCTTCTCCCTCCAGTCAGTCCGATGGCGCCATGAAGCTCTATGACATGGCGGACGTGTGGGTGAAGATCCAGGACGTCTTGCAGGTAAGAGGCTCAAACAAATATCAGCTGACGCCCAGGTGCTGAAAGAGTGTTGAAAGAGCCGCACTGGCTGCCTGTTGTGTACTGGGTTGCTGGAATGCCAGTTATTCGCATCCCAGCCGTAATAGAGTTAAATGTTTGTTTACCTGACAGAGGAAGCGATGCATTGCAACCTAAACCCAATTGTGAATTAAAGGTTTGAAACGCTTTCCCTACAAAGAAAGGTTAAAACGCTTGGGGCTTTTTAGCTCGGAGAAACGTCGACTGCGGGGTGACAGGATAGAGGTCGATAAGATTACGCATGGGGTGGAGAAACTAGAGAAAGAAGTCCTTTTCTCCCTTTCTCGCAATGGGGCGGTCTCATTTGGAGCACTGTGTACAACTCTGGCCACCGCACCTCAAAAAGGATATTATAGCATTGGAAAAAGTCCAGAAAAGGGCAACTAAAATGATTACAGGGTTGGAACACTTTCCCTATGAAGGAAGGTTAAAACGCTTGGGGCTCTTTAGCTTGGAGAAACGTCAACTGCGGGGTGACATGATAGAGGTTTACAAGATTATGCATGGGATGGAGAAAGTAGAGAAAGAAGTCCTTTTCTCCCTTTCTCACAATACAAGAACTCGTGGGCATTCGATGAAATTGCTGAGCAGTCAGGTTAGATCAGATAAAAGGAAGTCCTTCTTCACCCAAAGGGTGATTGACACGTGGAATTCACTGTCGCAGGAGGTGGTGGCGACTACAAGCATAGCCAGCTTTAAGAGGGGATTGGAAAAAAATATGGAGCAAAGGCCCATCAGTGGCTATTAGCCACAATATATATGTGTGTGTATGTATGTATATGTGTGTGTGTGTGTGTATATATACACACACACATATATATTGGCCACTGTGTGACACAGAGTGTTGGACTGGATGGGCCATTGGCCTGATCCAACATGGCTTATCTTATGTTCTTATGGGACACAGAGTGTTGGACTGGATGGGCCACTGGCCTGATCCAACATGGCTTCTCTTATGTTCTTATGTGTGACACAGAATGTTGGACTGGATGGGCCATTGGCCTGATCCAACATGGCTTCTCTTATGTTCTTATGTGACACAGAGTGTTGGACTGGATGGGCCACTGGCCTGATTAAACATGGCTTCTCTTATGTTCTTATGTGTGACACAGAATGTTGGACTGGATGGGCCATTGGCCTGATCCAACATGGCTTCTCTTATGTTCTTATGTGAACCGAGTCTTCTAAGCCTGGGAAACATGTAAACATAGCATTGGTTGGAAAGGACATTAGGTGTGAAAAACTTTATTGTTGTATGCACGCTGAATTGCTCTTTTTCCAGTTCTTGGTGTTTTCTGGGAAGAAGATCTGGTTAGACAAAGGGTTGTAATCCATAGCCATGTAGAAGTCAGACATAGTTAGACAAGGTGGTAAGCTAAGTTGTATTTCTTTTTATCGCAATCACCCTATCCTTATTTTTTCTAGTAACGTTTGTTTCTTTTGATAAACTTAAGCCTCGCCTCCAATTATTGCCACTCCACACCTCTGAATTTTCATGTATCTTCAACATGAGTCCATGTCAAAGTGCTGGCATTGACTTTTAAAGCCCTATATGGCCAAGGACCTGCCTATCTACGGGACCGCTTTTCCCCATATGTTCCACAGAGAGCACTGCGTTCGGGAACTCAAAATCTGCTGTCCATCGCCGGACCAAGAAAGGCTAGATTAAGCTCTACACAGGCCAGGGCCTTCTCAGTGGCAGCACCAGTGTTGTGGAATGCTCTCCCTGAGGCCATAAGAGCCCTGCAGGATCTCTCCGAATTCCACAGGGCTTGTAAAACCAAACTTTTCTGACAGGCCTACAATAACGGAGTGGGAGAAGGCTGCCACTTCTATGCTGCTGAGCAGTACCATCAGAAGGACCACCAACAAATAAACAGAAGACCCATAATATAATCTGATCCGCCTATGTTCAGGATTTTGTATAGCACCAAATATCTAATTTTTAAATTGTTATCAAAGATTTCAGGTTTTCACGGCTGGTAACATCATTAGGGTTTGTAGAATCTTTCGGGATCAAGTGCCGTGTTCTACTGGAGAAAGTTTTCCTTCCAGACATTTCGTTCTCAGCTGCAGAGAACATCCTCAGTGGCGTTGCAGCCGGAGCAGGCGCTCTGACCTTCTTGGCTTTAAATTGATAATTGTTCATGTTTTATCGTTTTAAATTTGTAACTCAAATTGTTGGTTTTGCTATGACTGTTTGCCGCCCTGAGTCCAACCCTACTCCCAAGCAGTGCCGGATTAAACCCTGCGGTGGCCCCTAAGCAGTCAAAATCTTCAGGGCCTCCTCACAAATTATCGCACAGTCGGAGCGCCTACCCTGCCGCCCACGGCTGCTGCTGCAGCCCACAGGCGCCTTCTCAAAAGCCCCTTTGACAATAAGTAAGTAAGTAAGTAAAATTTTATTTGTATCCCGCCCTCCCCCGCCGAAGCAGGCTCAGGGCGGCTAACAACAGAACACAATGACCAATGGTACCTTAATAAATAGAACAGTAATAAACAGTAATAAACAACACAATGACCAGTGGTACATTAATAAAACAATTACATTAAGAACATTAAAATTGAGCATTAATTTAACCTGCGGGGGAGAGGCCGAGAGAGGTAAACTTTGGAATGTCTCGCAATCCTCTCTGGTTCTCACTGCAACTTCTCTGGTTCTCTCTGCAACTTCCATTTTGGGCCGGTGGATGCTGTGTGCAATTTAGAGCGGGAACATAATGGTTTCAACAGTGGAACCGATTCAATAGTTGTGTACTGCATTTGTTAAGGGTTGCAAGCTGAAACGGCATTCCTATGACAAATTTTATTTATTTTAGTTGATTTTTATTCTGCGAATGGGCTCAGGGCAGAGTACAACAGTTAAATTCTTCCCTCTTCCCCTGTAATGCTCAGCGTCGTTTCCCTTTTGTTGCCATGCCTCATCTTGCTGTGAATCTTTCTGCCTCTGCTTTACGGCTCTAGCGCTTCTGGCAGGGTCAGGGAAACGCACACTGCGATCGTCTCTCGCCCCCCTGGGGATAATACGTGAATGGGAGTTAAGCTTCTTCAGTAGAAAGTTTTAGTACAGTAGAATGACGCCATAAAACTGCAGAATGCGAAGTAGAGCAAGGCTCTCTGCGGGATGATGTCCGATCCGTGCGAAGCTTGTAATCTAAATTTTGTGGGAGGGAAGGGAGTGAAATGGCTTGGAGCCATTTAAACCCCTGCTTTCTGCTCCCCTCTGCTTTTTTTGCAGTGAACAGTAATCAGGTGTTTAAATGACTCCAAGCTATTTTACCCCACTGCTCTCTCAGGGCAGTAGCCAGGATTTTACAAGTCGGTGCTTTTTAAAAAGTCAGGGGGCACCCATCCATTATGGGGCTTGCTGCTTCTCAGAAGCTATCCGGGATAGGGGCAAAAGCTGGAGGCTCTGAATGTGGCCAGATTGAGGCAGCGAACCCTAAAACTTTGGAGTGAAGAAGGGACTGCACCTTTCATACTAGCAGGGGGGTTTCCTTCTACCTCCCTCTCCCCCACCCTGGCACTTTGCAGCCAGGAGCTCCATCTGTCGTCCCCCCCTTCCCCAGCCCACTTCACATGGCTTCCTCCGCCTCCCTCCTCTCTACCTGTTGCCCACAGTGCCCTGTGCCCTGCTCAGCACTCCTGGCTCCGGCTGCTACTGATGATGCTTTGCTGGCTCAGCCATGGCAGAAAGAAAATGAAAAAAGCAGGCTGCACTCTGGAGGCCCCCTGGAAGTTGGGGGAGGGCCCTGCCTGGATGTCAGGGGGCAGTGCCCCAGGCCCTCCTGTGGCTACGGGCCTGTCCTCTCTGTTTCCTGCAAAAAGCGTCGAGGAGCAGAAAGCAGGAGTTTAAACTTTTAAACGGCTCATAAGCCAGTAGTGACTGGGACAATTTGCAAACCAGCCTTCCCCGTTCGAATGGGTTTGTGGTTTGATTTGTGGTTCAGGAACCATCCCTAAGCCAGGACTACCTGTACAAAATAATAGGTCCCTTATTTCCCATGGTCCCGTGGCGCAGAGTGGTAAAGCAGCAGTACCGCAGTACTGTGGTCTGAACTCTCTGCTCACGACCTGAGTTCGATTCCGGCGGAAGCTGGATTCAGATAGTCGGCCCAAGGTTGACTCAGCCTTCCATCTTTCCGAGGTCGGTGAAATGAGTCCCCAGCTTGCTGGGGGTGAAGTGTAAAAGACTAAGGAAGGCAATGGCAAACCACCCCGTCAAAAGTCTGCCGTGAAAACGTTGTGAAAGTAGCGTCACCTCAGAGTCGGAAACGACTGCTGCTTGCACAGGGGACCTTTCCTTTCCTTCCTTATTTCCTGTGAGTGGTAGACCTTACTAGCTGTTAGTCAGCGTCTCCATTTCCTTTAAAGTGTGTGTGTGTGTGTGTTAGTGTGAAGTAACTTCCAACTTACAGTGACCCTGTGGATTAATGACCTCCAAAACGTCCTATCGTTAACAGCCCCGTTTTAAATTTTAAAGGGCTGTAATTTTCTATAAAATGCAGATCTTTCCCTGGAAGATAACGGCCCTTCAGAATTTAAATGGATGGAGAAAACTTCCCTCCCTCCCTTCGTGTTCTTGGTGCCTTTGGAGGGGACGGTAGAAATGAGAGGCAATTGCTAAAAATGGTCCTGAATTTTGGAAACCCAGAAAAAAAATATCTCAAAATGGCAAGGAGAGTCCCAGGAATTTGAGATAATCAAAAGTATTTTCCTCCTCCTCCCCCCCTCCCAAAAAAACCGGATCCAAAATTAATATGAAGATTTTTAAAGTGCACACCCCTAGTAGAGAAGCTGTCCCCCCCATGTAAACAAACAAATAACATGAATAAACAACCATTAGAAGATGTACTTTTCTTTCTTTCTCACAATACAAGAACTCATGGACACTCGATGAAATTGCTGAGCAGTCGGGTTAGAACAGATAAAAGGAAATCCTTCTTCGCCCAAAGGGTGATTAACACCTGGAATTCACTGCCACAGGAGGTGGTGGCGGCTACAAGCATAGACAACTTCAAGAGGGGATTGGATAAACTTCTGGGCAGAGGTCCGTCAGTGGCTATTAGCCACAGGGTATTGATGGAACTCTCTGTCTGGGGCAAGTGATGCTCTGTATTCTTGGTGGTTGGGGTGGGGGAACAGTGAGATGACTTCTAGTGTCCTGGCCCTGCTGGTGGACCTCCTGATGGCACCTGGGTTTTTTGACTGCTGTGTGACACAGAGTGTTGGACTGGATGGGCCATTGGCCTGATCCAACATGATTTATTTTATGTTCTTAGGATGTGGAGAAAAGGAAGTAGAAAAGGTAAATATAAGGCCAAGGTTTTTTGTTTTGTTTTGGCCTGGTCTGTGGGGTGGATGACAACAACATTGCCAATGGATATACAGCATAAAATAGGAAAAGACCTTAAGAGGAAAAATGGGACTCGTTAAAGTAATTGTGTATGTGTGTGTTTCTGTGTATATGCATGCCTGGTAGTCATGCTTGACTTCTGGCATCCCCTACTGAAGACAAAGCCTGTAGACTTATACCCTGTCCTCTCTGAAGCAGTCTCTCAGAGCATCTCACAATCTCCATTATCTTCTTCCCCAACAACAGACACCATGTGAGGTAGATGGGGTGGAGAGAGCTCTGACAGAAGCTGCCTTTCAAGGATAGCTCTGTGAGAGCTATGGCTGACCCAAGGCCATTCCAGCAGCTGCAAGTGGAGGAGTGGGGAATCAAACCCGGTTCTCCCAGATAAGAGAGCTCTGGCTGACCCAAGGCCATTCCAGCAGGTGCAAGTGGAGGAGTGGGGAATCAAACCCGGTTCTCCCAGATAAGAGAACTATGGCTGACCCAAGGCCATTCCAGCAGCTGCTAGTGGTGGAGTGGGGAATCAAACCCGGTTCTCCCAGATAAGAGAGCTCTGGCTGACCCAAAGCCATTCCAGCAGCTGCAAGTGGAGGAGTGGGGAATCAAACCCGGTTCTCCCAGATAAGAGAGCTATGGCTGACCCAAGGCCATTCCAGCAGCTGCAAGTGGAGGAGTGGGGAATGAAACCCGGTTCTCCCAGATAAGAGAGCTCTGGCTGACCCAAAGCCATTCCAGCAGCTGCAAGTGGAGGAGTGGGGAATCAAACCCGGTTCTCCCAGATAAGAGAGCTCTGGCTGATCCAAGGCCATTCCAGCAGGTGCAAGTGGAGGAGTGGGGAATCAAACCCGGTTCTCCCAGATAAGAGAGCTATGGCTGACCCAAGGCCATTCCAGCAGCTGCAAGTGGAGGAGTGGGGAATCAAACCCGGTTCTCCCAGATAAGAGAGCTCTGGCTGACCCAAGGCCATTCCAGCAGGGGCAAGTGGAGGAGTGGGGAATCAAACCCGGTTCTCTCAGATAAGAGAGCTCTGGCTGACCCAAGGCTATTTCAGCAGCTGCAAGTGGAAGAGTGGGGGAATCAAACCCGGTTCTCTCAGATAAGGGTCCGCACACTTAACCACTACACCAAACTGGCTCTTTGGTGTAGAGGTGGCTTCTATGGCCCGCCTCTGCATCCTGGCTTTGGTATTCCTTGGAGGTCTACCATCCAAGTTCTTACCAGGGTCGGCCTTGCTTAGCTTCTGAAATCTGACGGGATCATGCTATACTGGGCTACCCAGGACTGGAATTCAGCTTTTAATGTAACAAGTTGGATCC
Organism: Heteronotia binoei; assembly: GCF_032191835.1. Classification (NCBI taxonomy): domain Eukaryota; kingdom Metazoa; phylum Chordata; class Lepidosauria; order Squamata; family Gekkonidae; genus Heteronotia; species Heteronotia binoei. The sequence continues at coordinate 123,885,225 of NC_083230.1, forward strand.
AAGTAGATTTCTCCCCCCCCCCCACCCCCAATTCTTCTTTCATCAGCTTTGACGTTTAAAAGTTGTCATGATCCTGGGCTTAGTGAGGCCTGCAGGCCCCAGAGAAGCCTGCATAGGAGCTACTGAGGAAGCCTACATTTCCCAAGATCCCCTCTGTTCCTCTGATTGGGTGGCAAAGTTTTGGAGGGAAACTAGCCCAGAGAGGGGTGAGGTCTGGGAGGAGAGCATAAAAGAGCTAAGCCCAGACAGGATGTGTTCTTTTCCTGGTAGGCTGAGCTGGAGGTAGGCTGTAGCCTAGAGAGCTTGCAGCAGGGGAAAGATCCCTCTCAAGAGGGTGAGTTTTAGTTACTAGAGTAAAGACCGTATAGTTAAACGCATCAGGGCTTTTGTTTATTTGCACCAACCTTTCCTGTGTATATATTTCACCGTTTTACCCACTTTGAGCACTGTAAATAAACTGTTATCTTTATACTCCTTGGGTCCTCACGTCTCCTTGGTCACAGTTAAGAGGTATTTTTCCTAAGGAAGACAAGGGTGGTTGGGTGCTCTGGGCACTCCATATAGACCCTTACCAGAGTGGGGGAAGCCAGTAGAAGGCCCTGCTAGGCCCCTGCTGTGTGACAAAAGTCCCTTCCCCAAAAATGGTCTCTAAGGTGCCACTGGAACCAGATCTGAGCTGCTCTACTGTAGACCAGCATGTCTACCCTCAGAAACTGGAGTCGATCGATGCGTGTGTGTTTAAGCCAGTTCCCTGTCAAATGACACTAGAATGCGCTCTGAGATGACAGCTGCTGAACTGACCACGTAAGCAATCTCCAGTCTTGTTCCCTGGAACCCGAGTGCCTCCGGCTTGCTTAATGAAGCCAGGGAGAGACTCTGCAGCTGAAGATTTCCGCAAGGCAAGAAGCTTACAGTCATTCCAAATCCTTACCAGGTTCCTCTCGAACACTCATTTGAGGACAACCTTGACGCTTTCTGCAAGCGAGCACACAAAACTCAGTTCTGACAGGTGGGATCAGTTTTGTGGGTGTCTGAATCTTCCCAGAGCGTTGATGTGTTGATGCTTTTCTGCGAGCAGATGGAAGTAGTGGGCAGAAATTGGGTGAAGGAGCAATTGTCAAGATTAGCGCAATCACGCCTTCCCCACATGCCGAGCGCCGCATCTCGTGGAAGTGTTTCTCTTGCGTAGAGATAGCTTTGCGAGAGAAATCTTTTTTGACCTATTAATACCCATTTTTATTTTTGTCACTTTGGATTGTTACCTAGGGGGCTTTGGGTGGTGGAAGGCTCTACAGAACACATTTGAACCAACTAAGCAACCAAGGTTTTCATTCAGTAACAGATGGGGGAAAGGAAGGGTGAGGGAAGGGAGACAATAGAGGGGCTTGAACTTTTCTGTGTGCCTCTCGCCTCCCACCCCCGGTGTTATATAACTTGTCATTATAGATTGTAAGTCTGTGATCAGACCTTTGATTTTGCAATTCTGGTTTTTTTGAGGTGTAGCACTTAGCAAACTTGAGATGGTGATGATGACAATGGATTTATACCCCTCCCTTCACTCTGAATCTCAGAGCGGCTCACAATCTCCTTTACTTTCCTCCCCCACAACAGACACCCTGTGAGGTGGGTGGGGCTGAGAGACGTCTCCCAGAAGCTGCTCATTCAAGGACAACTCTGTGAGAGCTATGGCTGACCCAAGGCCATTCCAGCAGCTGCAAGTGGAGGAGGGGGGGAATCAAACCCGGTTCTCCTAGATAAGAGAGCTCTGGCTGACCCAAGGCCATTCCAGCAGCTGCAAGTGGAGAAGTGGGGAATCAAACCCGGTTCTCCCAGATAAGAGTCCGCACACTTAACCACTATACCAAACTGGCCCTCTTGGGTGATTTATAATAGATACCCATCCCTTCCCGATTAAGATTGGTGGGAATGGGCCTGCTGAAGATGCTGCTATCCCAAGGATATTGGGTTGACATTTAATGCTAGTATCTCACAACTTTAAGGCTAGTAGCTCACAACTTTAATCCTAGTGGCTCACAACCTTAATGCTAGTGATTCACAATTTTAATGCTAGTGACTCACAACTTTAATGCTAGTAGCTCACAACTTTATTGTTAGTAGTTCACAACTTTAATCCTAGTGGCTCACAACTTTAATGCTAGTGACTCACAACTTTAATGCTAGTGATTCACAACTTTAAGGCTAGTAGCTCACAACTTTAAGGCTAGTAGCTCACAACTTTAATCCTAGTGGCTCACAACTTTAATGCTAGTGATTCACAACTTTAATCCTAGTGGCTCACAACTTTAATGCTAGTGGCTCACAACTTTAATGCTAGTGACTCACAACTTTAATGCTAGTGATTCACAACTTTAAGGCTAGTAGCTCACAACTTTAAGGCTAGTAGCTCACAACTTTAATCCTAGTGGCTCACAACTTTAATGCTAGTGATTCACAACTTTAATCCTAGTGGCTCACAACTTTAATGCTAGTAGCTCACAACTTTAAGGCTAGTAGCTCACAACTTTAATGCTAGTGGCTCACAACTTTAATGCTAGTGATTCACAACTTTAATCCTAGTGGCTCACAACTTTAATGCTAGTAGCTCACAACTTTAATCCTAGTGGCTCACAACTTTAATGCTAGTGATTCACAACTTTAATCCTAGTGGCTCACAACTTTAATGCTAGTGGCTCACAACTTTAATGCTAGTGACTCACAACTTTAATGCTAGTGATTCACAACTTTAAGGCTAGTAGCTCACAACTTTAAGGCTAGTAGCTCACAACTTTAATCCTAGTGGCTCACAACTTTAATGCTAGTGATTCACAACTTTAATCCTAGTGGCTCACAACTTTAATGCTAGTAGCTCACAACTTTAAGGCTAGTAGCTCACAACTTTAATGCTAGTGGCTCACAACTTTAATGCTAGTGATTCACAACTTTAATCCTAGTGGCTCACAACTTTAATGCTAGTAGCTCACAACTTTAATCCTAGTGGCTCACAACTTTAATGCTAGTGATTCACAACTTTAATCCTAGTGGCTCACAACTTTAAGGCTAGTAGCTCACAACTTTAATGCTAGTGGCTCACAACTTTAATGCTAGTGATTCACAACTTTAATCCTAGTGGCTCACAACTTTAATGCTAGTAGCTCACAACTTTAATCCTAGTGGCTCACAACTTTAAGGCTAGTAGCTCACAACTTTAATCCTAGTGGCTCACAACTTTAATGCTAGTGATTCACAACTTTAATCCTAGTGGCTCACAACTTTAATGCTAGTAGCTCACAACTTTAATCCTAGTGGCTCACAACTTTAAGGCTAGTAGCTCACAACTTTAATCCTAGTGGCTCACAACTTTAATGCTAGTGATTCACAACTTTAATCCTAGTGGCTCACAATTTTAATGCTAGTGACTCACAACTTTAATGCTAGTAGCTCACAACTTTAATCCTAGTGGCTCACAACTTTAATGCTAGTGGTTCACAACTTTAATGCCAGTAGCTCACAGCATAGAATTTTTGCTCACAAGACAGAGCATTGGTTACTACCATGTGTTTATAAAGTGAGATGTTCACATACATTTTGTGCTGGTACGTTGCACCCAAAATCAGCATATCTAAGTTCGCGGATACTTAAACCAGTGGGTTAGGGCCATGTAGAGAGAAGGGAGCTTTTTCTTCAAACTCAGGGGATCCAGATTGCAAAAAAAGATATGAAAACTTTAAAAAGATTCCCCCCAAAGCAGAAACGCATCCGGCGCTTGTGCACGCAGCCCCATGGTATCCGTCCTTCTTCCTGTATATGGTGGTGGGAGGGAACAAACAAAAAATGGGAGAAGATTGGGCAGAGCTGCTCAGGCTGAGTTCAGGAAGAGAGGTTGGAAGGGGGCCAGATGATAGAAATGGCACAGGGAGCGGGGCAGAGCATGGAAGGGGGTAGAGGTGCATTGTCCTCCCCTGTCAGTTTGCAGAGGCGACAAGACTGAGGGTGAGGGAGTGGAGGGAGGAGGGGATTAATCCCCCCTAGAGTCTCACAAATATCTGCTTGTGCAGAAGTGTTTTGTAAAAAGTGGTCACAAGGAAAGAGAGACGACATCAGCGGAGTTGGTTTTCTTTTGGGGTTCATTCATGCTTTGCCTTATGTGGGGGCCAAGTCCTACGGAGAAAAGTTGAAGGAGCTGGGCATGTTTAGCCTGGAGAGGAGGCGGCTGAGAGGTGATCTGATCACCATCTTCAAGTCCTTGAAGGGCTGTCTTAGAGAGGACGGTTCGGAATTGTTTTCTGTTGCCCCGGAAGGTAGGACCAGAACCAAGGGGTTGAAATTAAATCAGAAGAGTTTCCAGCTCAACATTAGAAAGAACTTCCTGACCGTTAGAGCGGTTCCTCAGTGGAACAGGCTTCCTCCTCAGGAGGTGGTGGGCTCTCCTTCCTTGGAGGTTTTTCAACAGAGGCTAGATGGCCATCTGACAGCAATGTGGATCCTGTGAATTTAGGGGGAGGCAGGACTCTTTTTTTTTGTTTTTAGCAGGAGCGCAGTTCCAGCTGGCCTAGTGCCAGAGGTTGTTTGCTAATATGCAAATGAGTTCCTGCTGGACTTTTTCTGCAAAAAAGGCCTGTGAGAAACAATGGTGATGTCGGGGGTGTGGCCTAATATTCAAATGAGTTCCTGCTGGCCTTTAAAAAAAAAGGTCCTGGGGGGAGGTATTTGCGATTTCCCCGCACTGCAGGGGGTTGGGCCAGATGACCCTGGGGGTCCCTTCCAACTCTATGATTCTATGACCACTGAATGTCATATTATATTTTGCTGGATTCTGAAAACACGACCCAGTGGCCAGCTTTGTTTCTGCACAGCCGTACGTGCGGGTTCATGGCATCTTCCCAGATGCATCTCGGCATCTTCCCACTGCCTTAACAGAGAGATTAGGTCCCCCACCCCATCCCACCCCCAAGCCCTGTAGGCATGTTGCTAATTTAGTTCTTTAATCTAGCCGTTTCTTGAGAGCATAATTACTGAGGTACTAAATATGTGATGGAAACGAACAATAAGACGCTACCAGTTAGAGACGTAACAGCACGGATAAGCCGCTTCAGGATAATACGATGGATGAGGATACAGGGTCTTCAATGGAAGCGCTTCTCTGAAATGCCTGCACGCCAGGGCGTCGAAAAGGTTACCATTTCAGGCAGCGTTCTGGTTGACTAGAATGGACCGGCGGTCCTGATTGTCCCTAGTACATGTCAATTCTGTCCCGAACGTTACTGTCGTGGATAGCTCAAGGGAAGTGTCCACCCCATGTGCTGCAGTGGTGAAAAGGCAACCTCTATGTTAGGGGTTATTAGGAAAGGGCAGAGGTGGAATTCTAGCAGGCTCTCCTTTGCATATTAGGCCACACACCCCTGATGTAGCCAATCCTCTGAGAGCTTACAAAAAAGAGCCTCGTAAGCTCTCGGAGGATTGGCTACATCAGGGGTGTGTGGCCTAATATGCAAACGAGCGCCTGCTAGAATTCCACTCCTGGGAAAGGGATTGATAAGTAAGTAGCCGGGTATTTTAACGCCGCTCTATAGATCTGTGGTGTGGCCCCATCTGGAACACTGCCTACGGTTCTGATCACCGGCTCTTCAAAAGGATATTGCAGAAGCGGAAAAAGTACAGGGGAGGGCAGCCACGACGATAAGAAGAAGAGATTGGATTTATACCCTGCCCTTCACATGGAGTCTCAGAGCAGCTTCCAGTCTCCTTTCCCGTCCCCTCCTCGCAACAGGCACCCTGTGAAGGAGGTGGAGCTGTGAGAGAGCTCTCCCAGTAACTGCTCTTGAGAGGAACAGCTCTGTGAGGACTTGTGACTGACATCAGCAGGTGGATATGGAGGAGTGGGGAATCCAACCCAGGATCCAACAGTCTGCACCATGAACCCCTACCCTAAACTGCATTTCGAGGGGTTGGAGCACCTTCCCTATGAAGAAAGACTGAAGATTCTGGGACTTTTCAGTATAGATGACCCCGGGGGGAGGGGAGGGGAGCAGGGAACGTGATAGAGATTTATAAAATTCTGCACGGGGTTTAGAGAGTTGGCAAAGAGAACTTTTTCTCCCTCTTCCAAAAGACCAGAACTCCAGGGCATCCGATAAAGCTGACAGGCAGTAGGTTCAGGACAGACAGAAGGAAATACTTCTTTACACAGAGCGTGATAAAAATGTGGGATTTGCTGCCGGAGGATATAGTGATGGCCACAGGAATAAGCAGCTTTAAAAGGGCATTAAGTGGATTCATGGAGGGTAAGTCTATCAATAGCTACTAGTCATGGTGTCTGAGGGGAACCTCCAAGGGCACTGAGCCTCTGAACCCCAGAGCCAAGAGACAACATCAGGGAAAGGCCTTGGCCTCTATGCCCTGTTGTTGGTCTTCCAGACCACAACAGTGGTGTGAGACAGGAGTTGTGAGGTAGGAGGCTGGACTAGATGGACCACTGGTCTGATCCAGCAGGGCTCTTTGTATATTCTTAGGATGCTGGACTAGAGGGACCACTGGTCTGATCCAGCAGGGCTCTTCTTATGTTCTTAGGATGCTGGACTAGATGGACCACTGGTCTGATCCAGCAGGGCTCTTTATATGTTCTTATGTTGTTCATGTGTTTGTTTATATGCTGTACACTAAAGATGTTTTAGATGTAGACAGAGAACATAAAATGGGCATCCTATAACTACACTCATCAGGGACCTGGGATTGACTTCAGTTCTGTGTTGAGAAATGGAATGTGCAGCGGATGGCAAATTTAGCATTTCCCAGCCCTGTCAACTTCATATTTCATCTAAAGAATATACAGAAAATAATAACCAGTCCCACAAACCACAGGTGTAGGAATAGGAGAAAGTTCTAAGATGGGCTGCAGCCATATGCTTTTGGATGTCACACACCTTCCTTGCCAGTTTGGTGTAGTGTAGAGAGCCAGTTTGGTGTAGTGGTTAAGTGTGTGGACTCTTACCTGGGAGAACCGAGTTTGATTCCCCATTCCTCCACTTGCAGTGGCTGGAACGGCCTTGGGTCAGCCAGAGCTCTCTTATCTGGGAGAACCAGGTTTGATTCCCCACTCCTCCACTTGCAGTGGCTGGAACAGCCTTGGGTTAGCCAGAGCTATCGCCGGAGTTGTCCTTGAAAGGGCAGCTGCTGTGAGAGCCCTCTCAGCCCCACCTACCACACAGGGTGTCTGTTGTTCGGGGGAGAAGATATATCATAGGAGATTGTAAGCCACTCTGAGTCTCTGATTCAGGGAGAAGGACGGGTATAAATCTGCAATTCTTCTTCTTCCTGTCCTTTCCCTCCACTCCCACTTGCCTGCTGAGCAGCCCTGACTGGCAAAAACAAAGCTTGAGAACACTGGAGAAATAGGCTTGCAGGAAAGTTGCATACCAGCTAATAATATCTGAGGTTCATAAAACGCAAAGAATTTGTGCCGCAGAACACATCAGGAATGCATGCAAGGGAAAGAGATAAGCCAGTAAAGTTGACATGAAGTTTGTTTGCCGGCTAGTCCAGAAATGCAGCCAAAGACTCCCCTGAAGGGGGCGGATCACTGTGTGGGCAGGGGAGGGCTGGAGGAGGAGGTGTCCCACCCTTTTTTCCAGCAGGAGAACAGCGAGAGCCGCAGGTGACCGCACTTCCTGGCCCTGCATAATCTGGGAAGTGCGCAGACTTGTAGTCTTGGCATAAAATATAGCTGCATCAGCAGGAAAGTAATGCCCAGAAACTCCATGATATTCAGCTGTGTGAGTCCCGGAACTATAAAGATGGATGTTAGGCATCTGAGTTTTAACGATGAGACAATATATATTGGCCGCTGTGTGACACAGAGTGTTGGACTGGATGGGCCATTGGCCTGATCCAACATGGCTTCTCTTATGTGCTTATGTGACACAGAATGTTGGACTGGATGGGCCATTGGCCTGATCCAAGATGGCTTCTCTTATGTTCTTATGTGACACAGAGTGTTGGACTGGATGGGCCACTGGCCTGATCCAACAAGGCTCCTCTTATGTTCTTATGTGACACAGAGTGTTGGACTGGATGGGCCACTGGCCTGATCCAACAAGGCGCCTCTTATGTTCTTATGTGACACAGAGTGTTGGACTGGATGGGCCATTGGCCTGATCCAACATGGCTTCTCTTATGTTCTTATGTGACACAGAGTGTTGGACTGGATGGGCAATAGGCCTGATCCAACATGGCTTCTCTTCTGTTCTTCTGTGACACAGAGTGTTGGACTGGATGGGCCATTGGCCTGATCCAACATGGCTTCTCTTATGTTCTTATGTGACACAGAGTGTTGGACTGGATGGGCCATTGGCCTGATCCAACATGGCTTCTCTTATGTTCTTATGTGACACAGAGTGTTGGACTGGATGGGCCATAGGCCTGATCCAACATGGGTTCTCTTATGTGACACAGAGGGTTGGACTGGATGGGGCATAGGCCTGATCCAACATGGCTTCTCTTATGTTCTTCTGTGACACAGAGTGTTGGACTGGATGGGCCATAGGCCTGATCCAACAGGGCTTCTCTTATGTTCTTATTTGACACAGAGTGTTGGACTGGATGGGCCATAGGCCTGATCCAATATGGCTTCTTTTATGTTCTTCTGTGACACAGAGTGTTGGACTGGATGGGCCATTGGCCTGATCCAACATGGCTTCTCATGTTCTTATGTGACACAGTGTGTTGGACTGGATGGGCCATTGGCCTGATCCAACATGGCTTCTCTTATGTTCTTATGTGACACAGAGTGTTGGACTGGATGGGCCATAGGCCTGATCCAACATGGGTTCTCTTATGTTCTTATGTGACACAGAGTGTTGGACTGGATGGGGCATAGGCCTGATCCAACATGGCTTCTCTTATGTTCTTATGTGACACAGAGTGTTGGACTGGATGGGCCATAGGCCTGATCCAACAGGGCTTCTCTTATGTTCTTATGTGACACAGAGTGTTGGACTGGATGGGCCATAGGCCTGATCCAACATGGCTTCTCTTATGTGACACAGAGTATTGGACTGGATGGGCCACTGGCCTGATCCAACAGGGCTTCTCTTATGTTCTTATGTGACGCAGAGTGTTGGACTGGATGGGCCATAGGCCTGATCCAACATGGCTTTTTGTATGTTCTTATGTGACACAGAGTGTTGGACTGGATGGGCCACTGGCCTGATCCAACATGTCTTCTTTTATGTTCTTATGTGAGTGCCAACATTTACATGCTTGGAGATAACTCTTGGAAACCAGGTGAGCTGTTTGGTTTGAACTTTGCTGAGTGACCTCACGGATACTGAACTGATTCCAAATCAAGGCAAGGGATTGCCTGTCACTACAGGTGAGTCTCGATGGGAGCATCAGTGCTTTTCGTCAACTGCTGCTCATGTGGGCTAGGAGACTGGCAGGATGAGTGGTGGACATCACAGCGTGTGGTGAACATCTCTACACGTTGGGAGAGGAGGCGCAAGTTCTTGGTGGAAGCCCCTCGTGTCTTCTAATGTCTATTTCTAGATCAAGATTCCCAATTTTTTTTTTATAGAATCATAAAATCATAGAATCGTAAGAGTTGGAAAGGACCTCCAGGGTCATCTAGTCCAACCCCCTGCACAATGCAGGAAATTCACAAACCCCTCCCCCTAAATTCACAGGATCATCATTGCTGTCAGATGACCATCTAGCCTCTGTTGAACAACCTCCAAGGAAGGAGAGCCCACCGCCTCCCACGGAGGAAGCCTGTTCCACTGAGGAACCACTCTAACGGTCAGGAGGTTCTTCCTAATGTTGAGCCGGAAACTCTTTTGATTTAATTTCAACCCATTGGTTCTGGTCCTACATTCTGGGGCCACAGAAAACAATTCCACACCATCCTCTATACAGGGGTTCCCAACCCCTGGGCCGGGGACCGCTACTGGGGCGTGGCCTGTTTGAGATGGCCCGCACAGCCTCCCCCCCCCGCAGCCTCAGTGCCCCCCCTACCCCCATTTTCACCATTTTGAGACCGGGGAAGGGAAGGCCCCTTCCCCGGCCTTAAAATGGTGAAAACGGGGGAAGGAGGAGTCGGCAAGGCTGTGCCGACAGCGGCAGTGAAGGAAAAAAATGGAGGGGGGGAGGCGGCGAGGCTGCACAGACGGCAACAGCGAAGGAGGAAAATGGAGGGGAGGAGGCAGCGAGGCTGCACCGATGGCAGTGGCGAAGGAGGAAATCGGGGGAAGGATGGAAGGAGGAAAATGGATGAGGGAGATGGTGAGGCTGCGTGGACAGTAGGAAACGGGGGAGAAAAATGGGGGGGGAGGAGGTGGTGAGGCTATGCGCAGGGGGGTGAAGGAGGGAGGAGGAAAACAGGAGGAGGCGGCGAGGCTGTGCGTGGGGCAAAGGAGGGAGGAGGAAATGCCTTGGGGGGAGGCCAAATTCGGTGCCCCCCTGCCAGCCCTGGGGCCGTAGTCGGCAGGCTGACCCTGGGGCCGGTCCCCAGGACCGAAAAGGTTGGGGACCACTGCTCTATAGGATAGCCCTTCAAGTCCTTGAAGACGTTGATCCTATTACCTCTCAGCCGCCTCCTCTCCAGGCTAAACATGCCCAGCTCCTTCAACCTTTCCTCATAGGTCTCCAGACCCCTCACCATCTTCGCCACCCTCCTCCTCTTTCTGGAACTTTCTGAAGGTCACTCCGTTTGCAGGATGCGTGCAGGAAGGGTGAAGGCATGGAATTCTGGGGTCAGCGTGAGGAGCCGGGACGAGGCAACCGGACACCACCAATTTGGAAGGGTGGCAGCGGAGGAGGAATGCGCTAGCTGTCCAGAAATACCCGCTAATGCAAATCCTGGCATGAAATTTTGCAGCATTTCAGCAACTTAAAAACATTTAATGCCCAGTTCGCGTCAGGCGGTAAAGCATTACAGTAACTCGACTCCTCCTGACACCAGGTTCCGTTTGTTCCAACGACAGCATTAGCTTTCTCTCGGGGCCGTGGAAACGGTTGGCATTGCAGATTTCATCAACAATTCCACATGGCCCAGAGCACGCTGCATTAGCCGCCCTTGAAATTCCAAATCCTCCTGTCTTGCTTACCATTGTTCTTCCATTGAATCGAGAGGATAGTTGGCAGACGGCATTCGGCAGCTGCTGCCACTGAAGAACGCAGCTGAAGGCAAAGCCGAGCTGGCTGAGAACAAAATAATACTCCGGGGGCTATTAGGCTGGTTCTTTTAAGTCAGACTTTCAAACTTCCAGCCCCGGCCTCTTTGATCGTTTTTGTTTCATTTCTTAAAAGAACTCGTTTGGCTCTCTTTGCCGTTCCCTAGCAAAGCGGTACAGCAATGCTTAAAAACAATGACTTCCTTAGATACTGTGTCTTCCAAAGTTATTTCTTAGGGATAATTTAACACAGGACAAGTTAAATGGTGACCTTAGAGGGGGGGGTGGGGGCGGAAATGTACTCTTCCTTAATCTAAGGAATACACGTTCCCTTTAAAGGAAAATTTCACACAGACGAAGCCCTTGCGTTATACCTCCTAAACATTTTCATTAAACTCTTGATTCTCCGGCATGCGTGTGTTTGTCTGTGTGGGTGTGCTTAAAGATGTATGGGAATCAAAAATAGCAGAGCGGTTCTTCATTTCATGGCTTTGTCTTGCTGGCGTTCTGCAAAGAGGGCCCGCTACTGCAATAATCTCTGGCAGGCAGGAATCTGTGTCCCATTTTCAAACCCGGACGTGGTTGGTACATTTCTTGCCCTATATTTTGCCCCTTTTTGGAAGAGACGCTTGGAAGCGTTAGATGGTTCTTTGTGTCCTTGCCATGCCCTGATAAATATTTTTTGAAAAAAAGACAAAGCGGAAGTAGAATGAGGAATTAAAGTACTGCCCTGTCGCTTTGAAGATTTTCATGCTTGCTGCGCATCTTGGAGGATTTTACTGGCCTTAGTGGCGTACTGAAATTTGACTTGCCAATCAATACATGGCCTGGGACCTGCCTACCTTAGGGACCGTCTCTCCCCATATGTTCCCCAGAGAGTGCTGAGATCGGGGTCTCAAAACCTTCTTACAATCCCTGGGCCAAAGGTGGCCCGTCTGAAAGTGACCAGAGACAGGGCCTTTTCGATTGCAGCTCCCTGTTGGTGGAATCAGCTCCCGGAGGAGGTGAGGGCCCTGCGGAACCTTGAACAGTTCCGCAGGGCCTGCAAAACAGCCCTCTTCCGGTTGGCATATAATTAATTGTTATCGGAATGCCTGAACATTCAAATCTCGAACATCAGATTATTAAATACTGGAATATTGAAGAATTGATTTAAGGAAGGTAGCATAGTACATACTGAAGTGAGTTTTACGTGTTTTTATGTATTTTATAAGTATTTTATCTATTTTATTGTATAATTATAATTATTAATGTATTATTAATGTATTTTAAATTGATTTTGTTAGCTTATTGTGTTGTGAGCCGCCCTGAGCCCGCCTCGGTGGGATAGGGCGGGATATAAATCGTATAAAATAAATAAAAATAAAATAAAATAAATACAGCTTATAGGAAGTGGATTTGGACTCTTGTGGACATCATTAGCATGAGCTAGCTGTTTGAATGTATGTAAAATTGATGGGTCCAATTTGTGCCGTTTCTATTTCTTGTGCTATGGTGTTGGCTCCTAAATGATATATTACAAACAATTAAATACATTAAATTATATTTAATTATTTGTGATATATCATTTAGGAGCCCCTCGGCACAGAGTGGTAAGCTGCACTGCTGCAGTCCTAAGCTCTGCTCACGACCTGAGTTCGATCCTGGCGGAAGCTGGGTTCAGGTAGCCGGCTCAAGGCTGACTCAGCCTTCCATCCTTTCAAGGTTGGTAAAATGAGTCCCCAGCTTGCTGGGGGGAAAGGGTAGATGACTGGGGAAGGCAAGGGCAAACCAACCCGTAAAAAGTCTGCTATGAAAACGTTGTGAAAGCAACATCACCCCAGAGTCGGAAACAACTGGTGCTTGCACAGGGGATTAATTCCTCCATTGTACTTTATATATATTAAGGATATTCACAGAAACCTTTTCCTCCAGTCTATCAACAACCTAATATCCTGTGGTATAATTTTTATATCATTTAATGTGCCATGTTAAGACTTACACTTTTGTTGTTCTTCAGTCGCAGAGTCGAGTCTGATTCTTTGCGACCCCATGGACAAAGTCACGCCAGGCCCTCCTGTCTTCCACCATCCTCCAAAGTCTGCTCAAATTCATGTTTGTTACATCAGTAACACTGTCCAGCCATCTCATCTTTTGCTGTCCCCTTCTACCTTTTGCCTTCTGTCTTCCCCAGCATCAGGATCTTCTCCAGTGAATGCTCTCATCTCATTTGGTGGCCAAAGTATTTGAGCTTCAGCTTCAGCATCTGACCTTCCAGGGAACAGGCTGGGTTGATTTCCCTTAGGACTGACTGATTGGATCTTCTTGCAGTCCAAAGGACTCTCAAGAGTCTTCTCCAGCACCACATAGAATCATAGAGTTGGAAGGGACCTCTAGGATCACCTAGTCCAACCCCCTGAACAATGCAGGAAACTCACAAACACCTCCCCCAAAATTCACAGGATCTTCATTGCTGTCAGATGGCCATCTAGCCTCTGTTTAAAAACCTCCAAGGAAGGAGAGCTCACCACCTCCGAGAAAGCCTGTTCCATTGATGAATCGCTCTAGGTCAGGAAGTTCTTCCTATTGTTGAGCTGGAAACTCTTTTGATTTAATTTCAATCCATTGGTTCTGGTCCTACCTTCCGGGGCCACAGAAAACAATTCCACACCATCCTTTATATGACAGCCCTTCAAGTACTTGAAGATGGTGATCATACCACCTCTCAGCCACCTCCTCTCCAGGCTAAACATCCCCAGCTCCTTCAACCTTTCCTCATAGGACTTGGTCTCCAGACCCCTCACCATCTTCGTCGCCCTCCTCTGGATCGGTTCCAGCTTGTCTCTATCCTTCTTAAAATGTGGTGCCCAAAACTGAACACAATACTCCAGGTGAAGTCTTACCAGAGCAGGGTAAAACGATACCATCGCATCATGTGATCTGGACGCTATACTTCTGTTGATACATCCCAAAATTGCATTTGCCTTTTTAGCTGCCACATCACACTGTTGACTCATGTTCAGCGTATGATCCACTAAGACCCCTAGATCCTTTTCGCACAGACTACTGCTAAGACAAGTCTCCCCCATCCGATAACCATGCATTGGATTTTTCCTACCTAAATGCAGAACTTTACATTTATCCCTGTTAAAATTCATTTTATTTATTTTAGCCCAGTTTTCCATCCTGAAGGTCATCCTGTATGCTGTTTCTGTCTTCTTCTGTAGGCTCTGTTAAGAGCCTTGGGGCATAGTGGGGCTACTATAATTTGGTCTACCTGGACTACCCTTGAAAACACTTCGGAAATTGCAGGTGGTCCAGAATGCAGCTGCCTGGTTACTGACTGGAACATCATGGTCAGCTCATATTACTCTAATTCTCCTGTAGTTGCACTAGCTGCCGATTAGTCTCTGGATCCAATTCAAGGTGTTGGTGTTAACCTTTAAAGCCCTTAATGGTCTGGGACCCTAATATCTGTGGGATCACCTCCCCTGTTACAACCCCCAGCTCTCCTTTAGGCCATTGCCTAGGGGTCTCTTGCAGGCGCCTAGCCCCAGGATGGCTCAGAGAGCTTTCGCCAGAGGGAAGGGCCTTTTTGGTTGTGGCCCCTGCCCTGTGGAATGCACTCTCGGATGGCACCAGTGCCGTGCCAGAGTTCATTTCTGCGGGGCATACAAAGCTGAATTGTTGTTTAGATTGGCCTTTGGAGGGTAACAACATATTTGGGCTGTTTTAATAGTGGCATGGTTTAATATTTTAAAGAGCCCCATGGCGCAGAGTGGTAAAGCTGCAGTATTGCAGTCTTCGGAACCCTCTGCTCACGGCCTAAGTTTGATTCCAGCGGAAGCTGGTTCAGGTAGCCGGCTCGAGGTTGACTCAGCCTTCCATCCTTCTGAGGTCGGTAAAATGAATACCCAGCTTGCTGGCGGGGGGGGGGGAAGTGTAATGACTGGGGAAGGCAATGGCAAACCACCCTGTAAAATGGTCTGCTGTGAAAACATGAAAGCAACGTCACCCGAGTCGGAAACGACTGGTGCTTGCACAGGGGACCTTTCCTTTCCTTAATATTTTAATGTTGTTTTAATGTTGTTAATAATATTGACCTTGTTGGCTTTAATGCTATACATTGCCATGAGACCCTTGAGTGGTGACTAAAAAACCCCCTAAGCAAATAAATAAATTCTACTTTTAGATTTCTGATTGGTTCAGCAACCCTCAACCTCAACCTATTGTATTGCTTATTGAATACCCCATCTTGTCAATGGTTTTGACTCACTCTGTGTAATCTGCTTGAAGTCCAAGTGAGAAAGGTGGACAATAAATAATATATGAAATAAAATATACCTTTGATAACCTTCATAATTATTATTTTTTAAACATTGGGGTGATGGTCAAGCTGTATCTTGTGTTCAAAGAGGTGTACTTTATCAGCTAGAGACACATTAAAGTCTGATCACTTTGCGCCAATGTATATAAAATGTGGAGCCAGAAGGAAAAAAATACTTTGCCATGCTGGGTTCCATAGGTGAGCAATTGGGAGCAGTTGGCCATAGAATCAGAGGGGCCCTACAGGCCATCTAGTCCAACTCCCTGCCCATTGCAGGATCAGCCGAGAGCATAAGAACATAAGAGAAGCCATGTTGGATAAGGCCAATGGCCCCTCCAGTCCAACACTCTGTGTCACATAAGAACATAAGAGAAACCATGTTGGATCAGGCCAGTGGCCCATCCAGTCCAACACTCTGTGTCACATAAGAGCATAAAAGAAGCCATGTTGGATCAGGCCAATGGCCCACCCAGTCCAACACTCTGTGTCACATAAGAACATAAGAGAAGTCATGTTGGATCAGGCCAGTGGCCCACCCAGTCCAACACTCTGTGTCACATAAGAACATAAGAGAAGTCATGTTGGATCAGGCCAATGGCCCACCCAGTCCAACACTCTGTGTCACATAAGAACATAAGAGAAGTCATGTTGGATCAGGCCAATGGCCCACCCAGTCCAACACTCTGTGTCACATAAGAACATAAGAGAATCCATGTTGGATCAGGCCAATGGCCCATCCAGTCCAACACTCTGTGTCATACGGTGGCCAATATATATGTGTGTGTACACACACACACATATATATATACACTGTGGCTAATAGCCACTGATGGACCTCTGCTGCATATTTTTATCCAATCCACTCTTAAAGCTGGCTATGCTTGTAGCTGCCGCCCCCTCATCTCTGACATCACAGCAGCTCTGACAAGTGTTTGTCCATCCGCTGCTTAAAGACTGCCAATGAGGGGGAGCTCACCACCTCCTTCGGATTCCATCATTGAACAACTCTTGACTGTCAAAAAGTTTTTTTCCTAATATCCAGCTAGTACTTTCCCGCTCGTAATTTAAACCTGTGATTGTGAGTCCTCTCCTCTGCTGTCAACAGGAACAGCTCCTGCCCTCCTCTAAAGGACAGCCCTTCAAATACTTCTAGAGAGCCACCATGTCCCCCTTCAACCTCCTCTTCTCCAGCCTGAACCTTCCCAAGTCCCTCAGCCTTCCCTCCTATGTCTTGGTCTCCAGGCCCCTGATCATCCTCATCGCTCTTCTCTGTACCCGCTCCATTCTGTCCACATCCTTCTTGAAGTGAGGCCTCCAGAACTGCATATGATAGTTCAGTGACAGAGCACATTGTCTTTTTAAGCTCTTGGCTTCAGACTCTAGTTTTAGGATCTTAAGAAGATGGTAGCAAGGAACGTATGAAGCTGCCTTATTTTGAATCAGACCATTGGTCCATCTGAGTCAGTATTGTCTATTCAGAATGGCGGTGAGCTCTCCAACATCTCAGACTGTGGTCTTTCATATTAACTATGATACTTGGTTCTTTTAGCTGGAGATGTGAGGGTTTGAACCGGAGACCTTCCATATACCAAGCAGCTGCTCAATCATGGAGCCACTGTTCCTCCCCCAGCCAGCATGCATTCCGGCCAGCATATGATCCCACCTCAGAAAGTTGTCCGTGGGTTTGGGATTCTTCAGTGCCGAACTGGATATGCAAAAACAGTCAATGCAAATGACTTTGATCCAAAGCGAGCCAGTGTGGTGTAGTGGTTAAGCAAGTCAGACGCGAATCTGGAAGACCCAGGTTTTGAATCCCCAATCACGCCACAGCAGCTCACTGGATGACCTTGGGCCAGTCAGAGTCTCTCAGCTTTACCTACCTCTCAGGGTTGTTGTGAGGATACGATGGAGGAGAGGAGAATGATATAGTCCACTCTGTGTCTCCATTGGGGGGAAAGGAGGGGTATAAGCAATAGAATCATAGAGTTGGAAGGGGACCTCCAGGGTCATCTAGTCCAACCCCCTGCACAATGCAGGAAACTCACAAATCCCTCCCCCTAAATTCACAGGATCCTCATTGCTGTCAGATGGCCATCTAGCCTCTGTTTAAAAACCTCAGAACGCCATCTGAAATGTAATATTGTCATCTGAAATGTAATATTGTCAATTGATATTAGCACCAGATTGTTTTAACTGTTTTAATTTATACTGTTCTGATTTTACTGGTTGTGAGCTGCCTTGAGCCTGCTCCAGCGGGGAGGGTGGGATATAAATGTAATAAACTTAAACTTAGAGCCCACCGCCTCCCGAGGAAGCCTGTTCCAATGAGGAATCGCTCTAACGGTCAGGAAGTTCTTCCTAATGTTGAGCCGGAAACTCTTTTGATTTAATTTCAACCCATTAGTTCTGCTCCTACCTTCCGGGGCCACAGAAAACAATTCCACACCATCCTCTAGATGACAGCCCTTCAAGTACTTGAAGATGGTGATCGTATCACCTCTCAGCCGCCTCCTCTCCAGACTAAACACGTCCAGCTCCTCCAACCTGGATTAAATAAATCCAGTGGTCAACCCTAGAACTTTTTTTTTTAAGTGTTGGGACTTTCTAGAACCAGCATTTTATTTGTCCTGTCATACTAGTAGGTATCAGTTTTCATAACCATTGGTGTAATAAACCTCTTCAGGCAAGTCCGGCATCCCTCTCCGGCATCGCTTCCAGATGCTTCCCTGTATACCGTTTTCCGTTTTTACAAAGCATCAAAAAAGTAAATAACAGAAAAGCCCTTAATCACAGTGGAGGTGCTACGGACGCAATTGATAATAACAAACACCCTTGGTTCTTTATCATTTGAAAAAAAAACACGGCGTAGCTACAAAACGATTAACTTTTTTTTTTGGTCCCTCCGCAACACCCACCCTCTCATCACGAGGGCATCTGTATGCACGCACAAGTCGTATTAATTTTAAGCTCCATTAGAGACGCAAGAGGGAAAAGAAAGATGTTCATCAAATGGGAAAGGACTAAATTAGTAAGGGATTTTTTTTTTTTTAATTTCAAGGTTCAGGAGAGTAGTACAAATAACGGAGTTCTTCTTTTGTTTTGTTTTGGAGAAAAAAATTGCTCTGTCAAAACTCGCTTTATTTCCCCCTCCCTTTTTTCCGGGTCCTTGCAAATCGAAGCTCATTTATATTACTGTCGTGGTTACCTCTGTCATCCAAGATCAGGGCTGTTGAAACAGGTCGCAAGAAATGCTTCTCCCCCCCACCCCGAGGAGTTTACAGCATTGGAGGAAAAGGAAATTTAGAGCAGGAGGCAAATGCGGATCAATCGGGGAATGAAGGAAATAGGCGTGGTCTCTGAATCTCTCTACGTCTGTCCCTTTGCCTAGTGGCCCATGTGGAGGTCTCTGCACTTGTATTCCAGAAATGAACTGTACATGCTTGGGATTTGTGTTGGTTGCAGAACTCAGTGTCATAAAGATCACGGATATCTGTTTATAGTTCACCTTTCTCTTTTGGACTCGGCTTTTTTTGTAGCACAAACTCCATTGCGTGTTAGACCACACACCCCTGATGCAGCCTCCTGGAGCTTACAGCAGGCCCTGTACGAAGAGCCCTGTAAGGAATTCTACCAGGACCTTCTTTGCCTATTAGGCCACACACCCCTGATGTAGCCAGTCCTCCTGGAGTTTCCAATAGGCCCTGTACGAAGAGCCCTGTAAGGAATTCTACCAGGACCTCCTTTGCCTATTAGGCCACACACCCCTGATGCAGCCAGTCCTCCTGGAGTTTCCAGTAGGCCCTGTACGAAGAGCCCTGTAAGGAATTCTACCAGGACCTCCTTTGCCTATTAGGCCACACACCCCTGATGCAGCCAATCCTCCTGGAGCTTCCAGCAGGCCCTGTACGAAGAGCCCTGTAAGGAATTCTAACAGGACCTCCTTTGCATATTAGGCCACACCCCCTGATGCAGTCAATCCTCCTGGAGCTTCCAGTAGGCCCTGTACGAAGAGCCCTGTAAGGAATTCTAGCAGGACCTCCTTTGCCTATTAGGCCACACCCCCTGATGTAACCAATCGTCCTGGAGCTCTCAGTAGGCCCTGTACGAAGAGCCCTGTAAGGAATTCTAACAGGACCTCCTTTGCATATTAGGCCACACACCCCTGATGTAGCCAATCCTCCTGGAGCTTATAGTAGGCCCTGTACTTAGACCCTTGTAAGCTCTTGGAGGATTGGCTACATCAGGAGGTGTGGCCTAATATCAGGGACGGAATTCTTGCAGGACCTCCTTTGCATATTAGGCCACACACCCCTGATGTAGCCAATCCTCCTGGAGCTGACAGTAGGCCCTCTACTAAGAGGCCTGTAAGCTCTTGGAGGACTGGCTACATCAGGGGTGTGTGTCCTAATACGCAAAAGAGTTGCTGCTACAAAAAAAGCCCTGAGTCCAAGAGAGAAAGGTGGGCTATAAACCAATAAATAGATATGTCAAGTGAGCTAAAGGGAACTTTGACTTCCGAAAGTAGTTTCTTGAAGGTTCTACCGAACTTGAGTCTAACTGTTGTGCAAACCAACAGACCTAGCCCTCCGAAGCAAAGACTGATTTCTAACTAGCCTCATGCCGCTCTCTTGCTCCGCTTCTCTGCGGGGCTTCCGTCGGATTTCGCAGGGGCTGCAGCTAGCTTCGCCTTTTTCACGCGGCAAACAGAAACCGGTTTTTAGAGGATCTTGTTCGCCGTGCTAAAGAGGCGGAGCGAGTTGTATCCCCGGGGCAGCTTTTGCGAAATCTGACGGAAGCCCCGCGGAGAAGAGGAGAGCGAGAGCGGGTTAAGGCTAGTGAGAAATAGGTCAGATTTTTTTTTGTCCCAATGTGCTTCACCTCATCTGATTGCTTTGCAGCCCAACAACTGTAGATAAGCAGACTGTAATTATATATGCGAAGCAGAAAATTTACTACAGGCAAATAGAACACTGGGAAAATGTCCACGGAAAATTTTCCAGCCCGGACCAATGCCTTGGTAGCTACAACGTGGAGTTAAATGTAATTACTTCAGATTTTTTCCTTTGCTGCTCTCCTGAAGAAGAAGAGTGGGAACTTTCCCTTGACCCCCCTTTCCCTTGTAACGCCTGAAAAGGACACACAATTTAGTTATTTCTTTTGGCAAAGGCAGTAATATTTAAACTGTATCGGGGATGGGGGGAGGGAAAGACTATCCACAATTTTCCCTGGAATGCTTGAAAGCATATGAACGTATGAAGCTGCCTTCTACTGAATCAGACCCTTGGTCCATCAGAGTCAGTATTGTCTGCTCAGACTGGCAGCGGCTCTCCAGGGTCTCAAGCTGAGGTTTTTCATGCCTGGACCATTTTTAGTTGGAGATGCCGGGGATTGAACCTGGGACCTTCTGCTTACCAAGCAGATGCTCTACCATTGAGCAAATGTCCCTCCAGCACTGCTGGATCTTCAAATAGACTTTGACCGATTTCCCACTAACCTTATGCCCCTCTCACGCTCCTCTTCTTTGTGGGGCTTCTGACAGTTTTCACACTATCTGTCCTGGGGCTGCAACTAGCTTCGCCTTTTTTGTGCGGCAAACAGAAACTGGTTTTTAGAGGATTTTTTTTGATTGCTGTGCAAAAGAGGCGGATCAAGTTGCTGCCTCGTGGCAGCTTGTGCGAAATCTGATGGAACCCCCCCCCCCCCCCCACTGAGAAGAGGAGAGCGAGGTAAGCCTAGTGGGAAATCGGTCTAGAACAGGGGTGTCAAACTCCTGGCCCGCGGGCTGAATCTGGCCCGCCCAAGGCTTTGATCAGACCCGCTGGGCTCTTCCCCCCCCTCCTGTCCTTACCCTTTGAAGCTCCCAGGCTCCCCGTTTCAGCCTGGGAGCTTCAAAGGCTCATTGAAGCACCCTTTGAAGCTTGCAGGCTGAGTCCCAGGCTTTTCCTGTCTTTCTTTGCTGGCTGCTGCAAGGAAAATGTGGGATGGATTTTAAGATTCATTCCACATTTTCCTTTCAGCTTTGTCTGTACTCTGCAGTGGTTTCAAATGGAGTGGAGATGGTTACATTTTCAGCTTTCCTATAGCTAGCTGAAACTCATGCTTCCTGGAGTTGTGTCCTTGCAAACGAGAGTTGATGCTTTCAGCCAGCTTATCTCTCCTGAATGGACCTAATCTAGTAAGTACTCTAATGTGGGAATCCACAGCTAAAAGGGGGATATTATAGTGGAAGGCCTTTGCCAATCTGAGTAGACTGGTGTGGAGAAGTTTACAATGCCGTTCCATTGTTTCCACAGAGCCAGAGCCTTGTGCGTTTTCTTGATGTTTTATTTTAAAAATTGCATTGCCAAATTCCACTAGTCCCCCACTTTTCCAACTTAAACTATTGGAAGAAGGGGGGGGGGGGTTGGTTTGGTTTTTTAAATTTTATTACTGGAAGAGTTTTAAGCATGTTTGTATTTTAAGTTTTAAAAAAATACCTTTGATTGGGTTTTTCTGTGTCCATTATAAAGCTTATATCTTCACTACCTAGTAACTCTATAGTGATCCTTGCCATTATATAAATAAGTAAATGGATAGAATAGCGCCTGGAACATCTCTGCTGCTGTTAAGTTATAAATTATATAAACCGGATCGGCTTTTAAGATATGTATTTATTTATTGTATAATTTTAATGTCGTTTTAATTATTGTATATTGTATAATGTTTTACTTGAATGTTGTTAGCTGCCTTGAGCCTGCCTGGGCGGGGAGGGCGGGATACAAATAAAATTTAATAATAATAATAATAATAATATGACATATTTTATGACATCTCCTGGCCCCACAAAGTCCGTTTGCGTCAGATCCGGCCCTCCTAACAAATTTATTTATTTATTTATTTATTTGGGATTTATATCCCGCCCTTCCCACGAATGGCTCAGGGCGGCTTCCAACAATTAATCAAACATAAAATTTAAACAATTTCAAGTATAAAACAGTTAAATATTTAAACAGTTAAAAACATTAAAAACAGAGTTTGACACCCCGGGTCTAGAACTTGAGAGCATCCAATGAAGCTCTGTAGTGGGCAGTAGATTCAAGATGTACGAAAGGAAATACTGCTTTATACAGAGAGTGATTGCATCCATTGCCTGAGGATGTAGGAATGGCCACAGGGATAAACAGCTTTCAAAGAGGATTAGATAGATTCAAGGATGATAGGCTAGCCCTGGTGACTGAGGGGAACCTCCACATTCAGTAGCACTAAACGTCTGAATCCCAGAGCCAGGAGGCAACATCCTGAACCACAGTTTGGCCATCCCAGTTCTCCGATCTGACGAGATTGGACTTTGCCACGCTACCTCGAAAAGGATAATATAGAATTGGAGAAAGTGCAGAAAAGGGCAACTAGAATGATTAAAGGTTTGGAACACTTTCCCTATGAAGAAAGGTTAATACGCTTGGGGCTCTTTAGCTTGGAGAAATGTCGACTGCGGGGTGACATGACAGAGGTTGACAAGATAATGCACGGGATGGGGAAAGTAGAGAAAGAAGTACATTTCTCCCTTTATCACAATACAAGAACTTGTGGGCATTCGATGAAATTGCTGAGCAGTCAGGTTAAAACAGATAAAAGGAAGTACTTCCTCACCCAAAGGGTGATTAACATGTGGAGTTCACTGCCACAGGAGGTGGCGGCGGCTACAAGCATAGACAGCTTTAAGAGGGGATTGGATAATAATATGGAGCAGAGGTCCATCAGTGGCTATTAGCCACAGTGTGTGTGTGTGTGTGTGTGTGTATATATACACACACACACATATATACACACACACACACACATACATTGGGCACTGTGTGACACAGAGTTTTGGACTGGATGGGCCACTGGCCTGATCCAATATGGCTTCTCTTATGTTCTTATGTGACACAGAGTGTTGGACTGGATGGGCCATTGGCCTGATCCAATATGGCTTCTCTTATGTTACACAGAGTGTTGGACTGGATGGGCCACTGGCCTGATCCAGTATGGCTTCTCTTATGTTACACAGAGTGTTGGACTGGATGGGCCATTGGCCTGATCCAACATGGTTTCTCTTATGTTCTTACCTTCCCTCTGTTTTCCTGCTTACTGTGCACAAAACCCATTTAAAATACAGAGAAATACAAATTGACATAGAAGAAGAGAAGGCCAATAGTTCGGGGGCTATTTATGGATTGGTAAGACCAGTGGTGCCTTCTGGAGAAAAGCGCTATCACCTTTCCTTAATCAGGTTTTTTGTTTTTTTTCCCTGGCCTCCTGAAAATTGTCTTCGGGTCTGAATCCTTGTTTCCCAATTTATCAGCATCCTTTGACACAGTCAGAAAAAAACAAACTAGCGTGGCATTGAGCAATTCATCAGCATTTGCGGTCAGGGTTTATTAGGATCGTAAAATCACAGACATTTTGATGGGCTGAGCTAATTAATGTCTGGGCTGCGGCTGATTAGATTGTGAGGTGATGCGAGCTGCGCTTACCGGCATCACAAACACCACAGACGGAAAAAGAGTCTCTGCTTGCCGGTGATCTAACGCAGTGGTACCCAACCTTCCACCTTTTGTGGAAGACAATTTTTCCATGGATCAGGGGAGGGGTGTGTGGGGGCGGCGGTGCGCGCGATGGTTTTGGGATGATACAATTGTGCAGTTTATTTCTGTTAGTTTGCAGCGGCGGTGCGCGCGATGGTTTTGGGATGATACAATTGTGCAGTTTATTTCTGTTAGTTTGGTGTGATGGTTAAGTATGCGGACTCTTATCTGGGAGAGCCGGGTTTGATTCCCCACTCCTCTACTTGCACCTGCTGGAATGGCCTTGGGTCAGCCAGAGTTCTCTTATCTGGGAGAACCGGGTTTGATTCTCCACTCCTCCACTTGCATCTGCTAGCATGGCCTTGGGTCAGCCGTAGCTCTCTTATCTGGGAGAACCGGATTTGATTCCCCACTCCTCCACTCGCAGCTGCTGGAATGGTCTTGGGTCAACCAGAGCTCTCTTATGTGGGAGAACCGGGTTTGATTCTCCACTCCTCCATTTGCACCTGCTGGAATGGCCTTGGGTCAGCCAGAGCTTTCTTATCTGGGAGGACCTGGTTTGATTCCCACTCCTCCACTTGCAACTGCTGGAATGGCCTTGGCTCAGCCAGAGCTCTCACAGAGTTGTCCTTGAAAGGGCAGCTTCTGGGGAGAGCTCTCTCAGCCCCACCCACCTCACAGGGTGCCTGTTGTTGGGGGAGGAAGGTAAAGGGGATTGTGAGCTGCTCTGAGACGCAGAAATTCAGAATGGAGGGCAGGATATAAATCCAACGTCATTGCCGTCGTATGCTCAGTGGTAGAGCATGTGTTTTGTACGCAGAAGGTCTCAGGTTCAATCCCTGGCATCTCCAACTAAAAAGGGCCCAGGCAAAGAGGTGTGAAAAACCTCAGTTGGAGTGCCTCATAAGTGTTAGGGAGGGAAGGTGGCTTAGTGGTAGAGCATCTGCTCGATAAGCAGAAGGTCCCAGATTCAATCCCTGGCATCTCCAGGGACAAGGACCAGGCAGGAGGTGATGGGAAAGACCTCACCCTGAGGCCCTGGAGAACCATGAAGTGGGCTATAGCTCAGTGGTAGAGCATCTGCTTGGGAAGCAGAAGGTCCCAGGTTCAATCCCCGCATCTCCAACAAAAAAGGGTCCAGGCAAGCAGGCATGAAAAACCTCAGCTTGAGACCCTGGAGAGCCGCTGCCAGTCTGAGTAGACAAGACTAACTTTGATGGATCGAGGGTCTGATTCAGTAGAAGGCAGCTTCATATGTTCATATGTCTTCTTCTTCTGTTTCTTCTTCTTCTTACTACATTGTAATATATAATAAAATAATTATACAGCTCACGACCTGGTTGCTAACAGGCCAGGGACCGGTACTGGTCCATCGCCCAGGGGTCGGGGACCCCTGATCTAATGGGATAGATGCAAGCTGCCTAGGCCGTCGTCTCGGGACTGAGCAACAGGGGAGCTTCGTTCTGCTGGCCTCTTTGCTTCCCCTCATCTCCTTGCTGTCGTTTCTCAGCCCTCCCAACCAGTGTTCCCTCTTAGCTGAAGTTAGTGTGAGCTAGCTCACAGGTTTTTTTTAGCCTCCGGCTCACACATTTTTGTCTTAGCTCAGGAAGGATGGCCCCTGAGCAAACTGATTGGTGCAGCGGCTCACAACTTTACTGCCGGTCGCTCACAAAGTCGAATTTTTGCTCACAAGACTCCAGAGCTTAGAGCATTGCTGACCCAAAATACCAATGTCGCAAGATCTTTAATCAAGCAAAGAGTTCATGACATTGAACGCCAGCTAGATTTAATAAGAAATCCAAACTTTATGATTCCTGAAATCATAAACTTTACGATTCCTTTATGATATACTACAAACAGGGCCCAATAGCTTAATAATATAGAATACCTCCTTTATAAAAGGGCTTCTGCTCTTGACATAACAGAAGGGATATATTGAAGGACCCCATACAGCGAAAGAATCTGTACCTGCCCCATTGGTGAGGTGGAAACACTGGAACAGATTCTTATTCGTTGTCCCCTCTATATGGAAGTTAGGGACAAGACAGTTCTCCCTATTTTGGAACAGTCTAAGGTGCTAACAGATAAGATATCTCTGGGGAAACTGCTGGTAGATGAAATACCAGCAGTCACTAGAGTGACAGCTAGGTTTTGCGCCCAAGTGATCAAACAGAAGAATAGTTTTAAATCATAGAAGCTTTCTCTTTTGGTGTAGACTTTGTGGAGCTATTACAAATAACTACTGCTATGTACTAAAAATTTATCTACATTTTAATGCTGTTGTATTATATGGACATGTATTTTGGTAGTATACCTTTGACAGATTTGTACCCTTTATTCCTGATAGACTTGTGCTTTTTACCTGGTTTATGGAAAGGAAAGGTCCCCTGCGCAAGCACCAGTCGTTTTCGACTCTGGGATGATGTTGTTTAGACAACGTTTTCACGGCAGACTTTTTATGGGGTGGTTTGCCATTGCCTTCCCAGTCATCTACACTTCCCCCCCAGCAAGCTGGTTACTTATTTTACCGACCTTGGAAGGAAGGAAGGCTGAGTCAACCTCGAGCCGGCTACGTGAAAACACAGCTTCCGCCGGGGATCGAACTCAGGTTGCGAGCAGAGCTTAGGACTGCAGTACTGCAGCTTTAACGCTCTGCGCCACGGGGCTCTTTTACACAGACAGCAGGTCTATGACTGTTATAATAAACACTGACTGAGCTTAGAGGGGAGTAGTGCTCCAAACTTTCCCGTTGGCTGCCAGTTCACATGTGTGTTGCATTCAGCCTGGGTCAGTTCCAACCTAGAACAAGGGTCCTCAACCTTCTAAGCCTCTGGGCACCTTTGGAATTCTGATGCAGTGCGATGGGTGGAGCCACAAAATGGCTGCCGCAGGAGTCAGGGCCAGTCACAAAATGGCTGCTGCAGCTTGCCTTCAGTTATACCATGGCCAATCCAATCCTCCAGTGGCCAACAGCCCCACATGTCCTTGCCAACTTGCTAAAACACATGGTTGGTGCCAGGAGAGGTTTTGACCCACAGAGATCACACTGGGGACCCCTGAGCTAGATAAATTGCTTTTAAAAAAATTATAAACTTCATTTATGAACTGGTGAAGCAGTTGCTTTGGTAAAGGGTCAGGTATGTATCACTGTAAGCTATGGTGAACCTAGGCAGTATAATAAAAAGTAGAGACATCACCCTGCCGACAAAAGTCTGTATAGTCAAAGCGATGGTATTCCCAGTAGTAATGTATGGCTGTGAGAGCTGGACCATAAGGAACGCCGAGTACAGAAGAATAGATGCTTTTGAGCTGTGGTGCTGGAGAAGACTCTTGAGAGTCCCTTGGACTGCAAGAAGATCCAATCAGTCCTAAGGGAAATCACCCCAGACTGTTCCCCGGAAGGTCAGATGCTGAAGCTGAATCTCAAATACTTTGGCCACCCAATGAGAAGGGAGCACTCCCTGGAGAAGACTGTTGAGAGTCCCTTGGACTGCAAGAAGACCAAATCAGTCAGTCCTAAGGGAAATCACCCCAGACTGTTCCCTGGAAGGTCAGATGCTGAAGCTGAAGCTCCAATACTTTGGCCACCCAATGAAAAGGGAGCACTTCCTGGAGTAGAATCTTGAGAGTCCCTTGGACTACAAGAAGATCCAATCATTCAGTCCTAAGGGGAATCAACCCAGACTGTTCCCTGGAAGGTCAGATGCTGAAGCTGAAGCTCCAATACTTTGGCCACCCAGTGAGAAGGGAGCACTTCCTGGAGTAGAATCTTGAGAGTCCCTTGGACTGCAAGAAGATCCAATCAGCCAGTCCTAAGGGGAATCAACCCAGACTGTTCCCTGGAAGGTCAGATGCTGAAGCTGAAGCTCAAATACTTTGGCCACCCAATGAGATGAGAGCACTCACTGGAGAAGATCCTGATGCTAGGAAAGACAGAAGGCCAAAGAAGAAGGGGGTGGCAAAAGATGAGATGGCTGGACAGTGTTACTGATGTAACAAACACGGATTTGAGCAGACCGGAGGATGGTGGAAGACAGGAGGGCCTGGTGTGACTTGGTCCATGGGGTAGCAAAGAGTCGGACTTGAATGTGGGACTGAACAACAAAGTATGTTCCAGATGAAGTAGTTTCTACACCACTTATGATTAAAAGCTCATGTTTGGTTTCCTGTTTGTTCCCTGATTTCTGTAGTCCAATCCTGTTGTACTGTTTGTCAGACTCCCATCTTGTTGATTGTATTTGGCTTACACCAGGGCTTTTTTTTTTAGCAGGAGCTCCTTTGCATATTAGGCCACACCCCCAATGTAGCCAATCCTCCAAGAACTTACAGGGCCTACTGTAAGCTCCAGGAGGATTGGCTACATCAGGGGTGTGTGGCCTAATAGGCAAAGGAGGTCCTGCTAGAATTCCTTACAGGGCTCTCAGTACAGGGCCTACTGAGAGCTCCAGGAGGATTGGCTGCATCAGGGGTGTGTGGCCTAATATGCAAAGGAGGTCCTGCTAGAATTCCTTACAGGGCTCTTCGTACAGGGCCTGCTGTAAGCTCCAGGAGGATTGGCTGCATCAGGGAGGTGTGGCCTAATATGCAAAGGAGGTCCTACTAGAATTCCTTACAGGGCTCTCAGTACAGGGCCTACTGTAAGCTCCGGGAGGATTGGCTGCATCAGGGGGGTGTGGCCTAATATGCAAAGGAGGTCCTGCTAGAATTCCTTACAGGGCTCTCAGTACAGGGCCTGCTGTAAGCTCCAGGAGGATTGGCTACATCAGGGGGGTGTGGCCTAATAGGCAAAGGAGGTCCTGCTAGAATTCCTTACAGGGCTCTTCGTACAGGGCCTACTGTAAGCTCCAGGAGGATTGGCTACATCAGGGAGGCGTGGCCTAATATGCAAAGGAGCTCCTGCTAAAAAAAAAAAAGCCCAGTAAGAACTGATCACCAGCATGCAGGGGACACTCAGCTCCCTTTTTCCCGTCCATCTAATTCCAAGGTGGCAGCAGACTGGGCTGACTGGTACTTGAAGGCAGGGAGGGATTGGATGACAGTGGATAATCTGCATGATCTATATAGGATGGAAGTGCTGTGGAGCAGTGCTAATACTGACCTATGAATAGGTGTTAAACCTGCCATAGACGGTGTTGGACTCGCTGTGAAAGAAGAAGAGGAAGATATTGGAATTTAATCCCACCCTATACACTGAATCTCAGAGTGGTCACAATCTCCTCTACCTTGCAAGTGGAGGAGTGGGGAATCAAACCCGGTTCTTCCAGGTAAGAAGAAGATGATGATATTGGATTTATATCCTGCCCTCCACTCCGAAGAGTCTCAGAGCGGCTCACAATCTCCTTTCCCTTCCTCCCCCACAACAGACACCCTGTGAGGTGGGTTGGGCTGGAGAGGGCTCTCCCAGCAGCTGCCCTTTCAAGGACAACCTCTGCCAGAGCTATGGCTGACCCAAGGCCATTCCAGCAGGTGCAAGTGGAAGAGTGGGGAATCAAACCCGGTTCTCCCAGATAAAAGAGCTCTGGCTGACCCAAGGCCATTCCAGCAGCTGCAAGTGGAGGAGTGGGGAATCAAACCCCGTTCTCCCGGATAAGAGAGCTCTGGCAGACCCAAGGCCATTCCAGCAGGTGCAAGTGGAGGAGTGGGGAATCAAACCCGGTTCTCCCAGATAAGAGAGCTCTGGCTGACCCAAGGCCATTCCAGCAGCTGCAAGTGGAGGAGTGGGGAATCAAACCCGGTTCTCCCAGATAAGAGAGCTCTGGCTGACCCAAGGCCATTCCAGCAGCTGCAAGTGGAGGAGTGGGGAATCAAACCTGGTTCTCCCAGATAAGAGAGCTCTGGCTGACCCAAGGCCATTCCAGCAGGTGCAAGTGGAGGAGTGGGGAATCAAACCTGGTTCTCCCAGATAAGAGAGCTCTGACTGACGCAAGGCCATTCCAGCAGGTGAAAGTGAAAGAGTGGGGAATCAAACCTGGTTCTCCCAGATAAGAGTCCACACACTTAACCACTACACCAAACTGGCTCTCCAGATAAGAGTCTGTGCAGTTAACCACTACACCAAAATCCTTGGAGGGCTCTTTGCTGACCTTTGATTCAGTGACTGAAGAGCAGGTGAGTGCTTTCTGTACTGCTTTTGACTTAGTTCTCTAGCTGAACCCATTCCTGGGGAATGGGGATCTGTTCTTGGACCTGCCACTAGGCAATTACCTAGGGTCCCGGCCTTCGGGGGGCGCTGAATTGGGCACCCCCAATGTGACTCGCTGACTTTATCAGTGCAGAGGGGGAGGGGCTCCAGAAATTAGCTTTGCCTAGGGTGCCAGACAGTTTAGGGCCTGCCCTGGTTCCTGGGAACATCCAGATTAGACTACTGTAGCGTGCTTTATGTGGGGCCAGCTTCTGAAGATGGTTTGGAAATGCCAGCTGGTTCAGGAAGCGGCAGCCAGAACATTATTAACAGGAGCTTGCTGCAAGGATCATATAACAACTTATTTGCACTAACTATGCTAGTTTTCAGTCTTCTTTTGACAGTCATAGCTCACGAGGGCCATTTTGAGCTCCGGGATTCTCTCTCCCTCGAAGTATGTTTGGCTCCTTCACTTTAGATCTTCTGGTGGCGGCTGAAGTCTCTTTTAATATCAGGAGGTCTAAGATTCCTACCCTGATTTCAGAAGTTTGTATATTAGACTCTTTCTGTCTTCATGTCCTGTTAGCTGCCCCGAGCCTGCTTCGGCGGGGAGGGCGGGATATAAATAAAATTTATTATTATTATTAATTTATTATTATTTTCCGTTGTAGGAACTGTGAATGAACGAGTTCATTATTTACTGCAAGGTCCCAGAGCAAGCTAATTTATGCAGTAGCTAACATATTTAATACCAGTAGTTCACAAGGTGACAAAGTAGAATTTTTCCTCACAAGACTCCACAGCTTAGAGGGAACATTGCTTGGGGTGGGGCAGTGGGAGGGCTTCTAGTGTCCCGGCCCCACTGGTGGACCTCCTGACGGCACCTGGTTTTTTTGCCCACTGTGTGACAGAGTGTTGCACTGGATGGGCCATTGGCTTGATCCAACATGGATTCTCTTATGTTCTTATGTGACACAGAGTGTTGGACTGGATGGGTCTTTTGCCTGATCCAACATGGCTTCTCTTATGTTCTTATGTGACACAGAGTGTTGGACTGGATGGGTCTTTTGCCTGATCCAACATGGCTTCTTCTGTGACATAGAGTGTTGGACTGGATGGGTCATTGGCCTGATCCATCATGGCTTCTCTTATGTGACACAGAGTGTTGGACTGGATAGGCCATTGGCTTGATCCAATGTGGCTTCTCTTATGTTCTTATGTGACACAGTGTTGGACTGGATAGCCCATTGGCCTGATCCAACATGGCTTCTCTTATGTTCTTCTGTGACACAGAGTGTTGGAGTGGATGGGCCATTGGCTTGATCCAGCATGGCTTCTTTTATGTTCTTATGTTGGGCTCTAAGAAGGACCTAAGAATAGCTAATCTGTCTTGGAAGTTCACATTTGTGGTAGGCCTCCCCCAACTATTGATACTAGACTAATCTCCACAGGAGATACCTTGGCACATGTGCACAACTTAGATGCAGCTTTGCAAATGGTGCATCAACTCACATTCCCTCTGTCCGTGTCCTTTCACAGCCAGCACATCTATCTGCGTATTGTTTCTGGATTCCCAGCCTTCGTTTTCTATGAATAAAGCTACCGCTAACCAAAAGCACAGTCCGTTCCGCCGCATGTGAGCATGCTTGTGTTTCATTGTGTTTACTCAAAATATCCCAGTATGTTTTCTTCGGTAAATTTGACAGGGCGCTTTTATGCTTTAATTAATCGCTGCTGCGTTGGTCTTAGATGCAGCACGTAAATGACTGTGATTTTTAAAAGACAAATCACTTCGGAATGCGGACCGTCACGGCGTTTGTAATGAGAACCACTCTGGACTTGGTTTCCTCTGGAGCTCAGGGGGTGGGAAGGGAATCGGTTCGTTTAATGTGAACCATATACTGCCTTAGTAATTAAGGGAGATTTCCTCCCCCTGAGGTCCAGGGTTACCACGAAAAGGCAGCAGGGCCCATCACGCCTCAGTGACATTCTTAGTGGGCATCACTGTGATGGTGATATAATATCTCAGCTGAAAAAAAGCTAAAGCTCATGAATGAGTCAACTCATTGATATCACTTCCATTTATAATAGGAACGGTTTTCAATTCCAGCTTTCCGGTTGGGGGCCAGATCAAGATGGGTCACTGTCAATGTTCTCTCTAAGCCACGGGTGTCAAATGTGAGGCCTGGGGTCCAAATCAGGCTGCCAGAGGGCTCCTACCAGGCTCCTACCAGGCTGTCATCTGCTTCCTTCTCCCTCTCTCTTGCTTCCTTCTGCATCACAGCTTGCTTTGCCAGGCTTGCTCAATCGCACAGGAGCTACAGAGCAAAACCTTTATTTTCTCCATTTGCTGAGGCTCCTCCCTTGGGGAGGAAGGGGAGAGGTAAAGCTTGCTTTGCCAGGCTCTCTCAGTTGCACAGCAGAGCTACTGGGCCAAGACTCTCTTCCTTCCTTTTGGCCGAGGCTTCTCCTCCTCCTGGTCCCCTGGGAAAGGAAGGAAAGAGCCAGATCAGTTCCCTGGATCCTATGGGAGAAATACAAAGAAAGCACCTTTAACACTCATCGGAGTGTTAATGTTTTAAGTACGTGTTATTTAAACGTCGCATCACGATGTTTTCACGGCAGACTTTTTACGGGGTGGTTTGCCATTCCCTTCCTCAGTCATCTACACTTCCCCCCAGCAAGCTGGGTACTCAATTTGAACATATGAACATATGAAGCTGCCTTATACTGAATCAGACCCTTGGTCCATTTTACCAACCTTGGAAGGATGGAAGACTGAGTCAACCTCAGTCTTGGGGAGGGACGGTGGCTCAGTGGTAGAGCATCTGCTTGGGAAGCAGAAGGTCCCAGGTTCAATCCCTGGCATCTCCAAAAAAGAGTCCAGGCAAATAGGTGTGAAAAACCTCAGCTGGAGACCCTGGAGAGAAGCTGCCAGTCTGAGAAGACAAGACTGACTTTGATGGACCCAGGGTCTGATTCAGTAGAAGGCAGCTTCATATGTTCATATATGTTCATATAACCTTCAGCCAGCTCTCTGAACCCATCTTCCGCCAGGATCGAACTCAGGCCATGAGTAGAGAGCTCAGTCTGCAGTACTGCAGCTTTACCACTCTGCGCCCCGAGGCTCCTTAGCCTGGGAGGTTACCATATATTAAAAACTTAAATGCAGCTACTATATATTAAAAACTTAAGTACAGCTTCTTAGCAGGCTAAGGTAAAATTTGCCAAAGCTTAAAATTCTGCCTCTCTTCTGGAAGGAGGTTCCCCCTTGAGGCCACCAGGTCCGTCACCTTTCCCACCCACTCTTTTCCATGGGGTTAAAAAGGTAAAGGTCGTCCCCTGTGCAGTCGTTTTCGACTCTGGGTGACGTTGCATCACGACGTTCTCACAGCAGACTTTTTATGGGGTGGTTTGCCCTTGCCTTCCCCAGTCATCTACACTTTCCCCCCAGCAAGCTGGGGACTCCTTTTACCGACCTCAGAAGAATGGAAGGCTGAGTCAACCTGGAGCCGGCGACTGAACCCAGCTTCTGCCGGGATCGAACTCAGGGTGTGAGCAGAAGGCTCCGACTGCAGTACTGCAGCTTTACCACTCTGCGTCACGGGGCTACTTTCCATGGGGTTGCCTTTTGGTTAAGAAAGAAGTTGTTTGCCAGTTTCTTGAATCTACGAAGGTCTGGGAAACTGTTTCTGTTTGGGTGCAGTTACTTGGGGGGCAGTGATAATTTCTGCTGCAGTTCTCAGAGTGCGAAATGCTGAGCAGATCTCCCCCCCCCCCCAAAGTCTGTGATTCCCCCCTTCCCGAAGTGGCCATTGGCCTGATCCAACATGGCTTCTCTTATGTTCTTCGCTGCCGAAGTAGATCTCTTTACTTCAGCTTTTAATTGCTGTTTTATCCTCTCATTTTTAGCAATATGTTTTTATGATCTTGTATCCAATCTAAGTGCTGTTTTATGATTCCTGTTTTATGTTCTGAGCTGCAATTGCTTTATTGCTGTTTTTATGTCCCTTAATGGTGGTTTTATTGCTAGTTTTATTACTGATGGATTTTATGCCACAGGAGGTGGTGGCGGCTACAAGCATAGCCAGCTTCAAGAGGGGATTGGATAAAGATATGGAGCAGAGGTCCATCAGTGGCTATTAGCCTCAGTGTGTGTGTGTGTGTGTGTATTGGCCACTGTGTGATACAGAGTGTTGGACTGGATGGGCCATTGGCCTGATCCAACATGGCTTCTCTTATGTTCTTATGTGACACAGAGTTTTGGACTGATGGGCCACTGGCCTGATTCAATATGGCTTCTCTTATGTTTTGTTCTGTTTTAGGATGGCATTATTGAATTATTTTTTTAGCTGTCTCTTTGCTTCTCTTTGCCCCACTCCGTCCTTTGGCCAACATCCACTGCCACACACACACACTGGATCTTCTTCCTCATTTCAGAACGTTTCTGGGATGACCAAACAAGTTGAAAATACTTTGAAATGCAATAAGTTCAAATGTGATATATTCCAACATGCAATAAATTGTTTGATTTGGTCAAGCAGTGCCTTAGAGAACAAGAGCTTCAGGGTATATGCTTTCGAGAGTGAAGCTTCCTTCATCAGATATAAAAGTTGGACTTTTATCTGACGAAGGAGCTTTGACTCTCAAAAGCTTTCACCCTGAAGCTCTTGTTGGCCTCTGGAGGTGCTACTGGAGTAGAATCTAAATGTTCTTCTGCAGACCTGCACTGCTACTTCCTGAAACTAGTAGATTGTTAAGAACATAAGAGAAGTCATGTTGGATCAGGCCAATGGCCCATCGTCCAACATTCTGTTGTTATACAGTGGCCAAAACCAGGTGCCATCAGGAGGTCCACCAACAGGACCATAAGAACATAAGAGAAGCCATGTTGGATCAGGACAATGGTCTATCCAGTCCAACATTTTGTATCACACAGTGGCCAAATCCCAGGTGCCATCAGGAGGTCCACCAGTGGGGTCAGAACTCCAGAAGCCCTCTCACTACTGCCTCACAAACATCAAGAATACAGAGCATCACTGCCCCAGACATAAGAGCATAAGAGAAGCCATACTGGATAAGGCCAATGGCCCATCCAGTCCAGCATTCTGTGTCACATAGTGACCAAAACCCAGGAGCCATCAGGAGGTCCACCAGCAAGACCAGAAAGGTGGCTTTCTCTCCACCTCATGAGAGGGAGGTAACCATCGAGAAACACCTGCATCTATCTAAGGAGACCACTTGCCTTACAGCTTCCTGTTATTTTGCAATTCCTGATACCCAACATAGTTGCCATATTATTCATTCATAGTCTGTCATTCTCACTTGGACTCAAGGCAGATTACATAGAGTAAATCAATATACGGTAATCAACAAGATGTAAACAAATGGAACTTGTTGGCACGTTCTGTCTGGGGCAGGGATGCTCTGTATTCTTGTTGCTTGGCGGTGTGTGCAGTGGGAGGGCTTCTAGTGTCCTGGCCCCACTGATGGACCTCCTGAATGGCACCTGGCGTTTTTTTGGCCACTGTGTGACACAGTGTTGGATTGGATGGGCTATTGGCCTGATCCAACATGGCTTCTCTTATGTTCTTAATAGATAGAACTCTCTGTCTGGGGCAGTGATTCTCTGTATTCTTGGTGCTTGGGGGGGCACAGTGGGAGGCTGTCTAGTGTCCTGGCCCCACTGGTGGACCTCCTGATGGCACCTGGGTTTTTTGGCCACTGTGTGACACAGAGTGTTGGACTGGATGGGCCATTGGTCTGATCCAACATGGCTTCTCTTATGTTCTTAGAGATGGAACTCTCTGTCTGGGGCAGTGATGCTCTGTATTCTTGGTGCTTGGGGGGCACTGTGGGAGGGCTTCTAGTGTCCTGGTCCCAGTGATGGACCTCCTGGTGGCACCTGGTTTTTTTGGCCACTGTGTAACACAGAGCGCTGGACTGGATGAGCCACTGGCCTGATCCAACATGGCTTCTCTTATGTTCTTTTGTGACACAGAGTGTTGGACTGGATGGGCCATTGGCCTGATCCAACATGGCTTCTCTTATGTTCTTATTTAATACAGATTTGGGTTGCAGAACCAAGCAGAAGTCTAAAAAACAGAACTGAAGCAAAGCACAAGAACTAACGTAAGACCATAAGAGAAGTCACGTGGCCCATCCAAGACCCCTACCGTACGATTCCGTCGTCGCAACTTTAAATCTTGTCGGTTTATTTGCCCTCTCTCTTACCTTAAGCGTTAGAGGGGTTCTTGCACATGAAACGCTTGCATAATCCAAAATCAGATAAAGCTTCCCAGCGGGTTGGTAAATAGATAAATCATTCTTCTCCCTTAGGCATCATATCCCGAGTCTCCCACTGCTGCTCACAAAAGGCCGTAAAAAATGAACCAGCAGATTTACAAATGATTAGCCGAGACACAATAAATGGATGATCTCACTTTATTACAGTGATTTGGTGCTGCATTTCCGTGCCGTTTAATCAGAATGTCACATGTCTGATACCCCGTTAGAAAGATTGCGCTTCCCCCTCCCGTTAGCTGCCAAAGTGATGAACGACGATGCACTTGGAGTTGTTCTCCCTCGTGAGTGGCTTGTGATAACTTACCTTTATTGGCCGTGATGTCTTTTCCTTCGTAACCGAGGGTGTCCCGCGCTCGAGATGAATACGCTGTCATAATTCGGGGCCACCCACAACCTTGCAGCTACATGCAAGAGTGTCGACCTCTTGGCCCCTACGTATGCCGGAAGATATGGCAAAAGAAGCGGCCTTTTGTGATCACCAAGCTCAATCAAGGTTGTCCTACACAAAAGCAACATTATAGCTTCTACTACTCTGAGCCAGTGGTAGGCGCTAGATTAGAGTCCAGTAGCATTTCAGAGTCAAAGAGCGGAAAAAAGTCTCTGTCCCACTTGCTACCTCAATACATACTAGTTGTGGCTTTCAGGGAGTCATGACCTTTTGCATGAGCTGTTGGTATGGAAAATTATGTCTGGGGCAGAGGTGCTCTGTATTCTTAGTGCTTTGGGGGCAACAGTGAGAGGGCTTCTGGAGTTCGGACTCTGCTGATGGCACCTGGGTCTTGGCCACTGTGTGACACAGAGAGTTGGACTGGATGGGCCATTGACCTGATCCAACATGGCTTCTCTTATGTGACACAGAGTGTTGGACTGGATGAGCCATTGGCCTGATCCAACATGGCTTCTCTTATGTTCTTATGGCCCTGCTGGTGGACCTCCTGGGTTTAGGTCACTGTGACCTTTTGCATGAGCTGTTGGTATGGAAAATTATGTCTGGGGCAGAGGTGCTCTGTATTCTTAGTGCTTTGGGGGCAACAGTGAGAGGGCTTCTGGAGTTCGGACTCTGCTGATGTCACCTGGGTTTAGGTCACTGTGTGACACAGAATGTTGAACTTGGATGAGCCATTGGCCTGATCCAACATGGCTTCTCTTATGTCCTTATTGTCAAGTCTGCAGATTCAATGATGAGTCGGTGTGGATACAAATACTCTATTTTATTGATACTGATACTTGTGGCCTAAGCCAGGTCTTGAAAAGACTAAAGTACATACAGTAGATACATTGCATATAAGGTATACTTCAAAGGGATTCCTACGGAGGGGGGAATTGTGCAGAGGACATTCACACATAGATGTTACAAATACATTCTCATGTTGATTAGAGGCCTGTTTGGCCTTGATACTCCCCGGCTCCTTCCTCTCCCCCAAGCCTGAGCTGAGAAGGCACAGATAAGACTTTCACGAAGGAAAAGACCCACCTTTTCAAGATGGCCTTCAACTAGTGACAGAATCACTGACAAAGCTAGGCATGCTGCTGGAAATGTTTTAATGTTTTATTCTTGGAAGTCTACCAAAAATCTAATGTTTATAACACCATATTGTTATGTTAATTTTAATAATTTATAACTGTTTTAACCATGTTTTATAATGTAAAACCGATGTGATGTGTATTTTATGTTGTGAGCCGCCCTGAGCCCGCTTTGGCGGGGAGGGCGGGATAGAAATAAAAAATTATTATTATATTATTATTATTACCATTTCAAAGCAGGAACAGATCTCTAATGGGAGCGGGGAAAGAGGAGAGGATGAGCTAGCAGCATTTGGTTATACTTTGGTTCTACCCAACATGCTCTTTGCTTGAGCCAGAGTTATAGACAGACTTAACACTTATGGCCCTGCTGGTGGACCTCCTGATGGTCCCTGGGTTTAGGCCACTGTGTGACACAAAATGTTGGACTTGGATGAGCCATTGGCCTGATCCAACATGACTTCTCTTATGGCCCTCCTGGTGGACCTCCTGATGGCACCGGGGTTTTTGCCACTGTGTGGCACAAAGTGTTGGGCTGCATGGACCATTGACCTAATCCAACATGGCTTCTCTTATGTTCTTATGGCCCTGCTGGTGGACCTCTTGATGGCACCTGGGTTTGGACCACTGTGTGACACAAAATGTTGAACTTGGATGAGCCATTGGCCTGGTCCAGCATGGCTTCTCTTATGTTCTTATAGCCCTGCTGGTGGACATCCTGATGATTTTGGCCCCTGTGTGGCATAAAGTGTTGGGCTGGAAGGACCACTGACCTGATCCAGCATGGCTTCTCTTATGATCTTCTGTATGTTGCTTGGATCAAGGAAGGATTTAACAGGCTCTCCTGAGTGTCTCACTCATCAAAGAAGCTCATTGGATGGGCTGAGAAAGGGCCTTTTCAGTGGCAGCCCCACAATTATGGAGTGACCTCCCCAGGGAGATGTGCCTGACCTACCTGCTTTCAGAGGTAGTTTAATATGGTTTTATTTATTCTGCATTTAATTAAAGTAGCTCTAAATTGTTATTTTAAATTTTAGGCTTTATGCATTCTTTTAAATGTGTTTCACTTATATTGTGATCCATTTTGAGTTCTGTAAGGAAGAAAGATTGCTAGTAAATGTTGTAAACGAACTAAATAAATATAGGTCATGTCTCTATGCTCACTTCCCTTTTTGAAGATATACCAAGATGGGTAGCTGTGTTAGCCTGCAGTGGTAGAAAAGAGCAAGAATCTAATAGCACCTTAAAGACTGACAAAATTTACGCAAGGTATGAGCTTTCGTGATTCATTGCTCACTTCTTCAGATACAGCCGGAATGTGAACTCATCTGTCTTTATATCTTGGACAGTGGAGTGATTTTAGATGCTGAATGACAATGACAATAGCAGGTGTGATTGGATTCTGTGTGATACTCAGAGCTGCATTATTAATTGCAATTCAGCAGTCTGCTCAAGACAGTACATCCTCCTGGACTGAACAGAGACCTAGGTTTCCTGTCTCATTAACAAAGCTGATTTCTCCACACCTACTACCTCTCTGCATATCTCACCTTATCCAATCACACCTGCTATTGTCTTTCACCTGCTATTATCATTCAGCATCTGAAACCACTCCTGTCTCCAGGGACAGATGGAAGACGTGAGCAGTGACTTATAGAAGCTCATACCCTGCCACAAATGTTCTTAGTCTTTAAGGCGCTCTTGCTCCTTTCTACCCTTTCTGAAAACATTTTCCTAATGAGTTCTCTCCAGTGTTCCCTCTAAGCTGAGTTAGCGTGAGCTAGCTCACAGATTTTTAGCCTCCAGCTCACGCATTTTTGTCTTAGCGCAGGACAAATGGACCCAGAGCACAATAATTTATGCAGTAGCTCACAAAGTAGAATTTTTGCTCTGCAGCTTAGAGGGAACATTATCTCACATCGTCATAATTGTGAACTCAAACTGAAACCATAGCCTGGCTTTGCCTTCGATAATAGTGTAAATGTTTTAATTGCACTGTTGTAGAGTGATCCTCAGCATGTCTTACCTCTTGCCTGAGTTTTTCAACTCCTGGCTCCTGAATCAGCACCCCCCCCCCGCTACTCTGGGGCAAACTGTGCCCCATGGAATCCCATAGCGCGTCATCTTGCAGGTTAATGAAAGGTTAACTGGTGGGCAAAAGGAGGAATTCTCCTTGAGGTGTGCGCTCTCTCATAAGAACATAAGAGAAGCCATGTTGGATCAGGCCAACGGCCCATCCAGTCCAACACTCTGTGTCACACAGTGGCAAAAAATTGTATATATACACACACACTGTGGCTAATAGCCACTGATGGACCAGTGCTCCATATTTTTATCTAAACCCCTCTTGAAGGTGGCTATGCTTGTGGCTGCCACCACCTCCTGTGGCAGTGAATTCCACATCTTAATCACCCTTTGGGTGAAGAAGTACTTCCTTTTATCCGTTTTAACCTGTCTGCTCAGCAATTTCATCGAATGCCCACGAGTTCTTGTATTGTGAGAAAGGGAGAAAAGTACTTTTTTCTCTACTTCCTCCATCCCATGCATTATCTTGTAAACCTCTATCATGTAACCCTGCAGTCAACGTTTCTCCAAGCTAAAGAGCCCCAAGCGTTTCAACCTTTCTTCATAGGGAAAGTGCTCCAGCCCTTTAATCATTCTAGTTGCCCTTCTCTGGACTTTCTTCAATGCTATAATATCCTTTTTGAGGTGTGGCGACCAGAACTGCACACAGTACTCCAAATGAGACCGCACCATTGATTTATACAGGGGCATTATGATACTGGCTGATTTGTTTTCAATTCCCTTCCTAATAATTCCCAGCATGGCGTTGGCCTTTTTTATTGCAAACGCACAGTGTCTTGACATTTTCAGTGAGTTATCTACCACAACCCCGAGATCTCTATCTTGCTCAGTCTCTGCCAGTTCACACCCCATCAACTTGTATTGGTAGCTGGGATTCTTGGCCCCAATGTGCATTACTTTGCACTTGGCCACATTGAACCGCATCTGCTACGTTGATGCCCACTCACCCAGCCTCAACAGATCCCTTTGGAGTTCCTCACAATCCTCTCTGGTTCTCACCACCCTGAACAATTTAGTGTCATCCGCAAACTTGGCCACTTCACTGCTCACTCTCGCCTCGGTGCTGCACACCCAGTTGCAAATTGCTCACGCTTGCGAGTGAGGCTCTGCGGCGTACTATCCTGATAGTATCTCCAGCCCTGCAGTAGCCGGTTAAATTTATTCCGGGTATGCAAAGGCCAGGTAAAAGAAAAACGATTTCTCACTTCTAAGCTGTCAATTTAAACACACATTGATGTTTTCTGCAAAGTCCATTGAATGAATCGCCAAACATCAGATGGCGGCACAGAGACATCTGCAGGTGCTCGAGATTGTGAGCCGATTAGGAGACTTGTATCGAAGGTCACCACGAGAAAATGTATGGGCAAATGTATGGGCAACGTCAGATGTTCCGTTCCGTCAATAGGCCACCTCCAGAGCTCGGTGGCGCACTAGAAGTGTTGTCTAAAATTGAGCGATTTCAGTGATGGCCCCACTGAAGCTAGGGAAGTTATCTAAAGGTAGGCACTGGCAAACTCCTTCGGTTCATTTCATGCCTTGAAAACTTCTTGAGGGGTTGCCATGAACGGACTGTGATTAGCATTATTTTTCAGCGTCACCACTTATGCCTTCCATGGTAAATATTCAAAATACAGTGTTATGACCGACAGGCTATTGGCGTGGGCGGGCAGACCTGGTCCTTTTGGAAGGAGATGGAGAAAAAGAAGATGATGATATTGGATTTATATCCCGCCTTCCACTCCGAATCTCAGAGTCCCAGAGTGGCTCACAATCTCCTTTATCTTCCTCCCCCACAACAAACACCCTGTGAGGTGGGTGGGCCTGAGAGAGCTCTCCCAGAAGCTGCCCTTTGAAGGACAAGCTCTGTAATAACTATGACTGACCCAAGGCCATTCCAGCAGCTGTGAGTGGAGGAGTGGGGAATCAAACCCGGTTCTCCTAGATAAGAGTCCGCACACTTAACCACTACACCAAACTGGCTCTCCAAAGCTCTCCCAGAACTGCTCCTGAGCAGAACAGCCTTGAGTGGACTTGTGACTGATCCAAGGTCACTCCAGCATCCACATGCGGAAGAGTGTGGAATCAAACCCAGTTCTCTCAGATAAGAGTCTGCACGCTTAACCACTACACCAAACAGAGCAAATTCAGAGCAGCAGTAGCAAGCTGTCATTGGTAGCCGCAGTCTGCCCAGAAATCTTTCCGCGTTAGCTCTGATAAAACGATAGAGAGTCGAGCGAGAGCTCAGTTCTTGTTCCGAGAGCGCCAGTGTGGTGTAGAGGTTCAGGCGCCAGATTAGGATCCGGGAGACCCAGACTCAGATCTCCACTCTGTCCATGGAAGCTCGCTAGGTGACCTTGGACCAGTCACACAGTCTCAGCCTTACCTACCTCATAGGATTGTTGTGAGGCTAAAGCAAAGAGGAGAACAGTGTAAGCTACTTTGGGTTTTCACTCGGGAGAAAGACGGGGTTATAAGTCAATAAATAACTTGCTCTCGGCCTTCCTCCATTCAGTGGCATTTTGGCAGGACTGCAGGTGTGGGCTGCGTCCTCGGTGCCTTTGTCCACGATTAACGAGAGGGAAGGAAATACCGTTGAGCTTACAGTTGCATCCCAGAGCAGCTGCATTGCCCTGGGCAGTATTAAACTGTTTACACGGGAAGCAGTGGGGTTGCGATTGTTTTGTTCACACTCTTTGAAAGAAATAAAACAAAGGCCGCCACTTACAGGTTGGAGGTCTTGTTGAACATTCGCGTGCCCCCCCCACCCCCCACCCCCGTGTTTGGACTTCCCCTCGACAGTATAATTAACGGCCCTTTTAAAGATCTGAGCGATAGGTCCACCCGCATTCTCCAGAGCTGTAGAAAGCTGGTCCTCAGCTTGCGTATTTCATCATGTCCTTTAGATTACGGCATGATCTGTTTAATCCAAAAGTGTCACGTTGCCGTCCGATTAATACCCCCCCCCCCCCCGAATGTCTATTTTTCATTCTAAAGCAGTCTGAAAAATATAGCATACGAGCATCTGGTGGATCCCTCTAAGAATTGATGAATTTCCAGCTACCCACAAACAAAACTGAGTTGCTGTTTTAACAGAGTCCAGCGCTGAACAGGGCGTTAGTGCAGGATGCAAAAGACAACAACAACAACAACAAATTTTATTTGTATCCCGCCCTCCCCGCCGGAGCAGGCTCAGGGCGGCTAACAACATGGTTCAGAGTTAAATTATACAAGTAAATAAAACTACATTAAACATTATCAGCATTTAGTTAAAATCTGGTTAAGCTTTAAAATTAAATTAGTTAATTTTTAAAAGTGCTAGTGCTATGTTACTTTTACTAGAATCCCAAGTTCCATTGTGGCCTAATAAGGAATTTAAAGGGAAGAGGAAGAAGACTTGTACTAGATTTGTACCCCATCCTTCTCTCTGAATCAGAGTCTCAGAGTGGCTTACGATCTCCTTTATCTTCTTCCCCCAAAACAGACACTTGGTGAGGTGGGTGGGGCTGAGAGAGCTCTCCCAGAAGCTGCCCTTTCAAGGACAACTCCTACAAGAGCTATGGCTGA
The DNA here is from genome assembly GCF_032191835.1 of Heteronotia binoei. Lineage (NCBI taxonomy): Eukaryota > Metazoa > Chordata > Lepidosauria > Squamata > Gekkonidae > Heteronotia > Heteronotia binoei. The sequence goes on from NC_083230.1 coordinate 123,928,839, forward strand.
CCCAAGGCCATCCCAGCAGCTGCAAGTGGAGGAGTGGGGAATCAAACCCGGTTCTCCCAGATAAGAGAGCGATGGCTGGCCCAAGGCCATTCCAGCAGCTGCAAGCGGAGGAGGGGGGAATCAAACCCGGTTCTCCCAGATAAGAGAGCGATGGCTGACCCAAGGCCATTCCAGCAGCTGCAAGCGGAGGAGGGGGGAATCAAACCCGGTTCTCCCAGATAAGAGAGCGATGGCTGACCCAAGGCCATTCCAGCAGCTGCAAGCGGAGGAGGGGGGAATCAAACCCGGTTCTCCCAGATAAGAGAGCGATGGCTGACCCAAGGCCATTCCAGCAGCTGCAAGTGGAGGAGTGGGGAATCAAACCCGGTTCTCCCAGATAAGAGAGCTCTGGCTGACCCAAGGCCATTCCAGCAGCTGCAAGCGGAGGAGGGGGGAATCAAACCCGGTTCTCCCAGATAACAGAGCTATGGCTGACCCAAGGCCATTCCAGCAGCTGCAAGTGGAGGAGTGGGGAATCAAACCCGGTTCTCCCAGATAAGAGAGCGATGGCTGGCCCAAGGCCATTCCAGCAGCTGCAAGTGGAGGAGAGGGGAATCAAACCCGGTTCTCTCAGATAAGAGAGCTGTGGCTGGCCCAAGGCCATTCCAGCAGCTGCAAGTGGAGGAGTGGGGAATCAAACCCGGTTCTCCTAGATAAGAGTCTGCACACTTAACCACAACACCAAACTGGCTCTCAATGCAGTGAATAGCAAGCTATTTAGGGTGTGCTGCATTTACTGCTGAAAAAGCAGGGCTTTTTTTTTTTAGCAGGAATGCAGAGGAAGGCATTTCCGGCTGGCTAAAATACAAATGAGCCCTTGCTGAGCTTTTTTGACAAAAAGCCCTGTGTGAAACAAGAGTGACACCAGAGGGTGTGGCCTAATATGCAAATGAGTTCCTGCTGGGGGTTTTCCTACCAAAAAAGCCCTGTGTAAAAGTATTAGTGAGTGGACTCTGGTCAGGTAGGAAACCTGGGGCTATCATTAGGCCTCAAGAAATTTGCCCTCAGGAATCATTGCAAAATAGCCTAAAACAGGGTTTCCCAATCTTTTCTTTTGCGTGGCCCGGTTATTTTTACACTTCTGCTTCGTGACCCACTAAAATTTGGGGGTGGAGCCAGAAGACAGGAATTATGTCATTTCCTGTTGTGTCAAGGGCCAAGTGATGTCACTTCTGGGGCACACTGAACCAAAACTCCACCTTTTCTTGTGATGTCACTTCCAGAATGTCCACCAGTGGGGCCAGGGCACTAGAAGCCCTCCCACTGTTGCTTCCCCCCCTCCCAGCACCAAGAATACAGACAGAGCATCACTTGCAGGGAAAGAAAGAAAGGGGGGGGGGCAAAGAAAAAAAAGCCTTCCTCACCATCAGATGACCTCAGCCAGCAACAATTTTGCCCAGGGGTCGTTTGGTAAAAAAAAAAATAGCTACAGGAATGCCCACACCCCACCCCTCCTGGCTGAAAAAAACACACACACCCTTCTTTGCCACCCAGGCCTCCCGGGGATATCTCCCCAAAAGAACATACTGCATATTGTTAATTGTATTGAATTGTATTATCTTGTTTTATTGTTTTAACATGGCTTTTGCCATGTCCTGTAAGCCTCCCTGAGCCTGCCTTGGCGGAGAGGGCGGGGTAATAAATAAAATGTATTATTATTATTATTAAGGCACAGGAAAGCTCATACCTTAAAGAACACTTAATGGGTCTAAAGTGCCAGTAGACGCCAGCTTTTCTCTCAAACACTGGGAGGGGGGGAGAAGGAAGGAGAGGCAGCCCAGCTCCTCTCTGCACAACACAGAGATGGAGGAAGGAAAGAAGCCAAACAGAGCTCAGGCTTTCCAGCCTATGTCAGTCTTCAAGGCTAGCTTTTCTTCACAACAGAGAGACGGGGTAAGGAAGGAAGCCAAACGGAGCGCAGGCTTTGCAGCCTGTGTCAGTCTTCGGCTAGCTTTTCTCTGCACAACAGAGAGATGGGGGAAGGAAGGAAGCGAAGCAGAGCGCAGGCTTTGCAGCCTATGTCAGTCTTCAAGGCTAGCTTTTCTCTGCACAACAGAGAGATGGGGGAAGGAAGGAAGCCAAACAGAGCGCAGGCTTTGCAGCCTATGTTAGTCTTCACGGCTAGCTTTTCTCTGCACAACAGAGAGATGGGGGAAGGAAGGAAGCCAAACAGAGCGCAGGCTTTGCAGCCTATGTTAGTCTTCACGGCTAGCTTTTCTCTGCACAACAGAGAGATGGGGGAAGGAAGGAAGCCAAATAGAGCTCAGTCTTTGCAGCCTGCGTCAGTCTTTGCAGTCTTCATCAGTCTTCAAGGCTAGCTTTTCTCTGCACAACAGAGAGACGGGTAAGGAAGGAAGTCAAACGGAGCACAGGCTTTGCAGCCTGTGTCAGTCTTTGGCTAGCTTTTCTCTACACAACAGAGAGACAGGGGAAGAAAGGAACTAGAGCAGAGGTCATGCTTTGCTGGGGACGAGGCTAGCTTTGCTGGGGGCTTGGCTAGCTTTGGCTTTTCTTGTGACCCGGTAGTGAGGCTTCTGTGGCCCGGTACCGGGTCACAACCCTGCAAATGGGAAACACTGGTCTAAAAGATTCACATTCAGGAAAGTTTCCCTTTCTAGACAAAAGGTATAATCCTAGTGCGTTGAAATACCTGGTAAATCGGCCACATGCCAGGCTGAAAGAGCACGTTCTGGCTTTTGTCCGATTTGTAGATCACCACCATTGAAGATAATATAATCAAAAGCCAAATGGTGTGTGAACCAGATTGAGGTACTATTGAGTTATCACTGGGCTATTAATACAATGTGTACACCGGTGATGTCGGATCAATTTATAAGCGGTTACTGGCTGAAGGCTTTAAAAAATTCTTAGCAAGCGATTGGGTAATTATGCAAATGTGTATATATTGATTTTTTTGGGACTAGTTTTTTTTTTTTAAAACATCAGGAGAAATCCAGAACACCTGGATGGCGTACGGGAACTGGTGGATATCCAAAAGTTTACCTCCAGGCAACAGGGAAGATAATGTGGTTATAACCTGCCACCTGGCCCATAGAACAAATGTACCAAAAAAACTAGGCAAATTTTAAATAATGTTTAAATAAACCGGCGTTCTCAAACTAGTCAGCGATCTTCTCCAGGCAGACTGGCAGCAGCACACGCCAGAAGCCTCTCACTGTAATGGAGTCTGGCTGCATCTGAGGCCTGCTTTTTATGCTCTTTGCACATGCTCAGAGGCATTTGAAAGAAAACCAACCTCCGAAACAAAGAGTACTGTGCCCCCTAATGTGGACTCCTCTTTCCCACTCCCTCTTGTCCCCTGGGAAACCTGTAAACGAGGGGAGGGGAGGGGAGGGGAGGGGAGGGAGGTTTTTGGGCTCCATATTTGAAGCCAAACTACCTTCTAAAAGAACTCCTGTGATTGGGCAAACAGCACAGTCTCCCTAACGTGCAACCCTGTTTGCCTGTGAGAAATGTCTCGCCCCGCCTCCCTGTTGCCCTGGAAACCTGTAAAAGGCAGAACAAGGGCAACTTTGGAGAGCTTTAAGAGCTCTTATCTGGTATTTCTGAATAAACCTGATTTTGGGGGGGGGGGGAGGGGAGTAACTGGCTATACCAGGGGTGGCCAAAATGTGACTTGGCACATGCGGCTCTTTCACACATATTGTGTGGCTCTCAAAGCCCCCCCCCCCACCATTGGTGAGCTTGGAGAAGGCATTTCTCTCTTTAAATCAGTTCGCCAAGCCAGCCGGCAACGTGGAGAATGCATTTCAAGATAAAGCTGCTTTCATTCCATCTCTCCCTCATCCATCCACCCATCATTTGTCTGTCTGTCTGTTTATCATCCATCCATCCATCCATCCATCCATCCATCCATCCATCCTATTGTCTGTCTATCATCTGTCTGTCTGTCTGTTTGTCATCTTTCTATCATCTGTCTGTCTATCATCTGTCTATTTGTCTGTCTATCATCTGTCTATCATCTGTCTGTCCGTCTGTCTGTCTGTCCGTCCATCCATCCATCCATCCATCCATCCACCCACCCACCCACCCACCCACCCACCCATCCATCCATCCACCCACCCATCCATCCATCCATCCATCCATCCATCCATCCATCCATCCATCCATCCATCCATCCATCCATCCATCCACCCACCCATCCATCCATCCATCCATCCATCCATCCATCCATCCATCCACCCATCCATCCATCCATCCATCCATCCATCCATCCATCCATCCATCCATCCATTGTCTGTCTATCATCTGTCTGTCTGTCTGTTTGCCATCTTTCTATCATCTGTCTGTCTATCATCTGTCTATCTGTCTGTCTGTCTACCATCTGTCTGTCTGTCTATCGTCCGTCCGTCTGTCTGTCGTCTGTCTATCATCTATCTATATCTTCCTTCCTTCCCTCAAACATCTGACATTCATGTCTCGTGGCTCTCAAACATCTGATGTTTATTTTATGTGGCTCTTACGTTAAGCACATTTGGGTACCCCTGGGCTATACAATGTTCTCTTGTGTGTATTCAGTTGAAAAAAAAAATGCCCCAAAATACCAGTAGGGTATTTTGGAGTATTTTTTTTGGCTTAGATATATATGAATGCAAATCCCTAGTTACGGGGTCATTTCATAAAAAAAGAGGTTCCAGAGCTCATTGGCACAACTCTTTTGCGTCTGCCGCCCACCCCTGACATCACCGGAAGGTGTACTAAATTCTATCAGCTCAGCATCTGCCTTAAAATGCTTCTTGAATTAGAATTGACTCCCGTCGTACTTCTTAAATTCCTTTCTCCTCTGTAGCCACAGTGGCATGAGGAAGGTTCCCATCAGCCTGCTTTAGAGGTTTTGGTTATTTTCCCATTTCTTGTGAGGAAAAATATTAGAAACTTTTGTAAAATCTTAGAATTCATCCAAATTCTCACGGGGGCAGGAGGAGGGGGGAGTTGAACAACCCAGAAGCAAGTCTTGGGGCAGGGGTAGGGTTGCCATGTCCAATTCAAGAAATAGCTGGGGACTTTGGGGGTGGAACCAGGAGACTTTGGGGGTGGAGCCAGGAGACATTGGGGGTGGAACCAAGAGCAAGGCTATAACAAGCATCATTGAACTCCAAAGGGAGTTCTGGCCATCACGTCACATCACAAAGGGACCGCACACCTTTTTAAATGACTTCCTTCCTTAGGAAATAATGGATAGGGCACCTTCTTTTGGGGCTGATATAATTGGACTCCCTGGTCCAATCTTTTTGAAACTTGGGGGGTATTTTGGGGAGAGGCACTGGATGCTATACTGAAAATTTGGTGCCTCTAACTCAAAAAACAGCCCCCCCCCCAAGCCCCAGGTACCTGCAGATCAATTCTCCATTATTTCCTATGGAAGTAGGTTTCCATAGGGAATAATAGAGTTCCCAGCAGACATTTCCCTCCCCTCCCCCCGCTTTCTGATGACCCTGAAGCGGGAGGAGGACCTCCAAACTGGGGGATCCCCTGCCCCCACCTGGGGATTGACAACCCTGGGCGGCGGGGGGAGAGAGAAAGAAAGACCACAATAAAATTTAGAGGTTCTGGAGCTCCGATCCTGTGAGCTCCTGCCCCAAAGGAGGCCTGCCTAGTTATAAGTTTAGGAAGTCATTTTGAATTCCTACAGGCTCTTTGCTTCAATAAGTGGCACGTTTCAAGCAGTGAAAAGAAGCAGGGTCTCTTCTCCCCACCCCCTATTTTTGTAGCTGCAGAAGAACTGAGAAGGAGGTGTAGGACCCAGATTGTCTGCGTTCTTTCCTGTGTTCCAGGGTCAGCACTGCACGCAAGGGAGTCTAGACACAGATGTAAACACCAGTCCGTAGATAAGACTCTTGCTCTGACGGTTTAATACTCCATTATCATGTCTGCTGTTCTGCTCCCTTTTATTCGCTTAAGGCTGTTAGCTGAATGAGCAGCTGAATGCATTTTTTTCCTCCGTCTTCACTGTGGAAGATGAGAAGTGTTTGCCTGCTCCGGAACCACTTATATTGGAAAGGGTGTTGAAAGACCTGAGTCAGATTGTGGTGACAAGAGAGGAGGTCCTGCAACTGATAGACGAATTAAAAACTAATAAGTCACCATGTCCGCATGGCATACATCCAAGAGTTCTGAAAGAACTCAAAGTTGAACTTGCGGATCTTCTGACAAAAATATGTAATCTTTCATTGATATCCGCCTCCGTTCCTGAGGACTGGAAGGTAGCAAATGTCACCCCCATCTTTAAAAAGGGTTCCAGAGGAGATCTGGGAAATTACAGGCCAGTCAGTCTGACTTCAATACCGGGAAAGTTGGTAGAAACCATTATCAAGGACAGAATGAGTAGGCACATTGAAGAACACGAGGTATTGAGGAAGACTCAGCATGGGTTCTGTAAGGGAAGATCTTGCCTCACTAACTTGTTACATTTCGTCGAGGGGGTGAACAAACATGTGGACAAAGGAGACCTGATATTATAGCATTGGGAAAAGTCCAGAAAAGGGCAACTAGAATGATTAAAGGGTTGGAACACTTTCCCTATGAAGAAAGGTTGAAACGCTTGGGGCTCTTCGGCTTGGAGAAACGTTGACTGCGGGATATCATGATAGAGGTTTACAAGATAATGCATGGGATGGAGAAAGTAGAGAAAGAAGGACTTTTCTCCCTTTCTCACAATACAAGAACTCGTGGGCATTTGATAAAATTGCTGAGCAGTCAGGTTAAAACAGATAAAAGGAAGTACTTCTTCACCCAAAGGGTGATTAACATGTGGAATTCACTGCCACAGGAGGTGGTGGCGGCCACAAGTATAGCCACCTTCAAGAAGGGTTTAGATAAAAATATGGAGCACAGGTCCATCAGTGGCTATTAGCCACAGTGTATATATATATGTGTGTGTCATTTTGTAGAAAAATAGGTGGTGGAGCTCGTTAGTGCAACTCATTAGCATATGCCGCCCTCCCACCAGCCAAAAGCAACCCAATGTAAGAAAAGAGAGCCCTGGGCGAGCGAGGCCTGCTTGAGATCCAGCCAGCCCAAGCAGGCCTCCCTCACTTGGGGCTCTCCTGGGCTGCCCCCCTACATAATCAAAAGGCCAGCAAGTCACCTGCTGCCCAAAATCACGTAAGAAGTGGAAAAAGGGTGGTGCAGGCTTCTCCAGGGGTTAGTGAGGGCTGCTGGGGGCTGGCTGGCTGCCCCCACTCCTAATCCAGGGATTGTTATACAGTTGCATGCAGGCCTCCGATTCAGTTGGAGCTCACAGGAGCATAGCTCCTGAACCTTTTTGAGAGTTCCACCTCCTTCTGAGAGTTCCACCTCCTTGTCTATTGAATAGTATTGCAGCTGTATAACAATCCCTGGATGAGCTCCACCACCTATGTTTCTACGAAATGACTGCTGGTTGCAGCTACTATTCAATGGACAAGGTAGGTGGGGAGGAAGATGGGGAACCCTCAGAAAGGTGCAGGATCCTGGGAGCTCCTGCTGAATCTGAGGCCTGGGCAACAGTGTGAGGACTTCTAGTGTCCTGGCCCCACTGATGGACCTCCTGATGGCACCTAGGTTTGGCCACTGTGCATACAGAGTGTTGGACTGGATGGGGCATTGGCCTGATCCAACATGGCTTCTCTTATGTTCCTTTGTGACACAGAGTGTTGGACTCGATGGACCATTGGCCTGATCCAACATGGCTTCTCTTATGTTCTTATGTGACACAGAATGTTGCACTGGATGGGCCATTGGCCTGATCCAACACGGCTTCTCTTCTTTTCTTATGATGGGGCATCCCTGGTTTGTAAAAGAAGCAGTTCTGGACAGAGGCTATTACGATGAGGAGGACTGGTTAAAAGCCAGGGCTTCGTCGAGAAACAAACGATCCCCTTAGAAAGAAATCGTGATGGATCAGCTGCCATTGTGAGAACAGAGCTGGTTTGGAGGGTGGGGAGGGGAAAGAGAGCCTTCCTTGCTGTTTTATTGAGCTGAGTTAACACAACTGCCAGCTTGGCATATCTTCACCCATATAGGGTGACATTCCAACCAGGCTGAACTTTTGAACTTGGGAAATCTTGTCTCATTTACAGAAAGCGAAGCTGGCCTCTGTTAATAAAAGGGAGCTTAGCTGCACTCGCTGTCCGATTTGACTCCCTTTTTTGGGGCTGAAGGGAGCAGAGATAGCCACAGCTGGGGAGGATCAGGAGAGCCCAGAATTGGGGCCGTGGTGTTTTCTCCTTTTGTAGCTTCATCCTCTCCCCCCCCCCCCGCCCGCCCCTGCGCCTCTTCCCCAAGATGTGTTTGCTGTCTGGCTAGAAGCACTTCAGTATTGTGCGAGCAAGGAAAATCTGAACCCAGAGCTGAGTGCTGCCGTCTGTCATCTGTCAAAGGGTCGTGATGTCGTGCACAGAGAGGTAAAGGCCTCCGGACCACTCTACTTCCATATCTTATTTATTTATCTTATGATTTATAGTCTGCCTTTCTCACTTTCTCACTTGGGCTCAAGGGGACCTACACAGAATGAGTCATGCATGCAACAAGAAATGATATACACAGTGCAATAGGAATTAGTACCTTGTAGAACCAATCAGAAGTCTAAAAACAGGGCTGAAGTGAACCCTGAGTATTTACATGGCGCATTAAATAAGGCTATTATGAGGGCCAGATCTGTCATAAACGAGGCGTTGTCAGGCTGGGCCGTGTGTCATAAAATGTAATGGCAGGCAGTGGAGATATAAACGTTATAAAGGACACAGATAAACACAACGTTTTTGTTTTTTTAAAAAACCCTTAAAATATGTTTAAAATATGAGCACTCTTGCAATATTTTGTTTGCAAATCTACTTTTGATTTAGTGACATTCATTATAGAAATCTCATGGTCAGTGCTTTGAGCCTAAGACCCAGGGGAAAACATGAAATGGCTGGGCATTGCCTTGCGAGTTTTTGTACATAAGTCGCTTTGCGTGCTGGTCAGCCAGTGAAAAATATAGAGGCTTTGCTCTGTAGCTCCTGTGTGATTGAGCTAGCCTGGCAAAGCAAGCTTTGACGCAGAAGGAAGCAAGAGACAGAGAAGGAAGCAGATGACAGTGAGCTGCTCGCGGGCCTGATAGCCTTCCGAGGAGCCTGCATTAAATGATGCAAAATTATATACTAGGATCTTACTTAACAGCGAGCTACACCCAGCAGTATAGACCACAGTCCCCAATGACTTATCTGAGTAACTTTGTGAATTGTTTTGTACAGCACAACCCTATTCATATGTGGTGCAGGGGCATCAAAATTTGTGCTTTGTAAGCAGTGCCTGAGCAATCCCCTGGTACAGAGTGGTAATGCTGCAAGCCTGCAGCCTGAGCTCTCTGCTCACAACCTAAGTTCGATCCCGGCGGAAGCTGTGTTCAAGGTTGAGCCTGTTAGGGGAGGGAGGGATATAAATTTGATAAGATAAAATAAAAATAAATAAACCTTCCAACCTTCCGAGGTCAGTAAAATGAGTCCTCAGCTTGCTGTGGGGAAAGCGTAGATGACTGGGGAAGGCAAGGGCAAAACACCCCGGAAAAAGTCTGCCGTGAAAACATCGTGAGAGCAACGTCACCCCAGAGTCGGAAATGATCGGAGGGAAAGTGTAGACGACTGGGGAAGGCCCGTAAAAAGTCTGCCATGAAAACGTGATGTGACGTCACCTGAGTCGGAAACGACTGGTGCTTGCATGGGGGACTACCTTTACCTTTTTTCTTTTTTTAAAAAACAGTGCCTGAAAATGACATGTTGCCCACACATGTAGGGAGAGGAAACATTGGACCACTTGTAGGGAGGTCTGATACCAGCGGCAGCTTAGAAGAACCAGGGCTGTGCTCGTGCCCGTATGGGAGGTGTGCCACTTGCAAGCTGGTTTCAGAGAGGAAATTTTCAGAGTAGTGTGGGTTTTTTTTTAAACTGTCAATTGTGATACTATGGATTTTAAGTCGTGATAAGGGATGTAATTGCGGTTGGGTTTTATGGGCGGATATGTTTATCCTAATTGTATTGGTATAAGCTGCCTTAAGCCCACATTAATGAGGAAAGGGAGAGCAGAAATATTATTAATAAAGTAAGCAAACCAACCTCACAGTCTGGAAGTCGTCATCTCCATCTGGCCCAGTGCGCTGTTCTTGTGGGGTTATAATAGATCAGTTCCTTTGCTGAGGGGGAAATCTTTTTTTGATTTTTCATTGTAACGTGTGCATTCAATTCAATTCGTTTGGTTCCCAAATCCATAATTTACATTAATGATGCACCTTATTGCATTCTCTTGCTGGGTCAAGAAAACAAGCATAAACGGCTCTCGTGCTTTTCTCCTGCAGAGGAAGCATCAGAAGGGTGCATTTCGCATAGATGTGTGTGCCTGCTCACACACACACACACACACACCCCTCCGTCTAAACGAGTGTGCACTTTGTGCAGTGGGGCACCTTTCAACCATAGAAGCTCTGATTGTCTTTTTTGGTGCTCTTGTTCCAACGTATGAAGTGAGAATAATCATCTTAGAAAAAGAATTAACGCTTTAAAACAAACAAACAAAAAGAACGACAGTCACCAGGAGTCATTTTGTAGAAAAATAGGTGGTGGAGCTCTTCCAGGGATTGTTATGCCGCTGCAGCTACTATTCAATGGACAAGGAGGTGGAACTCTTAGGAGGAGGTGGAACCCTCAGAAAGGTTCAGAAGCTGTGCTCCTGTGAGCTCCCGCTGAATCCGAGGCCTGACTGTCACTAGCAATACAGATATTTAATTTGAATGAACCTCCAGGCAACCGTCTTGTTTTTGCGGCAGATGTGAGGGTTAAGTAGGAGCGTTTTGATTTCAACCAAATGGCCCTTTTTGCAACTCTGGGCTCAGCTATTCTGGAGGCAATACAATTTTGATGGAAGTTTTAGCAGGTAAGAACTTGACTAGTGGCTGCCATTTTTGGATGGCAGCATCGTGTTTCTGTAATACAATGTAGTATAGTGAATTATCATATGGAGAACAGCATTACCTCTTTGAACAGACCAGGGAAGAACAAATGCTTACCCCATGTACAGATAATTGTCCTTTTTGGGGGGTGGGAAATACCCTCAGGAAAATTAAATAACAATGTTAACAGCATTGGAGCTAAACTGGTACTTGTGTGTGTGTCATTCAATTTCATCGAATGCCCACGAGTTCTTGTATTGTGAGAAAGGAAGAAAAGCGCTTCTTTCTCTACCTTCTCCATCCCATGCATAATTTTGTAAACCTCTATCATGTCACCCCGCAGTCGACGTTTCTCCAAGCTAAAGAGCCCCAAGCGTTTTAACCTTTCTTCATAGGGGAAGTGTTCCAACCCTTTAATCATTCTAATTGCGCTTTTCTTTTCTTTTTCTTTTTTTTAGTTTTGATATTTTATTAAATAGTGTTGTGTAAGAACAACTATTCATTCTCCTCGCTACGCAGTCTTGCATTTGGATTGGTAACCTTGATAGCAAGCTGAGCTGCCCTTTCCACAATTACTTTTCGATTCTTGGAGGAAACATTGTGAGCAATCTCTGCACAATAGGACTTGTTACTCATCATCAGCACCTCCAGCTCTTTGACATTGTGGACAAGGAACTTTCTGAATCCTGAAGGCAGCATGTGCTTTGTCTTCTTATTGCTACCATATCCAATATTGGGCATCAAGATTTGTCCTTTGAATCTTCTGCGAACTCTGTTGTCAATACCTCTTGGTTTTCTCCAGTTACGCTTGATTTTGACATAGCGATCAGACTGATGACGGATGAACTTCTTGGTCCTCTTCTTGACGATCTTAGGTTTGATGAGGGGTCTGAGGGCTGGCATGATGGCAGTCGGCTAATCCTAATTGCGCTTTTCTGAACTTTTCCCAATGCTATAATATCTTTTTTGAGGTTCGGTGACCAGAATTGTACACAGTGTGTGTGTGTGTGTATGAATATTTGCACCGAGTATATGTTGTATTCAAATAATAATTAAAAAGTGATGAGTCAGGCTTATAATGTGTACATGGGTTAGATGCTTTTTACATATCTCCTTTGATATTTTCTTTGGGGTATATTATTTAATGACTACAGTCTCCCCCGCCCCCACATCCCCCCATTATGATTATGCAGATAGGAGAGTCTGATTACGCTGCTCTTTATGTTGATTACGAGCATTATAAGATTTTTTTTCGCTTTTTTTGTGTGTGTATAGCAATATCAAGGTATTTGCCACCTGCCAAGTGTCAGCTCTTGGGCACAGCGTGGGGGATTAACTTCACAAGGAAAGCGTCAATTCGAAGCAAAGGAAAAACAATTTGCGCAAATTATTTTTTGTGTGCGAAGGCAGGGGCGACCCGTCGACCCGTCCAATCTGACCGATTGTTTTCATCACGCGTTCAGTGGGGCCGATCACAATTATCCTCCCCGAGTCAGCCCGAAAGGGTAATTTTTATACAAATGCAGATTCAAATCTGATTGAGTGTGTGGGAGATGGATGCCCTACCAATCAAGGCAAGCTGAGGGGTGGAATGTTTCGAAGGGCTCGAGTGCAGAGTGTATCAGCTGTTGTTAAAATATCCCTCATTCAGACAGCGCAGGAAAATAGTGATTAGAACGAACATTTGTCCTCTTAATCTTTCCCATTTTTCTCTCTCTCTCTCCCAAGAGCTCCTTCAGCGTGGTAGTTTATGATGAAAAATGTCTGCAGCGAGGCGGACTGGAAGTGACTAGAAGTCACAGCCTTTGACCTACAAGGGCGGAAAGCCAGTGCAGTGGGAAAGATGCGGGTGAAGCTAAATGGTTCAGGGTGGTGAGGCGCTCCAAAGGGATCTGTCGAGGCTGGGCGAGTGGGTGTCAACGTGGCAAATGAGGTTCAACGTGGCCAAGTGCAAAGTGATGCACATTGGGGCCAAAAATCCTTAACTATGAATACAAGTTGATGGGGTGTGAACTGGTGGAGACTGACCAAGAGAGAGAGATTTTGGGGTCGTGGTAGAGAACTCACTGAAAATGTCGAGACAGTGTGCAACTGCAATTCAAACGCCAACGCCGTACTGGGAATTATTAGGAAGGGAACTGAAAACAAATCAGCCAGTATCATAACGCCCCTGTATAAATCGATGGTGCAGCCTCATTTGGAGTACTGTGTGCAGTTCTGGTCACCACAACTCAAAAAAGATATTATAGCATTGGAAAAAGTGCAGAAAGGGACAACTAGAATGATTAAAGGATTGGGACGCTTTCCTCATGAAGAAAGGTTAAAACGCTTGGGGCTCTTTAGCTTGAAGAAACGTCGACTGAGGGATGTCATGATAGTGGTTTACAAGATTATGCATAGGATGGAGAAGGTAGAGAAAGAAGTACTTTTCTCCCTTTCTCACAATGCGGGAACTCGTGGGCACTCAATGAAATTGCTCAGAACAGATAAAAGGAAGTCCTTCTTCACCCAAAGGGTGATTAACTCGTGGCATTCACTGCAACAGGAGGTGGTGGCAGCTGCAAGCATAGACACCTTCAAGAGGGGATTGGATAAACATATGGAGCAGAGGTCCATCAGTGGCAATAGTCACAGCATATTGATAGAACTCTGTGTCTGGGGCTGTGATGCTCTGTATTCTTGGTACTTGGGGAGGGGCCAAGTGAGAGGGCTTCCAGTGCCATCCCCACTGGTGGACCTCCTGATGGTGCCTGGATTTTTGGCCGCTGTGTGACACAGATTGTTGAACTGGATGGGCCATTGGTCTGATCCAACATGGCTGCTCTTACGTTCTTTGCACCGGTGGTCCCCAACATGGTGCCCGCTGATAACCTTCCTGGGATCCACCAAGTGTTTTTGGAATGTGTGCAGAGCTTGGTGGGAATTGGCTGCGCAGGTTAAAATGCATCCTGTTAAACAGAGTTTCTGCCTGAAATGCTGAAGAGGTACTATAAGAGTTGTAGGCTGTGGTCACCTACACTATATAATCCACTTTCAATCCACGCACAGTGCACTTTGCAACTGGATTTTACTGTGTGAACTGGCAAAATCCACTCGGAAAGTACATTGGAAGTGGATTATTTAGTGTGTGTGACCGCAGCACATATGTAACCGCACTCCTTCCGACAGCAGCCATTTTGCGATTGACTCCACCTCCTGTGGCAGCCATTTTGTGATTGTGCCCTCTGCCCTGTGTCAGAATCCCAAAGTTGCCCGCAGGATCAAAGAGGCTGGGGACCCTTGCTTTGTTCGGTCTCAAAGGTAGCACTTTTCTCTCTTATTCCACGGATGAGCCCTTAGAGCAGTGCCAGCCCTAGGTCACATGGTGCCCTAGGCAGACTTGCCACCCGCGAGGGAAGGGGAAGAGGAAGGAAGGGGAGAATGGGGGGGGGCGGCAGCAGCGTTTTACCCACCGACCAGCATTTTACCTCCCCTTCCCTTCTGTGGCGCTGCGCTCCACCGCCCCCTCCCCCGTGCTCAGAGGAGGACGGCTAGAATTGGCCCTACCCTTAGACTTGGCCCAGGTGTCTCAATGCTCTCACTTCCGAGAGGAGTAGGGAGGAGTACACTGAGAGGCCTGGGTCGAGTCTAAGGGTAGGGCTGATTCTTGCCGCACTCCTCTGAGCGCGTGGGGGGGGGCAGCGTCGTTTTACCGCCAATCAACTGATCGTTGGGGGGTGCTTTAAAGAGACCGGGAAGCAGCGCTCCACCGCCCCTTCCCGGCAGCGCAGAAAGGAAGGGGGGAAGGGAGGCGGTGGGGGAGTTGTCTAGCATTTGTCTTTGGTATGGGGAGGGGGGGAGAGCCCAATTCCGAGCCCTCCTCCCAGCGCACTAGGCAACCGCCTAGTTTGCCTACTGGGCGAGCCGCCCCTGCCTTAGAGTAGAACCTTAAAGACAAACTTAGTGGAGCTTTTGTGACTCACCACTCACTTCTTCAAACACCCGGAGTGAAACATGAGAGCTCCTAACTGGCCGCAATCGTTGACAGTCTTGAAGGCGCTGCTGGACTCTTGCTCTTTTCTAATTCCCCAGACCGACTAACACGGCTCCCCATCTTGGTCTGTGTGTTTTAACGTATTGCTTTAAAGCAGGGATGGCGAACCTCCATCTTCAGGGCTGTATACGGCCCGCGAGGTCACTTGGTGTGGCCCTCGGGGATTGCTGGGCCGAACGGAGCCATGTGGCAGCCCCTCTGGGGCCTGGCTGACCGGCGAGGATCACGAGGCCCAGCCGCGCTGTGCAGCAGCCTCCCCAGCGCCGGGCAGGGATCAAAGGGCCCGGATGTACTGTGCGGCAGCCTCCCTGGAGCCTGGCTGGCCGGCCAGAATTGCTGCAGGGCCTGGAAGTTACTGTCACAGTTCGGTTTGCGCTCGATTATCCCAGAGGGTGTGGCCTAATATGCTAACGAGTGTGTGACCTAATATGCTAATATCAGGGGATGTGGTCTAATATGCTACTGAGTTCCTGCTGGGCTTTTTCTACAAAAAAGCCCTGGACCGATGCATTTGCCTAGGGTGGCGGGCCGAGTGTGTTTGTGTGTGTGTGTGCGCCAGATTAGGCTCTCCCCACATGACTTCAAAGAGAAAAAAAAAATTATTTGCATTAATTTTGCTGGCCTGAACCATTCTCCCTCGGCGGAGCACTTTTTTAAAGTAGATAATTTTTTATGGCCCGTGAATGATGTTATAAATATCCATATGGCCCTTGGCAGAAAGCAATAAAAATCAGACCTTGTTCCTTCTGTAAAAGAACAAGGTTTTGGATGGCTGAGGTTATCGGCTGTGCACACGTGTGCGCGCATTCCTGCTTGAGCTGGCTTGGCAAACATCAAAAGCGGCAGTCTTTTATATATATAATTTTTTAAAATAAAAAAAAAAATGAGGCTGACTTGGAACGTATCGTGAGCCGGAGGAAAATGACTGAAATGAGTATTTCGCCAAGGTTGCGTGCCAGAATGTAAGTAGCAATTAAAGAAGACAGAAGACTCGTTCTTTCTAATAAAACTGGAGATAAGATGACAGGCTGACCTGGTAAGTTCAGGGAGCAGAGCAGGAGAATTTCCTCTTTCGGTTGGCTTTTTTCTCATTTCTTTTATTTTTTTTTCCCTGGAAGAGAAAAGACATGTTCAACAAAGGAGTTTAACATGAACAATTAATCCCTGTCTGCGAATCTGTCTCAAATGTGTCCTGTGAAACGTAGTACGATGTTAAAAGGGAAATTGGGAAACCCAACTGTAGCTTGCATCTGCATAGTTAGACCTTCACAACTGGGTTTAGAGTGGAACGAAACACTGTGCGAAACACAGGACTGTTTCAGAAAATGGGTTCTCCTCCATAGATTCATGGAGGATAGGTCTGTCAATGGCTGCTAGCCATGATGGCTGTGGACAGCCTCCGCATTTAGAGGCACTAATCCTCTGAATCCCACAGCCAAGAGGCAACATCAGGAGAAGACTTCATCTTCGATACCGTTGTTGGAACTTGTTGGCCGCTGTGTGAGATAGGATGCTGGACTAGATAGACACTGGTCTGACCCAGCTCGGCTCTTATAATGTTCTTATGAAGGCCTTGGCCTCTGTGGCCTGTTGTTGGCCCTCCAGAGGGACTAGTTGGCCACTGTGTGAGACAGGAGGCTGGACTACATGGACCCTCACTGGTCTGATCCAGCAGGGCTCTTCTGATGTTCTCATGAAGGTCTTGGCCTCTCTGTCCTGTTGTCGGCCCTCCATAGGAACTGATTGGCCACTGTGTGAGACAGGATGCTGGATTAGATGGACCACTGGCCTGATCCAGCAGGGCTCTTCTGATGTACTTATGAAGGCCTCGGCCTCTCTGTCCTGTTGTGGGCCCTCCAGAGGAACTGGTTGAGGCCATTGTGTGAGACAGAATGCTGGACTAGATGGACCCTCACTGGTCTGATCCAGCAGGGCTCTCCTGATGTTCTTATGAAGGCCTCAGCCTCTCTGCCCTGTTGTTGGCCCTCCAGAGGAACTAGCTGGCCACTGTGTGAGACAGGAAGCTGGACTAGATGGACCCTCCCTGGTCTGACCCAGCAGGGCTCTTCTGATGTTCTTATGGAGGCCTCGGCCTCTCTGCCCTGTTGTCAGCCCTCCATAGAAACTGATTGGCCACTGTGTGAGACAGGATGCTGGATTAGATGGACCACTGGTCTGATCCAGAAGGACTCATGTTCATAACATGAAGTACTTCTTCTTGGGAATGGCCCTCCATTTGTACATTTTGGCAGCTGATGATATCGGAAAACAGCTTAAACTCTACTACATGCTATGGAAGAAGAGTACCTTTTTAGTGTGTAGTTCTACCCATGGTCTCGAAATTAGAAGGGAGGAGGTGTCACGCCAGCTGGGGCCAGGAAGGGCCTTCTGCTGGTTGTCACCACTTTGGTAAGGGTCTGCCTTGGGGGCCCAAAGCACCCCACCAACCCCTGTGTTCCATATTAGCAGAACTTTTTATCTGTGATCGAAGAGAGATGAGGACCCAGGCAGTTTAACAACAAGAAGAAATTTATTATAAGTGCTCAAAACAATAAGTGGATAATAAAACTTTTTCGCGCAACAGTCAATAAAGAAACAGTCAAGGTTGGTGCAAAAAAATAAACAGCCCTAATGTGACTATCTATACCAGGGGTGTCCAAACTGCTTAATGTAAGAGCCACATAGAGTAAATGCCAGATATCTGGGAGCTGCAAGACATGAACATCCGCTATTTGAAGCCACAAGACAGGAGGGAAAGGAAGGAAGGGAAATGTGGAAAGAAAGCAACTTTAAATGTGTTCTCCAAGCTGCCATCTGGCTTGGCTTGGAGAAGTGATTTAAAGTGACATATGCCTTCTTTAAGCCAGCTGATGAAGGCAGTGGGGGCTTCAAGAGCCACACAATATTTGTGAAAGAGCCACATGTGGTTCCTGAGCCACAGTTCGGCCATCCCTGATCTATATGTTGCCTTCTCTAAGTCAGACCAGTTCACTCACCCTCCTTGAGTAAGGGAGCCCTCCTGCTGCAGCTGTTCCACAGAGCATCCCTCCTCTGTCTGCAGCCTCTCCAGAGAGAACAAACTTCCTTTCCAGGCCTTTTATGCTTTCCTCCCAGGTCCAACCCCTCTGAGCTAGTTTTCCTTCCAAAACTCTGCCATCTAGTCAGTTTGGTGTAGTGGTTAAGTGCGCAGACTCTTATCTCGGAGAACTGGGTTTGATTCCCCACTCTTTCACTTGCAGCTGCTGGAATGGCCTTGGGTCAGCCATAGCTCTTATTGGAGTTGTCTTTGAAAGGGCAGCTTCTGGGAGAGCTCTCTCAGCCCCACCCACCTCACAGGGTGTCTGCTGTGTGTGTGTGGCGGGGAGGTAAAGGAGATTGTGACCGCTCTGAGACTCAGGGTATTGGGCAGGATATAAATCCAATATCTTCTTCTTTCTCTAATCAGCAGCAATTATCACAGTTTAAATGAGATGTGTAATAGCAATCACATATGAAGCTGCCTTCTACTGAATCAGAGCCTGGGTCCATCAAAGTCAGTCTTGTCTACTCAGACTGGCAGCGGCTCTCCAGGGTCTCAAGCTGAAGTTTTTCACACCTACTTGCCTGGACCCTTTTGAGTTGGAGATGCCGGGGATTGAACCTAGGACCTTCTGCTTACCAAGCAGATGCTCTACCACTGAGCCACCATCCCTTCCTTGACCAGCAGCGGCTCTCCAGGGTCTCAAGCTGAGGTTTTTCACACCTACTTGCCTGGACCCTTTTGAGTTGGAGATGCCGGGGATTGAACCTGGGACCTTCTGCTTACCAAGCAGATGCTCTGCCACTGAGCCACCGTCCCTCCCCAACATATATGAGCATATGAAGCTGCCTTCTACTGAATCAGACCCTGGGTCCATCAAGGTCAGTCTTGTCTACTCAGACTGGCAGAGGCTCTCCAGGGTCTCAATCTGAGGTTTTTCACACCTACATGCCTGGACCCTTTTTAGTTGGAGATGCCGGGGATTGAACCTGGGACCTTCTGCTTATCAAGCATATGCTCTACCACTGAGCCACGACCTGTCTGAAGTAGTCAGATGAGAAATACCTCTTCTTTTTTTGCATTTCAAAATATAGCAACCCTATCAGAGGCTGCATATAGAGTGGGATAGCTGAGCAAGATGCAATAAAAAACCTTTTTAAGGAATGGGGTGAAGAACCGCAGCTGGAGATGAACTTCATCCCGAACAGATTCGTCATTTCTGCAGGCGCTCATTGCTTCATAATGCCAGTGGTGCATTCATCTTCATAAATCTCCACGTTTTCCAAACTTACACTTGTAGTACCACTAGGGGTGCCAGCCTCCAGGTGGAAGTCCTGAAGAAAACAGCACAAGACGAAGACTACTATAGAATATTATTCAACACCAGTTGCTGATAAGATAAAGTTCTATTAAATATCGCTAGCAAATTCCTTTAATTCAACATGATAATGCTCATTTTATAATCGGAATGTATAACAAACAGCATATTGGTAATACAATGCGACTAGCAATCAAAAGTACAAGTAAGGACAACGTTGCAAACAATTCCACAGCACGAACAGTCCGCAATATGAGAGACAAGGCTCTATAACAATTGTTCGGGAAGGTGCTGTATTTCTTCTAAAGCGAAAGCGACCTGCTTCTGGTATTCTGCGTGTTTCGGTGGTGGTAACCTTCGTCTGACACGCTTGTTTTAATTATCTGGAGCTAATGCTCAACTTAATGTTACGCGTTTGTCTCCTTGTCAGTTTCCTAAAAGAACCGCTTATGCCGCTTAGGAAATTGATATAAGAACATAAGAGAAGCCATGTTGGATCAGGCCAATGGCCCATCCAGTCCAACACTCTGTATCACACAGTTGCCAAAATACACACACACACACTGTGGCTAATAGCCACTGATGGACCTCTGCTCCATATTTTTATCCAATCCCCTCTTGAAGCTGGCTATACCTGTAGCCGCTGCCACCTTCTGTGGCAGTGAATTCCACATGTCAATTACCCTTTGGGTGAAGAAGGACTTCCTTTTATCCATTTTAACCTGACTGCTCAGCCATTTCATTGAATGCCCATGAGTTCTTGTATTGTGAGAAAGGGAGAAAAGTACTTCTTTCTCTACTTTCTCCATCCCTTGTCAACCTCTATCATGGCACCCCGCAGTCGACGTTTCTCCAAGCTAAAAAGCCCCAAGCGTTTTAACCTCTTCATAGGGAAAGTGTTCCAAGTGGACATACGCGTAGCATTAAGTTGCAACATCGTCCTCACTTGTACTTTTGATTTCTGTAGTAGCCATATTCTTACACAGTTTTCTCCAGGACTTCAACCTTGCCGTATTTTTCCCCGTTGGATTGCCAAACCTCTAGGTGGAGCCTGGAATTCTTCTGGAATCCCAGCTGATCTCGACGCTAGGGAGGTCAGTTCCCTGGAGAAAACAGCTGCTTCTGCGTCACCCCAGCCCCGCACAGCTCCCTCTCGTCTCCAAATCCCAACCTGGAGTTGTCAATCCAAAGCCCTCTTTTCACCGGCAGTCAGACTCACACTGTTTGCAGGGATCACAGCTTTGGCAGCCCCTTTCCCTTTATGACAGCACTCGAGGTCATAAAGGAATCCAAAGGGGCTGTTGCCATGCCACGGAAGCAGCAGGCGGAGTGGCCGTGTTAGTCGGAGAGGTCAAGCTACTTGCTCGGGAAGCGAGACCGTATCACTTGAGAATGCAGGGGAGAGAGGATAGCTTATCCGTGTGCTTTTCTCAGCGTAAGAACATTCACTGCGTGCGGTCAAGCTGGTTTCAGAGAAAAGCCATGTTGCTCTGCAGTAGAACCGCTAGATTTGAGCCCTCTAGTGCCCTTAGAGGCGTGCCCCCAAGTATTTTCCGTTACTGCGTGCAGGTGTGAAAGTTGGACTAGGAGGAGCGTGAACAGGGAGAAGACAGGGAAGAAGAAGAAGACTGTAGATTTACATCCCACTCTTCTCTCCGAGGAGAACAGTTTAAAAGCTCTCTCAGGAGACAAACGCCGTTCTTTCCTCCCGAGAGGTCAAGCAGGCAGACGGCTGCTGTTTAGGAGGAAAGAGCCTCGCTCTGAGGGAGAGGGTTAGCGGGCCGAGGCCTGGGGCCTAATAGACTAGGAACAGTTCAGTCTAGTCGTGTTAGGGATTTTGATGTTTATTTACCTTCACCCACATTGCTATAGTTTTTAAAGCACCTTATCTGTTCACTTCCCCTTTATTGATTTTCCTGTTTAAAATAAACCTTTTTTTGTTGTTCTTTGTTACTCTGCCTGGTCGACCCGCCTGTCTGGAGACCGTCCTATGAAGGAAGGTTGCAGGGCCTGTTTAGCCTGGAGAGGAGGCGGCTGAGAGGTGATAGGATCACCATCTTCAAGTCCTTGAAGGGCTGTCATGTAGAGGATGGTGTAGACTTGTTTTCTGTGGCCCCGGAAGGTAGGACCAGAACCAATGGCTTGAAATTAAATCAGAAGAGTTTCCGGCTCAACATGAGGAAGAACTTCCTGACCGTTAGAGGCGTTCCTCAGTGGAACAGGCTTCTTCGGGAGGTGGTGGGCTCTCCTTCATTGGAGGTTTTTCAACAGAGGTTGGATGGCCATCTGACAGCAATGAAGATCCTGTGAATTTAGGGGGAGGTTTTTGTGAGTTTCCTGCATTGTGCAGGGGGTTGGACTCGATGACCCTAGAGGTCCCTTCCAACTCTGTGATTCCATGATTCCATTGGTTCCTTACTGGTCGTCTGGAAGCCCTAGGGTGTGGAAGAAGACTTAACCAGGGAGGGTAGTGAAGATCTGGGATTTGAGCCTGTTAATTTCAGTATGTATATATATATATGTGTGTGTGTGTGTTGCCTATGTATTTGTAAAGTTGTCCGAGCACTTTCATATTTTAGCAGGACAGTAGCAGAATGCAACTCATTCCATGAATACATTTCCGCCCTCCTCTAAGATTGATGTATTTAGAGTTTAGCTCAGAAACATCTGCAATTTTTCAGCTGATGACTGATGGGATGGGAGGCGGGATGGAGGGGAAGGCTCCAAATGGAAACAAATAGAGGAGCATTCAAAACGTGATGGTTTGTGCTGACAGTGATTTGTATGAGTTCAGGTAGGTAAAGATTGAAAATGTGCCTATTACATTTCCTCTTTTTCTTGGGCGGAAATTCTGCTGGCTTGTCAGAGGCTTATGAAATAATGCGAGTAGGATGGACTGTATCTCTTAATCTTCTTTCAAGGTATTTTTTTTAAAAAAAATCTGTTGCCTATAAATTGCTGTTGAGCCTGGAGAAGAGACGGAATGCACAAACACATCCTAGTTGCTCAGGGAAACGGGTCAGTCGTGGGTCCCTGGCAGACCAGGGAAGATGTACTGAGAAGGAAGATGTTGGCAGCAGGAGTTTCCACAGGAACCTCTGTATTCCGAGGTAAATATAGGTTCTTTAATTTATTAAATTCATTTCTTCCCTGCCTTTCTCCGTAATGGGAACTCAAAGCGGCTTATTCGTGGTGGACCTCCTGGTGGCACCTGTTTTTTTGGCCATTGCGTGACACAGAGTGTTGGACTGGATGAGCCAATGGCCTGATCCGACATGGCGTCTCTTATGTTTTTATGTGACACAGAGCGTTGGACTGGATGGGCCATTGGCCAGATCCAACATGGCGTCTCTTATGTTCTTCTGTGACACAGAGTGTTGGACTGGATGGGCCATTGGCCTGATCCAGCATGGCGTCTCTTATGTTCTTCTGTGACACAGAGTGCTGGACTGGATGGGCCATTGGCCTGCCCCAACATGGCTTCTCTTCTGTTCTTAGGGACACAGAGTGTTGGACTGGATGGGCCATTGGCCTGATCCAGCGTGGCTTCTCTTATGTTCTTATGTGACACAGAGTGTTGGACTGGATGGCCCATTGGCCTGATCCAACATGGTGTCTCTTATGTTCTTATGTGACACAGAGTGTTAGACTGGATGGGCCATTGGCCAGATCCAACATGGCGTCTCTTATGTTCTTATGTGACAGACTGGATGGGCCATTGGCCTGATCCGACATGGCATCTCTTATGTTCTTATGTGACACAGAGTGTTGGCCTGATACAATGTGGCTTCTCTTATGTTCTTATGTGACACAGAGTGTTGGACTGGATGGGCCATTGGCCTGATCCAGCATGGCGTCTCTTATGTTCTTCTGTGACACAGAGTGCTGGACTGGATGGGCCATTGGCCTGATCCAGCGTGGCTTCTCTTATGTGACACAGAGTGTTGGACTGGATGGGCCATTGGCCGGATCCAGCATGGCTTCTCCTGTGTTTTTCTGTGACACAGAGTGCTGGACTGGATGGGCCATTGGCCGGATCCAGCATGGCTTCTCTTATGTTCTTATGTGACACAGAGTGTTGGACTGGATGGGCCATTGGCCTGATCCAGCGTGGCTTCTCTTATGTGACATAGAGTGTTGGACTGGATGGGCCATTGGCCGGATCCAGCGTGGCTTCTCTTATGTTCTTCTGTGACACAGAGTGTTGGACTGGTTGGGCCATTGGCCTGATCCAGCATGGCTTCTCTTATGTTCTTATGTTTATTCTGTGTGTAAACTTCCATGTGCATGCATGCTATAACTTTGCATACCTACAAAAGCTTATACCCAGAATAAACTTGGTTGGTCTTAAAAGGTAGATCCAAGTGGGCAGCCGTGTTGGTCTGAAGCGGTTGTACAAAGCAGGAGTCAAGAGCACCATTAAGATCAACCAAGTTTTATTCAGAACGTAAGCGTTCGTGTGCTCTCTAAGCACACTTCATCAGACGAGGGGATCAGGCTGAAGTACGTGAAGTTTGTTGATTAAGAGGGCAAACTGACTGTGATCACATGGTAAATCAGTGTGGCTTGGTCATTTGGTCTGGATAGCCGTAAAAGGTAATAAAGTTTCCTTCCAGTTGGTGTTTCTGCAAATCTTGGTAAATCACAAAAGGACATGTATTTCCTAGTTGTCGTCCACCTAATTTACTGATTTACTAATTGCTCTGATTAGACAAATAATAGAATCCTAGAGTTCGAAGGGACCTCCAGGGTCGTCTAGTCCAACCATGATGCAGGAAACTCACAAATACCTTCCCCTAAATTCACAGGATCACCTAATTATAACTTGAAAGGTGCCACTGGACTCAAACTTTATTATATATTGCAATGTGAACCCCGAGATGGATGTAGTGAATGATACCTTCATGTGCCTGGATTGGTGAAAGAAACTAGGAAACAGTGACTGGGCTCATAATGAAGTCGGGTTGCCAGGTCTGACTCAAGAAATACCTGGGGACTTTGGGGGTGGAGCCAGGAGATGTTGGGGGTGGAGCCAAAAGCCAAGGGTGTGGCAAGCCTATGATGTAAAGGCCCATGAACTCCAGGTACATTATTCCTCTGTCCCCAGGGGGTTTATTTTCATGGTATGTTTTTATCATGTTT
This sequence comes from Heteronotia binoei, assembly GCF_032191835.1. Lineage (NCBI taxonomy): Eukaryota > Metazoa > Chordata > Lepidosauria > Squamata > Gekkonidae > Heteronotia > Heteronotia binoei. The sequence goes on from NC_083230.1 coordinate 123,953,314, forward strand.
TAACTGCTAGCCACCTTGGTGGCCCTGATTAGACAAGTCATAGAATCCTAGAGTTGGAAGGGACTTCCAGGGTCGTCTAGTCCAACCCCCTGCACAACGCGGGAAACTCGTAAATACCTCTCCCTGAGTTTACAGGATCTTCATTGCTGTCAGATGGCCATTTTGTATGTAAGTAAGTTTGTAAGTAAGTTTGTTTTTTGAATTTAACAGGAGTGAGCCTTTTGTGACTGATTTATACAGCATGAGTCAGTTGAGGGCCCAGCTGTGAGTGGAAGCTGTGTTGGCTGCAGCTGCCATTTATCGGCAGTGCATCTTGTCCTACCACACTGCTCGTGGTGGGTCGTGGGTTTTTCCAGCTCAGCTGCACTGCCTCCATCCATAAGAACATAAACGACACCATGTTGGATCAGGCCAATGGCCCATTCAGTCTGTCACATAAGAACATAAGAGAAGCCATATTGGATCAGGCCAGTGGCCCATCCAGTCCAACACTCTGTGTCACATAAGAACATAAGAGAAGCCATGTTGGATCAGGCCAATGGCCCCTCCAGTCCAACACTGTGTCACATAAGAACATAAGAGATGCCATGTCGGATCAGGCCAATGGCCCATCCAGTCCAACACTCTGTGTCACACAATGGCCTAAAAAACAGGTGCCACCAGGAGGTCCACCAGTGGGGCCAGGACACTTGAAGCCCTCCCACTGTGCCCCCACCCAAGCACCAAGAATACAGAGCATCACTGCCCCAGACAGAGCATTCCATCCAGCTTCTGATCAACCTCTAGATATTTATCCAATCCCTTGAAGCTTGAGCTTTTTCCCCCTGCTTGCCGAGTTGAGTGGCACACCTGCCCCATCACAGAGCACTCCTTCAACTCTGCAGGGTTCTGCCGCCGCCGTTTCCACAGATGTTTCATCCTCTTTCAGCTGTTTACGCGTTTTGCGCTTGAAGGTTGAACTCGCAGAAACCCGTGCGTGTGTTGAACCGGTTTGAAATAAGCCGCATGTTGTCCACAGGAGATAAATTGCTGTCACATCAATTCCTAAGAAAGCTCCTAGTTGGCAGCCTTATTAGTTGGCAGAAAACAGTAAATTCACAGACTCCCTTGTGTGCCCTGAATGGCTTTTTAAAAATGTGCAAGTAATTATATGAAAGAGAGACAAGGTAATGCAGGTTTGCTACCTGGTCCTTCTTCCATCCATTCCAATCACCAAAGTCTGTGCTTAGAATTTAGTCTGCAAAGTGATTCTCCCCCCACCCCACAAAGTAATACAGAGATGTTGATAAATTAAGCACAGAATAGCTAAAGGAGAAAGAGAACCCTGTAGAGCAGGGGTGTCAAACATGCAGCCCAGGGGCTGCACCAGGCCCCCGAGCAACTGGCTGTCATCTGTTTCCTTCTCCCTATCTCTTGCTTCCTTCTGCATCACAGCTTGTTTTGCACGGCTCGCTCAACTGCACAGGAGCTACAGAGCAAAGCCTGTTTTATCCATTGGCTCCGGCTTCTCCCTTGGGGAGGAAGGGGGGAAGGCAGAGCTTGTTTTTTCCAGGCTCTCTCAATCGCACAGCAGAGCTACTGAGCCAAGCCACTCTTCCTTCTCCCTTCTGGTCTCATGCGGAAGGAAGGAAGGGAAGGAAGGAGCCAGTGCTTCCTTTGCCCAGTTCCCTGAATCCCATGGGAGAGATACAAAGAAGCACCTTTCATACCAACAAGTGCTAACGTTTTAAACATGTTTGAAGTTTTATTTTAATATAAAATTGTGTTTGTCTGTGTCCTTCATAAATTTGTATCTTTGCTCTCTCTCTCTCGGCTTGGCTTCGCGAACGAAGATTTAAGAAGGTTGCAATAGTCCACGTTTGCTGCAGGCTCGCTGGTGGCTGACAAGACCAATGTGGGACAGGCAGGTCCGGCCACAGCGGCTGCAGGGAAAAGTCTGATTTAGGGTTGGTCCTGTAGCAGTGCGATTCTTCCTCAATCTCCTTTTGTCCTCAAGACCAGCTATGCGTGTGTTCTCAAAGGAAGAGACAGCCTGGTGGATGGTGTGCCTCCATGCTTTGCGATCTGAGGCTAGGTCAGACCACTGGTGATGGTTGATGTGACAGGTGCTAAGGGATTTCTTCAAGGAGTCCTTGTACCTCTTCTTTGGTGCCCCTCTATTTCGATGGCCGGTGGAGAGTTCGCCATACAGGGCAATCTTGGGAAGGCGGTGGTTTTCCATCCTAGAAATATGCCCTGCCCAACGCAGCTGCGTCTTCAACAGCAGTGCCTCGATGCTGGTAACCTCTGCCCGCTTGAGGACTTCAGTGTTGGTCACAAAGTCACTCCAGTGGATGTTGAGGATGGTGCGAAGGCAGCGCTGATGAAAGCGCTCAAGGAGTCGCAGGTGATGACGGTATAAAACCCACGATTCGGAGCCATAGATGAGGGTTGTCATCACAACCGCTTTGTAAACATTGATCTTTGTGCCTTTTTTCAGATGCTTGTTGCTCCACACTCTTTTGTGCAGTCGGCCAAATGCACGGTTTGCCTTTGCCAGCCTGTTGTCAATCTCCTTGTCGATCTTGGCATCTGAGGAGATGATGCACCCCAGGTAGCTGAACTGCTGGACTGTCTTCAGAACTGATTCACCCACAGTGATGCAGGGAGGGTGATAATCTTCCTGGGGTGCAGGCTGGTGGAGAACTTCTGTCTTCTTCAGACTAACTTCTAGGCCGAATAGCTTGGCAGCCTCTGCAAAGCAGGACGTCATATGCTGCAGAGCTGATACCGAGTGGGAGACGAGTGCAGCATCATCAGCAAACAGTAGCTCTCGGATGAGTTTTTCCATTGTCTTGGAGTGTGCCTTTAGTCGCCTCAGGTTGAACAGGCTGCCATCGGTGCGATAGCGGATGTAGACACCATCGTCCTCATCTAGATCTACTGCGGCTCTTTGAAGCATCATGCTAAAGAAGATCGTAAAGAGAGTTGGCGCGAGAACGCAGCCTTGCTTTACACCTGTGCCTATTGGGAAGGGCTCCGAGAGGTCGTTGCAGTGTCTGACTTGGCCTCGCTGGTCTTCGTGTAGCTGGATGATCATGCTGAGGAACCTTGGGGGACATCCTAAACGTTCCAAGATTTGCCACAGGCCTTTCCTGCTAACGGTATCGAAAGCTTTGGTAAGGTCGACAAAAGTCACATACAGACCCTTGTTCTGTTCCCTGCATTTCTCTTGGAGCTGCCTGAGAACAAATACTATGTTGGTGGTGCTCCTGTTAGCTCTGAAGCCGCACTGGCTCTCTGGGAGGAGTTCTTCTGCAATGGTGGGCACCAGTCTGTTCAGGAGTATTCTGGCAAGGATTTTGCCTGCGATGGAGAGCAGGGTTATCCCCCGGTAGTTGGAGCAGTCTGACTTTTCCCCTTTGTTCTTGTATAGGGTGATGATGATTGCATCGCGAAAGTCCTGTGGTAATTTGCCTTGTTCCCAGCAGGTGACAAGTACTTTGTGAAGTGAGCTATGTAGTACTGTGCCCCCATGCTTCCAGATCTCTGGTGGAATTCCATCAACTCCTGCTGCCTTGCCACTTTTCAGTTGCTTGATGGCTTTAACAGTCTCTTCTAGGGTGGGGATCTCATCCAACTCTGTTTTCACCGGTTGGAGTGGGGTGAGGTGTATTGCTGAATCTTGAACTACGCGGTTGGCACTGAAGAGAACCTGAAAATACTCCGACCACCGGTTCAGTATGGATGCCTTGTCTGTGAGGAGCACTTGGTTGTCTGCACTATGCAAGGGACTCTGAGTCTGATATGATGGACCATATACTGCCTTCAGGGCTTCGTAGAACCCTCTTAAATCACCAGTGTCTGCACACAGCTGGGTTCTCTCTGCAAGCTTGGTCCACCACTCGTTCTGAATGTCTCGAAGCTTGCGCTGGAGGTTGCTACATGCAGCGCGAAAGGTTGCTTTTTTCCCAGGACAGGAGGGCTGAGCAAGATGTGCTTGGTAGGCAGATCTCTTTTTTGCCAGTAATTCTTGGATCTCTTGATTGTTCTCATCAAACCAGTCCTTGTTCTTCCTTGTGGAGAACCCGAGGACTTCTTCAGAGATCTGCAGGACGGTAGTTTTTAGGTGTTCCCAGAGTGCTTCTGGAGAAGGGTCTGTGGGGCAACTGAGGTCCTCAATTCTTGACTGGAGTTTTGCCTGGAAGGCAGCTTTAACTTCGGCTGACTGGAGGCTGCCAACCTGAAACTTCCTCCGAGGGATACCTCCTCTCCTGGGTGTGGGTTTAAAGTGAAGACGGAGATTGCAGCGTACAAGACGATGATCCGTATGACATTCTGCGCTGGGCATTACTCGGGTGTGTAAGACATCTCGAAGGTCTCTCTGGCGCACCAGAATGTAGTCGATAAGGTGCCAATGCTTGGACCGTGGGTGCATCCAGGTTGTCTTCAGACTGTTCTTCTGCTGGAAGATAGTGTTGGTGATGGTGAGCTGGTGCTCCATGCAGAATTCTAGCAGGAGGCGCCCGTTGTCATTGCAGTTGCCAATGCCGTGTTTGCCAAGTACTCCTTTCCAGGCTTCCGAGTCTTTACCTACTCTGGCATTGAAGTCGCCAAGGATGATCACCTTGTCCTCTGTAGGGGTCTTCCGTACGAGGTTGCGTAGATCAGCATAGAACTTGTTCTTTTCTGCAGGATCTGCTTGAAGGGTTGGGGCATACACACTGAAGAGTGTTGCATGCTGCTTGTTTTGAAGTGGGAGGCGCATGGACATGATGCGATCTGAGTGACCTGTTGGCAGGTTTTCGAGTTTGGAGGCAATGGAGTTCCTGACCATGAAGCCAACGCCAGAAAGGCGGCTCTCAGCCTTTGACTTACCCGACCAGTAGAGGGTATAGCCAGCACCGTGTTCTTGAAGACTACCTTCCTCAGGGAAACGGACCTCACTGAGAGCTGCTATGTCGATATTCAATCTGAGAAGTTCGTGGGCAACTAGAGCAGAGCGTCGTTCAGGGCGACCACTGCCTACTGTGTCAAGCATGGTTCTGATGTTCCAACACGCAAGCTTTAGTCTTTGCACACTTTGTGAGGCAGGTGCATGCCTTTTCTTTGTTGTTATTTTTCGACCGCAAGTAAGGATGCCCGTTGACCGCGGCTAGCCAACTGGGGTGGGGGAGACGAGCTTTGTTTAGGCCACCTTTTCTAGGCCCCTCTCCATGTGGAGCAAGCAGTGCTGTCCCTAGATAAGGCTGCTTGGTCGTTCAGGGTGCTGCCGAAAGATGCTTTCGTCTCCGGGTTAGCATCAGGCGACCAATATCCTGAACCGCCTACATGCAGGATCGGGACTGCGGCTTCCAGTGGCACCTTCACCTGCCGTTTCGCCCCTTGCCTATCGCTGCAGGACTTGATGCGTTGTGGGTTGTGTGTGTGGATATGCCCTTCAGGCCTGCGCAGAGGAATTTTTTAGGTGAAGCGCAGTGTGCGCGGTACTGGCTCCACCCTTTCACCTGGGGGTCATCTGCCATGGCCCAGTAAGCCGGGACGCCGGCAGTGAGTCCTCCAGGTGGTAGGTGTTACATTAACGAGCTCTATCTGCCCGGGTTTGATGTTAGAGTTTTCCTTCTCTTAGGCTGACGAAGTTGGTGGGCCCAGCCTGCCCATCCGGTTATACCGCCGGACAATTCGGTCGCACCATGTCGTAGCAAACTCTGTGAAAACGGGGGGGACCAGCGAGAAGGTGTTGCTACGGATGCAGTAATGCAGGAGAGGCCATTGCAGTGACCATCTGCCAGGCATAGCCAGACAGTGACCACGCGGCGTTCACTACACCGGGAGAGGAGAGGCTATGTATTGCGCATGCACTTTCCCTGGGGGGGTAGGATTCCCAGAGGGAGCCCACCCCCACCCCCACCCTATCTTTGCTACCTAATCTTAAATAGACATGGCCCGGCCCAACCTTACATGGCCCAGCTCAACAAGGTCTCACTTGTATCAGATCCGGCCAGTTTGGTGTAGTGGTTAAGTGTGCGGACTCTTATCTGAGAGAATGGGGTTTGATTCCCCACTCCTCCACTTGCAGCTGCTGGAATGGCCTTGGGTCAGCCAGAGCTCTCTTATCTGGGAGAACCGGGCTTGATTCTCCACCCCTCCACTTGCAGCTTCTGGAATGGCCTTGGGTCAGCCAGAGCTCTCTCATCTGGGAGAATTGGGTTTGATTCCCCACTCCTCCACTTGCAGCTGCTGGAATGGCCTTGGGTCAGCCAGAGCTCTCTTATCTGGGAGAACCGGGCTTGATTCTCCACCCCTCCACTTGCAGCTTCTGGAATGGCCTTGGGTCAGCCAGAGCTCTCTCATCTGGGAGAATGGGATTTGATTCCCCACTCCTCCACTTGCAGCTGCTGGAATGGCCTTGGGTCAGCCAGAGCTCTCTCATCTGGGAGAATTGGGTTTGATTCCCCACTCCTCCACTTGCAGCTGCTGGAATGGCCTTGGGTCAGCCAGAGCTCTCTTATCTGGGAGAACTGGGCTTGATTCTCCACCCCTCCACTTGCAGCTTCTGGAATGGCCTTGGGTCAGCCAGAGCTCTCTCATCTGGGAGAATTGGGTTTGATTCCCCACTCCTCCACTTGCAGCTGCTGGAATGGCCTTGGGTCAGCCAGAGCTCTCTTATCTGGGAGAACCGGGCTTGATTCTCCACCCCTCCACTTGCAGCTTCTGGAATGGCCTTGGGTCAGCCAGAGCTCTCTCATCTGGGAGAATTGGATTTGATTCCCCACTCCTCCACTTGCAGCTGCTGGAATGGCCTTGGGTCAGCCAGAGCTCTCTTATCTGGGAGAACCGGGTTTGATTCCCCACTCCTCCACTTGCACCTGCTGGAATGGCCTTGGGTCAGCCAGAGCTCTCTCATCTGGAAGAATTGGGTTTGATTCCCCACTCCTCCGCTTTCAGCTGCTTGAATGGCCTTGGGTCAGCCAAGAGCTCTCTTATCTGGGAGGTACGCACTTATCAAACGGAAACGGCCTTTGCTGTCCCCTAGATCAGGCTGAAAAAATACTTTATTAATTCTATAGAGAAGAAGAAAAAGATATTGGAGTTATATCCCGCCCTCCACTCCGAAGAGTCTCAGAGTGGCTCACAATCTCCTTTACCTCCCCCCCCCCCACAACAGACACCCTGTGAGGTAGATGAATATATTGGAGTTATATCCCGCCCTCCACTCCAAAGAATCTCAGAGCAGCTCACAATCTCATTTACCTTCCCCCCCCCCCCATCAGACACCCTGTGAGGTAGATTAAGATATTGGATTTATATCCCGCCCTCCACTCCAAAGAGTCTCAGAGCGGCTCAGAATCTCCTTTACCCCCCCCCCCCCATAACAGAAAGCCTGTGAGGTGGGTGGTGCTGGAGAGGGCTCTCACAGCAACCTCTGCTGTGAGCTATGACAACCTCTGCCAGAGCTATGGCTGGCCTGCAGGTGCAAGTGGAGGAGTGGGGAATCAAACCCGGTTCTCCCAGATAAGAGTCCGCACACTTAAGCACTACACCAAACTGGCTCTCCTAGTGGCTGGCTCAGCGAGAAGTGAAAGTATAACATCCTGAATAAAATGGCAAGAGGCACTCTTGAGAGCACTGAGTTGTTACCAACCCATGGGGTTACACCACATCATGACGTTTTCTTGGAAGTTGGTTTGCCCTTGCCTTCCCCAGTCATCTACACTTTAACCCCGGTGAGCTGGGTGCTCATTTTACCAGGAGTCATTTTGTAGAAAAATAGATGGCGGAGCTCATTAGCATAACTTATTAGTATATGCCTCCCCCCTCCAGCCAAGAGCAACCCAACGCAAGAAAGGAGAGCTCTGGATCTCTAGCCGGCTGAAGGAAGCCTCGCTCACTTGTGGCTCTCTTGGGCCGCCCCCCTCCAACCAAAAGACCAGCAATCCACCCACCGCCCAAAATTACATAAGAAGTGGGGAAGGGGTGGCGTGGGGTTCTCCAGGGGTTAATGAGGGCTGCTGGGGGGCGTGGCAAAGCCCCTGGTGGCTGGCTGCCCGCTCTCCTTACCCAGGGATTGTTATGCAGCTGCACCGACAATTCAACAAAGTGGTTGCGGAGGAAGAGGGGGAATCGTCAGAAAGGTTCAGGAGCTACATTCCTGGGAGCGCCTGCTGAATCTGAGGCCTGCATTTTACCAACCACAGAAGGATGGAAGGCTGAGTCAACCTTGAGCCGTCTACCTGAACCCAGCTTCCGCCGGGATCGAACTCAGGTCATGAGCAGAGAGTTTGACTGCAGTACTGCAGCTTACCCCTATTACGAGGGATGCAAGCTTCAAACACGGATTGTTAGCCTGTAAGCTTTTCACTCCCTGATATTATTTGAGGAAACAGGCTAGACTAAGGCTGTACTTATATTATGAGGTAGACAGAAATCACTTTTCCTCGGGCATTTGACTCGGCAGACAAGACACAGACTGAGATGAACGATGAAAGATATATTGAACACAAAATGAAGTATTTTATGAGGTAAATGTTATTTGTGGATGACTTCAATATATAAAGTATATCTGGCTCTCCAGTGAAGGAAATAAACCCTGAGGGGAAAATGGATTCCTCTTTCTCTGGACAGGTTCCCTCAGCAGGTTCAAGGCTGCTCCTTTCCCTCACGGAGCACACTTTTCCTCAGAACCTGCACTCACCCATGAGGAATGGTGGGCCCTTTACAGGATGCTTATTTCTCATAGAAAAATAAGTTTTTCCCCCTCAGCTGATCCACCCAAACCCTAACTACAAAGCCAAATAGAAGCCTGGCCAGGCTGATGCTTCTTTTCAGAGCCGCCAAATCCCTAGCTGAAGGAAAGACGTTTGTCTTCCCCAGGTGTGGAATTCTAGCAGGAGCTCCTTTGCATATTAGACCACACACCCCTGATGTAGCCAATCCTCCAAGAGCCTACAAAAAAAGAGCCTTGTAAGCTCTTGGAGGATTGGCTACATCAGAGGTGTGTGGCCTAATATGCAAAGGAGCCCCTGCTAGAATTCCACCCCTTTTTAAGGCTGAGGCTGGCTCAGCCCCTCTCTTCCAGGGGAGTTCCATGGATCTGATTGGCTGACAATCAATTGGATTTGCCTGAGGCCTAAATCACACAGATTGGTTGAGAGCCCTGGAGGGGAGGCAGGACTTTTAAAGATGCTTTCCACAGTAGTCTTCATAACCCACATTAACTTCTCGGAAATATTTGGTTAACCACTCTCGGAAGCAGAACGGAGACTAGACGAAGCTTCGCTGTGATCCAGTTGAGGTGTTTTAGGGAGAGGCTGCGTCTCAATGGCAGAGCATCAGTGGTAGAGCATGCAGAATGTCCTCGGTTCAATCCATGGTGTCTCCTGTCAAAAGATCTGGCAGTAGGTGTTGAGGAAGCCCCTGGCGAGCTGCTGCCACACTGACCTTGGCAGACCGACGGTCTGATTCAGTAGAAGGCAGTTTCATGCGTTCATAGAGCCTGGGTGAAAATCACGCTCACCAGGTCATCCGAGCTCCACCTTTTCCCATTCCCACACCCTCACATGGCCTTCCTAGACAGTAGCATAAATGAGATGTTCCCTTCTGTTCTTGAAGGAAAAGCAGTGCCATGCATCCAGCACGGGAATGTCCCTCCTTTGCGTTTTAATTTAATTTCATTATTTATAGTTCACCTTCCTGACTGGGACTCAAGGTGGATTACGCAAATTGAGTCAATGCAATCGATGGATGGGACTTTCAGTTATGCAGTGGGATCAGGGTTGTAGAAACAGGCAGAAGCCTGAAAACAGGACCTTAGTATTTACATGACACGTTAAGCAATACAAAATACCGTAGTAGGAGCCTAGTTTTAGACATTTATATATAGTAGCACCACAACAGGGGTGGAATTCTAGCAGGAACTCCTTGGCATACTAGAAGAAGAAGAAGATGACATTGGATTTATATCCCACCCTCCACTCCGAAGAGTCTCAGAGCAGCTCACAATCTCCTTTACTTTCCTCTCCCACAACAAACACCCTGTGAGGTAGATGAAGATATTGGATTTATATCCCACCCTCCACTCCAAAGAGTCTCAGAGTGGCTCACAATCTTCTTTACCTTCCTCCCCCCACAACAAACACCCTGTGAGGTAGATGAAGATATTGGATTTATATCCCACCCTTCACTCCGAAGAATCTCAGAGCGGCTCACAATCTCCTTTACCTCCCCCCCCCCGCAAGACAACAGACACCCTGTGAGGTAGATGATATTGGATTTATATCCCGCCCTCCACTCTGAAGAGTCTCAGAGCGGCTCACAATCTCTTTTACCTTCCTCCCCCACAACAGACACCCTGTGAGGTGGGTGGGGCTGGAGAGGGCTCTCACAGCAGCTGCCCTTTCAAGGACAACCTCTGCCAGAGCTATGGCTGACCCAAGGCCATGCTAGCAGGTGCAAGTGGAGGAGTGGGGAATCAAACCCCGTTCTCCCAGATAAGAGTCCGCATTCTTAACCACTACACCAAACTAGGTCACACACCCCTGATGTATCCAATTCTCTAAGAGCTTGTTTGCTTGCTTGTTCATTTATTTATTTCTGTAGATTTGTAGGCCGCCCTTTCCCATAGTGGGCTCAGGGTGGCTCCCAACATAATACAACAATTGAAACAGTTTAAACTTAAAACAATCAAGCCACCGCTCACATTAATGAAGGCAGCATAGATAGTGTGGGCAGATCAATTAGGCATACTTGTCCCAACCTAAATGTTCAAAAATCTCAGCTATAGCGGTTTTAAGCAATCAGTGCAGGGGGGAGGGGGGGCGGTTTAGATGATAAGGACGTCCATCTGCCTCAGCCATAGGCCCGGCGGAACAGCTCCGTCTTACAGGCCCTCCACAATGGCAACAAATCCGGGAGGGCCCGAACCTCCTTAGGGAGCTGGTTCCACCAGGTGGGGGCCAGGCCCAAAAACCCCTGGCCTTGGTTGAGGTGAGCCGGGCATCCCTTGGCCCAGGGATGGTCAGAAGATGTTGATTGGCTGATCATAATGACCTCTGGGGAGAGACGGTCCCACAGGTATGGTGGTCCGAGGCTGCACAAGGCTCTAAATGTTAGTACTAAAACCTTGAAGCAGATCCGGTATTCGATTGGTAACTGTCACAGTCTGGGGCCTGGCCAAGCGAAGTCCAGGGGCAGTCCAAGGTCTGTAGCTGGGTAGCAAGGAGGGTCCAAAGTGCCAAAACCGAATCACAGTCCAGGTATCGCAGGTCAGAGGTTCAGAAGCCGAAGTCAGGGGGTCCAGAAGTCAATGCCAGAGTCAGGGGGTCCAGAAGCCGAAGTCAGAAGCCGAAGTGGATGCTAGAACGTCAGGTAAATTGCTTCCACAAAGCCTTCTCTCAAAGCCCACAGCTATATAGCCCTCTGCTGTCTGTTGCCCATTTGGGCTAATTGCTGACTCAGAGGGCAGCAGGATCCTGCTGAGACTCAAGCACCCTCACTCCTAGAAGGGCCAGAATCCTTTCAAAACTCAGGGCTCAGGGAGCGTCTTGCTCGTGAGCGTGCCGCCCTCCTCCGATCCCTGAGGTCCTGACGAAGGCGGTCACGCACACGAGCCACCCGAGAGGGTGAGGCAGGGGGGCTTGGATCTTCTCCAGCAGGAGGCAGGGGCACTGGTGCAGGTGGCAGGGGCACAGTTTCTTCTGCAGGCTCGGCTTCTTCTGCAGGGCCCCCAGCACCCATGACAGTAACCTTAGAAGGCTCTTTTTTGTAAGCTCCAGGAGGACTGGCCACATCAGGGGTGTGTGGCCTAGTATGCAAAGGAGCTCCTACTAAAATTCCACCCCTGGACCACAGTCCCTAATAATTTATCTAAGCAACTTTGTGAATCATGCAGTGCAATCTAACCCTATTGCCTGAGTAGAAAAGGCCTCTTGAATAATTCAGTTTTGCACGGTTTGCGTCACGCCAGGAGAGGGGGAGCTTTCCTGACCTCCTGAGGCTAGCTGTTCCATAAGGTGGGGGCCACAACCGAGAAGGCACTTATACAGGCAGTTGTCGATTTTGCCATTTGCTCTGAACAGTGAAGCTGTCGTGGTGCTTCTACAGCAAGGCAAAAGCCATTAATTAGAATCACGCTACCCGGCTGGTCAGGAAGAAGAACTGTATGCGTTCTAGAAGATCAGTGTATATTTTTAGTAGGCTCTGAATCTTTAATCATAGCAACGAGGTAGCTGTTGGGAAATACGCTCTTTTTGTTGAAATAATAATAATAATTTTTTAAAAATATTCATTGAGGACACCAAGCTCACATGTTCACGAGAAGCAAAAAAATTAATGACGCAAATGACATAAATGATGCAAATGTTGCATGATAAATTATTTGAGCCTACTCCGTTCGGCAATGGCTGAGTTAGCAACGGTTCATTTGACGTTCTGCCTCCTGTGCTGGAATATAGCTTATCTTCTAATTACAAATTACTGCAATCATAGAATTGTAAAGCACCATTTATTTATTTGGGATGGAAACATATTTCAAGTAACCAGGACGTTACAAAACCAGCAGCGGTAAGTAGCCGTCTAGATGACCATTGTGAGAAAGACAGAGGCCTTAGCAAGAAGACTCTGGTCAGACCATCAGGTGAAGCTGATAAAACTTATTGAGCGTTCTTGCAAGAGCGGGCGTCCAACACGTAGGCACACCCGTCCTGAGCGAAGCGTGTCCTTTTAATCCCTGCCCCAGCCGTGAAGTTCCATCCTCCGTTTCTCCCATTGGTTAGGATACTTCGGCGTGTACAGCCTATCATGCTACAGGAAGCCCCGCCTTTGTTTACATCTCCCATTCCCCTGATTGAGATGCCCCCAACCCCTTATTTACTTATTTCCTAATTTGGTATGTCATCCTCCTTAGTCCAGCTACTTCAGCAAAGTTTTGCAATACACATTTTTAGCACAACCACCGTGTTGATCTCAACTAGCTTTTCTTGTTTTAACTCTTCATTCCAAAGAGCTTCCTGCTGGTCTTTAGCAACACTGACCCGCAAGTCTAATTTCGAATCCTGTAAGCAGCAAGTAATGTTAATTATAAAACATACGTTTGACATCCTTTGTTTTATGCCTATAAGCATTGCACCTAACTATTCCTATACAAAAACAACATTCCCATTCTTCATTTCTCTCAGCCATGACTCCCAGATGCTCTGCTGAGAGCTCACTTGGGTGGATGGATGGATTTCATAACCCTGGAAATAATCTGCCAAAAAAAGTCTTGTTCTTCTCCATCGCATACAATCACAGAGCTTGGAATAGGTCACTCTGTACTGAGTTTCATTGTTGGAAAAGTAGGATCCATATTGGGAACAGATGTATAATTCTGATCACCGCACCTCAAAAAAGATATTATAGCATTGGAAAAAGTCCAGAAAAGGGCAACTAGAATGATTAAAAGTTTGCGACACTTTTCCTATGAAGAAAGGTTAAAACGCTTGAGGCTCTTTAGCTTGGAGAAACGTCGACTGCGGGGTGACATGATAGAGGTTTACAAGATTATGCACGGGATGGAGAAGGTAGAAAAAGAAGTACTTTTCTCCCTTTCTCACAATACAAGAACTCATGGGCATTCAATAAAATTGATGAGCAGTTGGTTTAGAACAGATAAAAGGAAGTCCTTCACCCAAAGAGTGATTAATATGTGGAATTCACTGCCACAAGAGGTGGTGGTGGCTACAAGCATAGCTTCAAGAGGGGACTGGATAAACATGGAGCAGAGGTCCATCAGTGGCTATTAGCCACAGCATATTGTTGGAACTGGCTGGGGCAGTGATACTCTGTATTCTTGGTGCTTGCAGGGGGGCAAAATGGAAGGGCTTCTAACCCACTGGTGGACCTCCTGATGGCACTTGGGGTTGTTGTTGTTTTTTTGGCCACTGTGTGACACAGAGTGTTGGACTGGGTGGGCCACTGGCCTGATCCAACATGGCTTCTCTTAAGCTCTTATGTGACATAGAGTGTTGAACTGGATGGGCCATTGGCCTGATCCAACAGGCTTCGCTTATGTTCTTATGTGACACAGAGTGTTGAACTGGATGGGCCACTGGCCTGATCCAACATGGCTTCTCTTATGTTCTTAAGTGGGCAAGAGACTTTGAAGGGTTTCAGAGGTTAAATCCAGTGACTGGAATGGAGTCCAGGATCTAGCCAGTGCAACCAGTTCCCAGGTGGATGTTGAGATGGTTGCTCTTAACACAGAGGTCTTCAACTATTTTGAGCCTCCAGGTATCTTCGCAATTCTGACACAGGGTGCTGACTGTTCCCTGGAAGGTCAGATACTGAAGCTGAAGTTCAAATACTACGGCCACCAAATGAGAAGGGAGCACTCACTGGAGAAGACCCTGATGGTTGGAAAGACGGAAGGTAAAAGAAGAATGGGGCGGCAAAGGATGACATGATCAGACAGTGTTATCGATGCAACGAATATGAATTGGAGCGAATTTAGGAGGACGGTGCAAGATAGAAGGGCTTGGTGTGATGTGGTCCATGGGGTTGTGAAGAGTCAGACTTGACTGTGCGACTTTAACAGCAACAACAAAGGATCCTTAAGAACATAAGAGAAGCATGTTGGATCAGGTCAATGGCCCATCCAGTCCAACACTCTGTGTTACACAGTGGCAAAAAAAAAAGGTGCCATCAAGAGGTCCACCAGTGGGGCTGTGCCCCCCCCCCCCGAAGCACAAGAATACAGAGCATCACTGCCCCAGACAGAGAGTTCCAACAATAAGCTGTGGCTAATAGCCACTGATGGACCTCTGCTCCATATGCTTATCCATTCCCCTATTGAAGCTGTCTATGCTTGTAGCCACCACCACCTCCTGTGGCAGTGAATTGCATGTGTTAATCACCCTTTGGGTGAAGAAGGACTTCCTTTTATTTGTTCAAACCTGATGGCTCAGCAATTTAATTGAGTGCCCATGAGTTCTCGTACTGTGAGAAAGGGAGAAAAGGACTTCTTTTCTCTACCGTCTCTATCCCCTGTATAATCTTGTAAACCTCTATCATGTCACCCCTGAGTCGACGTTTCTCCAAGCTAAAGAGCCCCAAGTGTTTTAACCTTTCTTCATGGCTAAAAGCAGGTCGCTGCTCTTGCTTTGACCTTCCTTCTGTAGAACTAACTTTTGGTTGAAAGCAATGGGCGTATCCCTGAAGTCTGCCTGCTGCCAGAACCTCCTTCGGAGCCATCTGAAAGTTATAGCTGACATGTGTCGGTTGCTTGGAACAGCCCGCAAAGTGGAGGCAGCTCCAGGCAGAAGCCGTGACACGCACAGCAGGTCACCAGATGGGTCAGCAGATTTGGTGACGGAAGCGCTAAAACGATCGCTTGATAGAAAACTCAAATGAATGCAGATTAGAAATAGGGAAGGGGGTTCTTCGAGAAGAATTGCAGAACTGCCACTAAACAGTACTCTTGTGTGCTGCCCTTCGGTCACTGCCCACCATGTGTAAAGGACCACTCTTTGATGTTGGAAAGTGGCATCAAGTCACAGCTAACTTATGGTGATTCTATAGGGTTTTTAAGGCAACAGGCGTTCAGAGGTGGTTTGCCACTGCTTGCCTCCGTTCAGCACCCCTAATCTTCCTTGGTGGCCTCCCATCCAATTACTAGCCAGGGCTGACCCTGTTGAACTCCTGAGATCTGACGAGACTGGGCTAGCTTGGGCCATCCAGGTCAAGGCAAGAGACATTCGGGGTGGGGTTGCCATTGCCTGCCTCTGCGTAGCAACCCCAGACTTCCTTTGTGGCCTCCCATCCAAGTACTAGCCACGGCTGACCCTGCTGAACTCCTGAGATCTGATGAGACTGGGCTAAGTTGGGCCATCCAGGTCAAGGCAAGAGACATTCGGGGTGGGGTTGCCATTGCCTGCCTCTGCATAGCAACCCCAGACTTCCTTGGTGGCCTCCCATCCAAGTACTAGCCACGGCTGACCCTGCTGAACTCCTGATATCTGACGAGACTGGGCTAGCTTGGGCCATCCAGGTCAAGGCAAGAGACATTCGGGGTGGGGTTGCCATTGCCTGCCTCTGCGTAGCAACCCCAGACTTCCTTGGTGGCCTCCCATCCAAGTACTAGCCACGGCTGACCCTGCTGAACTCCTGAGATCTGATGAGACTGGGCTAAGTTGGGCCATCCAAGTCAAGGCAAGAGACATTCATAGGGGAGTTGCCATTGCCTGCCTCTGCGTAATGGTCCTGGACTTCCTTGGTGGTCTCCCATCCAAATATCAATCAGGGCTGACCCTGCTTAACTTCTGAGTTCATATGGGATTGGGCTAGTCTGGTCCATCCAGGTCAGGGATGACCACTCTTTACCGCTTAGCTCAGCAGCAAGAAACAGAAAGCACAGGTTTTGCCAGTCTTGTTCACCCACAGATCTCTCTCATGAATGGGCACCCAGTCCTGTGGCCCACTTTGTCCTTCTAACCATAGGTCGGCGGGAGCTGATGTATCTGCACTTGCCCATCGGAGGATTCCTGGGCTTGTTTTTGGCTGATTGTCTGTTTGAAGGACTCCCAAGCAATGCTACCGAGAATGGGACTCAGTGGTGCAGAATCTTGTTATGTAGAAGGTCCCAGACTAATCCTAGGCACCAATACTGGAACAGACCAAGGAATGGATGCTGTGAAAGACAGGTCCCTCTGTACAGCCAGTTAAAAGGACCAAGTAGCAGATGACCTCAAAATGAAACCCTGGAGAGCTGATACCAGTAGTAGACAATGCCAACCTTGATAAACCAAGCGATCCCTTACTATGAAAGACCTTTGCCTGAGACCCTGGAGACCTGCTGTCAGTCTGAGTAGACAGTACTGACCTTGATGGGCCAAGGGTCTGACTCACTCAGAGGCAGCTTCACGAGGATGGGCTGAGACTCAGTGGTAGAGCATCTTTTTGGCATGCAGAAGGTCCCAAGATCAATCCTCAGTATCGCCAGTTAAAAGGACCAAGTAGAAGATGATGTGAAAGACCTCAGCCTGAGACCCTGGAGAGCTACTACCAATCTGAGTAGACAATACCAACCTTGATAAACCCTTGCTATGAAAGACCTTTGCCTGAGACCCTGGAGACCTGCTGTCAGTCTGAGTAGACAATACTGACCTCGATGGGCCAAGGGTCTGGCTCACTCAGAAGCAGCTTCACGAGGATGGGCTGAGACTCAGTGGTAGAACATCTTTTTGGCATGCAGAAGGTCCCAAGGTCAATCCCCAGTATCACCAGTTAAAAGAACCAAGTAGAAGATGATGCGAAAGACCTCAGCCTGAGACCCTGGAGAGCTACTACTAATCTGAGTAGACAATACCAACCTTGATGAACCAAGAGAATCCCTTCATGCGTTCAAGAATATGTATGTACATGCATGGGGGTTTGCATGTTTGGCATGGAGCATCCTCTCATAAAAGTAGGTCATGGTTAACCGGTAGGACAGTGATTGGCCAGAAGGAGAGAAGGGGTCTCTGAAGGTGTCTTGGGCTCTACCCAGTAGGTACATGGAGACCATTTTAAGACATGATAGGACCTAGGAAGCCAGTGCCATATCTATACATTTGACCAGCCTTCCTCAGCCTAATCTCCCAGCTCACAATCTTTACTCTTAGTCTTTTGGTGATGGGCTAGAGCAGGGGTCCCCAGCCCCTGGGCTGCAGACCGGTACTGGTCTGTGGCCTGTTAGCAACTGGGCTGCACAGGCATGGTGCTCTCAGATTCCTGGCAGGACAGCACATCGGCGTGTGCTCTCCTCCGAGCCCAGCTCCGCAGCTCTCCTTCGCCTGGCCCCTGTCTCCCTCCCCCCATTTGAAGACCCCTATGGGGGGCAGGGACCAGGGGCGCAGGTGGGAGGGGTGGCAAAATCCCCATTGACGTCCCCCTTCCCCGGTCCATGGAAAAATCATCTTCCATGAAACCGGTCCCTGGTGCCAAAAGGTTGGGAACTGCTGGGCTACAGCATCTAACGCTTTCCTTTTAGTCTCAGTGAAAAACCTTCTTTGCCTCCTGTGCTGGTTTGCTTCTGCCATGATAAAGCACCTTTTCTTTGTGAGGTGTGGGACCTGAACGGTGCCCAAGGGGGGAAGGACGTTGGCAAAGACGGGCATGCGTGTTCTGGAGCCATCTGCTCGATTTCGGCCTTCTGTTGATTGGCGTTAGGGCTATGCGAGTTTCCCAAGCGTGCTTCCATATGAACGTAAAGCTTCTGGGACTGGAGGGCGTCGTAAACATTGGCTTGAGCTGCAGAATCCACCTTCTGTCTGCGCTCACGTGTGATTCCCAGCTCTGCTCACGTTCCTTCGCTTTTCTCCCCTCGACTATTTTAAAAGTGCTGGGCTTTCTCTTGGAGAAGGGGATACTGGATGCAGTGGTGTGGAAAGATATATAAAAAAAGATACAAAACACATTGATGTAAGGATAAGCTGCAGTGGCCACGTACAATCCACCAATGCGTACGCACTTGGTGAGTTTCAGAGGGCAGCCATGTTGGTCTGCAGGAGAAGAGCTGGATTCAAGTCCTGCGGAACATTAGAGACCAACAAGATTTTCATGATATAAGTTTTCGAGAGCCAAAGCAGCCTTCATCAGACATAAGCAGGGATGGAGATCTGAGTTTTTATCCTAGTCGGAAGGTGGGAGGGGTTTTGTAAAGAATACTTGTTGCCAGAGTATTTTTAATTTTTATATGGAATGCACAGGAACGCAGCTGCAGCTGGCTTGGCACCAGAGGGTGTGGCCTAATATGCAAATGAGTTCCTGCTGGGCTTTTTGTAGGAAAAAAGTCCTGTGTGAGACAATGGTGACATCAGGGGGTGTGGCCTAACATGCAAGTGAGTTCCTGCTGGGCTTTCTCTAAAAAAAGCCCTGTGAGACAAAGGTGACATCAGGGGGTGTGGCCTAATATGCAAATGAGTTCATGCCGGGCTTTTTCTAGAAAAAAGCCCTGTGTGAGACAATGGTGACATCAGGGGGTGTGGCCTAACATGCAAGTGAGTTCCTGCTGGGCTTTTTTTCACAAAAACCCTGCTTGTTGCAAAGGTGCGATGCATATTGTAATCGACTAAAGTTCATATTCCAATGTAACGTATGCCATCAAACGTCAGCAGTGTTCTTGCACTCTCTTCTTCGGACAAACAAATTAGTCCCCCCCCCCTATGCAAAAGAATAAAATGGACATAAATCTGACATTAGACACCACAACACTCGGAAACCAGTGGGAGAACATTTTAATCTTCCAGGTCATTTCAGTCCTGACCTGAGCGTGACAGTTCTGAAACAAGGAAACTTCAAGGGAAAATTCCAACGGGAGATTCCTGAACTCAAGTTCATTTGCCTCTGAAGAAAGGCCGGTGTGCTCTCTTCCATTGCTTCCCTTCTCTCCTCTGCGCTGCAGGAGCCGAGAATGCCGTTACGGAAGATTGGTGCCAATGAGGTCGGAACGGGTGAGAAATCCAGTGAGGGTGGTGATGTAGACGGAGCTCCCTGGGAAGTCGGTAGAAAGCAAATTAATATAGCAGAACACAGATAGTCAAGTTCTTTGTAGGAGCACAATACTAGGTTCGATTTGCCGCTGTGGGCCTTGAATGTCACTAGAAAGGGAAGGCCTAGGGGGAGCGGAGGGAGATGCTGCGGCTCAATGATAAGAGCATCCCCTCGGCATGCACTTGGGTTCAGTTCCTGACATCTCCAGTTAAAAGAGATCAGGTTGCAAGTGACGTGAAAGACCTCCGCCTGAGACCCCAGAGGGCATCTTCTAACCTGAGTAGACCATATTCAGATCTTGATGGACCAAGGGTCTGATTCATTATCAAGCAACTTCACGTGTTCATGTGACTGTGATGTTGAGACCATCACTGAATTATGCGGGAACATCTGAGACGGATCCTTCTCAAGTTCAGGGTACGGCAAGCGGAGATCCAGCAGCGAGGGGATAGCAGGTTGTTTGCCTGATTGAGACACTTCCTTTTTTTTTTTTTGGCCCGGGGAAGGAGGCTTTTAAGTGTGATACATTAAGGGGTATAGAAACAACCGTCCGGAGCATACTTACTATCTTTGTTACTTTCCTAATGGAACTTTTTCAACCATTTAATTGCAGTACAGTCCTATTTACTTGCGCAAAACCCCCCTCTTGAATCATTCCATTTTGTGTAGTTTGCCCAAAACCAGGAGAGAGAGAGCTTTCCAAAAAGAACTGGAGTGACGACATGGAAAGGACCTCAGAGTTGAGACTAGAGGTGGGTGCGGAGAGCTGGAAGTCCACGTCTGCCCTTTAAGAACGAACCAGAACCAACGTTCTCTCTAAGCTGCAGAGTCTTGTGAGCAAAAGTTCTATTTTGTGAGCTACTGGCATCAAAGTTGTGAGCTCTGCTACATCAATTAGCGTGCTCTGTCTTCCTAAGCTAAGACAAAAATGTATGGGCTGGAGGCTAAAAATCTGTGAGTTAGCTTACACTAACGCAGCTGTAAGGGAACACTGACCAGAACGTGTTGCCTCTGTCTCAGCAGCAGCTTAATAATAATAATAATAAATTTTATTTATATCCCACCCTCCCCGCCGAAGCAGGCTCAGGGCGGCTAACAGGACATGGTATATACCATGATATTGTATAAAACAATTTTAAAATACAGTTAATAAATACATTTAAAAAACAGTTACATAAAATTTAAAACTACAATAAGTTAAGGTGCTATATTCAATAGGTATATTCCGATGGCTAGATGTCGCTTTCAGGGTTCCTTATAAGCTTGCAGAAAGAGGGTGGTTTTGCAAGCCCTGCGGAACTGATTAAAGTCCCGCAGGGCTCGCACTTCCTCCGGTAGTTGATTCCACCAGTGGGGGGCCATTATAGAGAAGGCCTGCTCCCTCGTTACTTTCGGTTTGGCCTCCTTTGGTCCAGGGATCCTTAAAAAACTTTGGGAGCTAGATCTTAGTGCTCTCTGGGGAACATGTGGAGCTTCTCCTCCTACCGGGGCTTGTGTGGAGTCGAAGAGCCGAGCGAGACGTTCTTTGGCTTCCTTAAGCTTGCTCAACTCTTGGGCCTGAACTGCTCTTTGAGGATGCCAGGCAGTCTTTGAGAGGCACAGACAGCTGGGTAATGGCATCCCCGTGGCAGGCCACCAGTAATCACTTGCCACCTGACTTGCCGAACCTTTCACATTGTTGGTGGCTGCGATTCCCCGGTGTGGAATAAAAGCAATGCAGGGATGCCCTAGTACCCAAGCGCGCTCTTTTCATGCTTGCGCTTCTGCCTTTTAACGGCATGTCTGTTTAAGTGAGGGCTCTTGGCAAAAGGCTTGCCCGTACCACCTGGAGGCTAATGACCGCGGTGCTTTGCCTAATCCCATTACGGGGTCCTCGGTATCGTTAGATTCAAGGCGCGCTGCTTAGCTTCGCT
This sequence comes from Heteronotia binoei, assembly GCF_032191835.1. Classification (NCBI taxonomy): domain Eukaryota; kingdom Metazoa; phylum Chordata; class Lepidosauria; order Squamata; family Gekkonidae; genus Heteronotia; species Heteronotia binoei. The sequence goes on from NC_083230.1 coordinate 123,974,712, forward strand.
CGATAAGCGGATGGAAGGAAGGCCAGCAAAGGGACTCTCCCGACGCAGAAACAGACTTAACGTTTGGGCCGTCATGGAGCATGTTTGGATACATTATAATCCGCTTAGCAGTGGCATTTTTGGTAGCTCCGGTGTTGTGCTTTTCATCGCGGCGCGTGAAGCAACAAAAGGGATGCGGGGTTGGGAGCATGAAGGCATTTTCTTTTTTGGGAAAAGGCAAAAATTATGCAAGTTGATTTTCTCCTTTGAGCCGCTTCCTTGCGAGCCTTGTCTTGGCTGTGAGCTCCCCCCTCTGGCATTAGTTTCCTATCCATTATTATTATTTTTTTAAATTCTAGTAAAGCTTGTAGCACAAGCTGGAATTAAGACTGCCGGGAAAAACATCCTCAGATATGCAGGGAAAAACAACAGATATGCAGATGACACTACTCTAATGGCAGAAAGTGAGGAGGACCTAAAGAACCTCTTGTTGAGGGTGAAACAGGAGAGCACAAAAGTAGGCTTGAAACTCAACATCAAAAAAACTAAGATGGCATCTGGCCCCATCACACCTTGGCAAATAGAAGGGGAAGACATGGAAGTAGTGACAGACTTCACACATCTGGGATCCAAGATCACTGCAGATGGTAACTGTAGCCATGAAATTAAAAGACGTTTTCTCCTTGGGAGGATAGCTACGGCGAACCTGGACAGCATAATAAAAAGTAGAGACATCACCCTGCCAACAAAAGTCCATATAGTTAAAGCAATGGTATTCCCAGTAGTAATGTATGGCTGTGAGAGCTGGACCATAAGGAAGGCGGAGTGCAGAAGAATAGATGCTTTTGAAATGCGGTGCTGGAGAAGAATCTTGAGAGTCCCTTGGACTGCAAGAAGATCCAATCAGTCAGTCCTAAGGGAAATCAACCCTGACCGTTCCCTGGAAGGTCAGATGCTGAAGCTGAAGCTCAAATACTTTGGCCACCAAATGAGAAGGGAGCACTCCCTGGGGAAGATCCTGATGCTGGGAAAGACAGAAGGCAAAAGAAGAAGGGGACGGCAAAAGATGAGATGGCTGGACAGCATTACTGATGTAACAAACACAAATTTGAGCAGACTTCAGAGGATGGTGGAAGACAGGAGGGCCTGGTGTGACTTGGTCCATGGGGTCGCAAAGAGTCGGACTCGACTGTGCGACTGAACAACAACAAAAAGCTTTGTAGAAGCCGCTCCTGGTAGTGTTATTTTAGGACGTGGGTATATTTTGGGTATTTAGATATGACCAAAAGGAATTTCTCCTGCTGGAAAGTGCCAAATAGTAAGTAAGTAAGTAAAATTTTATTTGTATCCCGCCCTCCCCCGCCGAAGCAGGCTCAGGGCGGCTAACAACATTTAAAAGTGAACAATACAATAATAACCAATCAATAATTAATTAAAACATTTCTAGATTAACACTATTAAATCTGGCAGTAAACATTATTGTTTGATGCTATGTCTGTCAGATGGTGTAATGGTGGTGGATCCCTAAACCAGACCATTTTGGCGTTTCCTTTGTTGTGCACCTATAATTCATTCGTTGATAAACGCCTGTTTGAAGAGGGTGGTCTTGCAGGCCCTGCGGAACTGGTCTAAATAGGGATGTACATTTGGGTATATCTGAGCCAAAAAAATAGCCAAAAATACCTTATGGTTATTTGTTGGCTGTTCTTTCAGCCAAATAAACATTTCAGCCAAGTAAACCTCCCTCCCTCCCTCCATTTCCTCCCTCCCTCCCTCCTTCCTTCCTGTTGCTCAGGGGCCTGACAGGAGTCCTCAAGGGGCCTGATTCAGCCCTCTGGCCACATGTTTGACACCCCTGCTTTAGACCCTCACCATCCCCTTCTTCGCATATGCATTTCTGCTAAGAACCCGTTTAGAAAATCAGGCCATCCTTTTGAGCTCTATCCTTACTGTGTCTCTTCGTTGCCTGCCACTGACACACAAAATAACCTGTAAGCAGCTGAGAGGGATGCAGTTTTCTCCAGCCTGGTGTATGTAAAGTGCTGTCACATCACAGCTGACTTACAGCAAGGCGCTTTCAAGGCAGGAGAGAAGCAGAGGTGGCTTGCCAGTGCCTTCCTCTGCACAGTCTTCCTTGATGGTCTCTCTTCCAAGTATCAACCATGCTTAGCGACCAGTTTATGGTGACACCAGCAAGGGGCTTCCAAGGCAAGTGAGAAGCAGAGGTGGCTTGCCATTCCCTTCCTCTGTAGAGCCTTCCTTCATGGTCTCCCATCCAAGTACTGACCCAGCTTAGGTTGCAGCTTATGGTGACTCCCTAAAGGAGCTTTCAAGGCAGAGGTGGCTAGCCATTTCCTTCCTCTGCAGAGTCTTCCTTGGTGGTCACCCATCCAAGTAACGGCCCTGCTTCTGAGATCCACCTTCCCTTCCCAACCACAGCTTCATTCCTGGCCAAGGTTGCTTCTATCCTGATGTGGTCCACTACTATGGAAGAAGAAGAAGGCGAAGAAGACGATTGCGGATTTATACCCCGCCCTTCTCTCTGAATCAGAGACTCAGAGCAGCTTACAATCTCCTATATCTTCTCCCCCCACAACAGACACCCTGTGAGGTGGGTGGGGCTGAGAGGGCTCTCGGCTCTGACAGTTCTCTTTTCAAGGACAACTCCTGCCACAGCTATGGCTAACCCATGGCCATTCCAACAGGTGCAAGTGGAGGAGTGGGGAATCAAACACGGTTCTCCCAGATAAGAGAGCTCTGGCTGACCCAAGCCCATTCCAGCAGGTGCAAGTGGAGGAGTGGGGAATCAAACCCGTTTCTCCCAGATAAGACAGCTCTGGCAGACCAAGGCCATTCCTGCAGCTGCAAGTGGAGGAGTGGGGAATCAAACCCGGTTCTCCCAGATAAGAGAGCTCTGGCTGACCCAAGGCCATTCCAGCAGCTGCAAGTGGAGGAGTGGGGAATCAAACCCGGTTCTCCCAGATAAGAGAGCTATGGCTGACCCAAGGCCATTCCAGCTGATGCAAGTGGAGGAGTGGGGAATCAAACCCGGTTCTCCCAGATAAGAGAGCTATGGCTGACCCAAGGCTATTCCAGCAGGTCCAAGTGGAGGAGAGGGGAATCAAACCCGTTTCTCCCAGATAAGTGAGCTCTGGCTGACCCAAGGCCATTCCAGCAGGTGCAAGTGGAAGAGAGGGGAATCAACCCGGTTCTCCCAGATAAGAGGGCTCTGGCTGACCCAAGGCCTTTCCAGCAGCTGCAAGTGGAGGAGGGGGGAATCAAACCTGGTTCTCCCAGATAAGAGAGCTATGGCTGACCCAAGGCTATTCCAGCAGGTCCAAGTGGAGGAGAGGGGAATCAAACCTGTTTCCCCGATAAGTGAGCTCTGGCTGACCCAAGGCCATTCCAGCAGCTGCAAGTGGAGGAGTGGGGAATCAAGCCCGGTTCTCCCAGATAAGAGAGCTCTGGCTGACCCAAGGCCATTCCAGCAGCTGCGAGTGGAGGAGTGGGGAATCAAACCCGGTTCTCCCAGATAAGAGAGCTCTGGCTGACCCAAGGCCATTCCAGGGGCTGCAAGTGGAGGAGTGGGGAATCAAACCCGGGTTTCCCAGATAAGAATCCTCTTACTTAACCACTATACCAAACTGGCTCTCTTTCCTGCCCCATATTGTGGTTGCCCTTTCCTCTGGAACGAGAGAAGAGGAGTAGCTACAATGTCCTTTGGAAAGTTTCAGTAGTTGCATTCAGAGTTTATTGTGTTTGAAGTTGGAAAGGCATTGATTCCCTGGGTCACATTAAAGCGGTGGTTGCGATTTCCCCTTCCCCTCCGCACAGTGAAGTGGTTGGATGTATTATGCTGCGCAGGCCTTGCAGTCGATTCAAAAAAGTACTTCAGGATCGCTAAAGTAAGCGCCCCATAATGGCGTCCATAGATTTGCTAAGTGCAGCATTCACTTAGTGGATCTATGCTGGACAGATGGCGATCCAAGCTCTCCTCCAGAGCAGCAGCAGTCGCAAAACAGATGTGGAAGATTTTTTGCTGTTGAAAATGTCGCGAGCAGGGTATACGTGCGGTTTACGTTGTCTTTCCGTGGGACTGTGTGTCACACAGTGGTGGCCTAGCAGGGCCTTCTGCCTGCTGGCACCACTGTGGTTGGGGCCTGTACGGAGGGCCCAGAGCACCCAACCACCCTTGTCTTCCTTATGAGCAAATCCATTTAACTGTGACCGAGGAGATGCGAGGACCCAGGGAGTATAACAACAAAAGAAGTGGATGACAACGGTTTAGTTCTACAGTGAATATGAAACTATAAGGTAAGGAAAAAGGAAAGGTCCCCTGTGCAAGCACCAGTCGTTTCCGACTCTGGGGTGACGTTGCTTTCACAACGTTTTCACGGCAGTCTTTTTACGGGGTGGTTTGCCCTTGCCTTCCCCAGTCCTCTACGCTTCCCCCCCCCCCCCAGCAAGCTGGGGACTCCTTTGATCGACCTCAGAAGGATGGAAGGCTGAGTCAACCTGGAGCCGGCTACCTGAAAACCCAGCTTCCGCTGGGGATCAAACTCAGGTCGTGAGCAGAGCTTAGGACTGCAGTACTGCAGCTTTAACACTCTGCGCCACGGGGTTCTCTATGAAACTATAAAGGTTGGTGCAAATAAACAAAAGCCCATATGCTTTTAGCTGGACCTGAGGTGGCCAAACTGTAGCTTGGGAGCCACTTGTGGCTCTTTCACACATATTGTGTGGCTCTTGAAGCCCCAATCGCCCTGTTAGCTGATTTGGAGGAGGGATTTCTCTCTTTAAATCACTTCTCCGAGCCAAGCCAGCCAGCCCCTTGGAGAATGCATTTAAAGTTACCGTTGCTTTCTTCCCACCTCTCCTGTTTGGTGTGGTGGTTAAGTGTGAGGACTCTTATCTGGGAGAATGTGGTTTGATTCCCCCCTCCTCCACTTGCAGCTGCTGGAATGGCCTTGGGTCAGCCAGAGCTCTCTTATCTGGGAGAACCGGGTTTGATTCCCCACTCCTCCACTTGCAGCTGCTGGAATGGCCTTGGGTCAGCCGTAGCTCTCGCAGGAGTTGTCCTTGAAAGGGCACCTTCTGTCAGAGTCCTCTCAACCCCACCCACCTCACAGGGTGTCTGTTGTGGGGGAAGAGGATACAGGAGATTGTGAGCCGCTCTGAGTCTCTGATTCAGAGGGAAGGGTGGGGTATAAATCTGCAGTCTTCTTCCCTTCTCATCTATTTTCCTTCCTTCCTTCCTTCCTTCCTTCCTTCCTTCCTTCCTTCCTTCCTTCCTTCCTTCCTTCCTTCCTTCCTTCCTTCCTTCCTTCCTTCCGTCCGTCCTGCAGCTCTCAAACAATTGATGTGCGTGTCTTGTGGCTCTCAAGCATCTGACGTTTATTCTATGTGACTCTTATGTCAAGCAAGTTTGGCCACCCCTGAGCTAGACAGTCCCTGCTCTAATACCAAACTCACCACCTTCCCTTGGGGAGAGGGATCTTTTCCTGCAGCCTGTTTCAGAGAGCCTTCCTTCTCTGTCTGCAGCCTCTCTGGACAGAGGACCTCTCTGCCTGCAGTTTCTCCAAAAAAGAGAGCACGCCCTGTCTTTGCTTGGCCCTTTTAATGCTCTTTTCCCAGGTCCCACCCCTCTCTGGGCTAGTTTCCCTCCAAAACCTTGCCACCCAATCAGAGGGACAGAGGGGATCCTGAGAAATATAGTCTTTCTGTAATAACTTGGCGGCAGGCTTCTATGGAGCGTGTAGGCCTCACTAGGCCCAGGATCATGACACCATCTAGGGTTGCCAAGTCCAATTCAAGAAACACTTGGGGACTTTGGGGGTGGAGCCAGGAGACTGTGGGGGTGGAGCCAGGAGCAAGGTTATGACACGCATCATTGAACTCGAAAGGGAGTTCTGGCCATAGCATTTAAATAGACCACACCTTTTAAATAGGATACGGCACATAAGAACATAAGAGAAGCCATGTTGGATCAGGCCAATGGCCCATCCAGTCCAACACTCTGTCACTCCCCTCTTAAAGCTGGCTATGCTTGTAGCCGTTTTAACCTGACTGCTCAGCAATTTAATTTAATTGAATGCCCACGAGTTTTGTATTGTGAGAAAGGGAGAAAAGGACTTCTTTTTCTACTTTCTCCATCCCATGCATAATCTTGTCAACCTCTATCATGTCACCCCGCAGTCGACATCTCCCCAAGTTAAAGAGCCCCAAGCGTTTTAACCTTTCTTCATAGGGAAAGTGTTCCAAACCTTTAATAATTCTAGTTGCCCTTTTCTGCACTTTTTCCAATGCTATAATATCCTTTTTGAGGTGTGGTGACCAGAATTGCACACAATATTCCAAATGAGACCGCACCATCGATTTATGCAGGGGCATGATGATACTGGCTGATTTGTTTTCAGTTCCCTTCCTAATAATTCCCAGCATGGCGTTGGCCTTTTTTATTGCAACCGCACACTATCTGGACATTTTCAGTGAGTTCTCTACCACGACCCCAAGATCTCTCTCTTGGTCAGTCTCTGCCAGTTCACAACCCATCATCTTGTATTTGTAGCTGGGATTCTTGGCCCCAGTGTGCATCATTTTGCACTTTTCCACATTGAACCTCATCTGGCACCTTCTTTTGGGGCTCATAGAATTGGACCCCCTGGTGCAATCTTTTTGAAACTCGGAGGGTTGTTTGAGGAGAGGCACTGGATGCTATGCTGAATATTTGGTGCCTCTATCTAAAAAAAAAAAAGCCTCCCCAGCGCTCCAGATACCCATAGATCAGTTCTCCATTATACCCTATGGGGATCTCCACAGGGAATAATGGAGACCTATCCCTTCCCCCCCTGCTTTCTGATGACCCTGAAGTGGGGGAAGGGTCTCCAAACCGAGGCAACTAGAATGATTAAAGGGTTGGAACACTTTCCCTATGGAGAAAGGTTAAAGCATTTGGGGCTCTTTAGCTTGGAGAAATGACGACTCAGGGGTGACTTGATAGAGATTTACAAGATTATGCATGGGATGAAGAAGGCAGAGAAAGAAGTCCTTTTCTCCCTTTCTCACAGTACAAGAACTCATGGGCACTCAATGAAATTGCTGAGCAGTAGGATTAGAACGGATAAAAGAAAGTTCTTTTTCACCCAAAGGGTGACGAACACGTGGAATTCACTGCCACAGGAGGTGGCGGCGGCCACAAGTATAGCCAACTTCAAGAGGGGATTGGATAAGCATACAGAGCAGAGGTCTGTCAGTGGGTATTAGCCACCAGGTATTGATGGAACTCTGTTGAGGGGGGGGGATACGCTGTATTCTTGATGCTTGGGGGGGGGCAACGGTGGGAGGACTTCTAGTGTCCTGGCCTCACTGATGGACCTCCTGATGGCACCTCGGGTTTTTGGCCACTCTGTGACACAGAGTTCTATAGGGAGCATGAATCCCAGTGAATCAGATTTATCAAAGGTTTTGACAAAGGAAAGCACCAGGATGTCTGTTGTTTTCCTAGAGAAATTGAACTTGCCTAGGACAGAACACCTTGTCATGGTTGGGAAAGGAGGCCAACTGCAGTGTTCCGGGCATATGGAAAATGCTCCTGAGGCCCTGGGGGGTTGGAGGTGAGGAATGGGGCGGAGAGAGGCTGGTGTCAGCCAGGTGCCTCCAAAGGCAACCCGTTCCTGAAGGATTTTTTACAGATCATTGGGGAAAAAGAGAGAGAATCCCATGTCGCTTCCTTCCTCCCTTCTTCACCTTAGGAGCATCGCGCGTTTTTACTCAAGTGCCTGATTAAATTTGACATTTGCAAATAGAATTCCGTTGCAGGAACGAGTACTGTACTTCTGAGCGTTTTAATTAAGATGTTTAGTTCCTGTCAAAGTCGATAGTCCTCTTCTCTCCCCCCCCACCCCGCCCCCCATTTTAAGGGCAATACGTCTTCAACTTCTGAAATTTCCGAAACCTGTACTTAACCTTTAATCGTCGTTCCATTTACATAGGCGTCTGATTAACAACTTTTTAAAGTTCAGGAGCTCAGAGTAAATGCAACCGAGCCCTTTTTTAAAATTATTTTTCGGAGTCTGTTATTAAGCGCTGGCATTTAATGAAGACGAAGGGCCTACCACTGTTACCATCTCGACTGTAGTGGGATGTCTTAAGCAATTAGTCAGAGGAATGAGGAACACAAAGGATATTGTATTATCTGGGAATTATCATGCTCGGTATTTAAGCTGCATGCCGTCTTCCTTGCGTTCTCCCTGCTGCTCCTGAGTTCTGCCTACCAGCTCCCGAACTGCTTACCTGTTCGGTTAGCGTGTTGTAGTCTGTTCTGTGCTGTGCATTGAGCAATAGGGGATCCCTTGTGTGGCTGTTTGTATGGCTACGCTACGTAACTTTGGGGTTCAGGGCACTGTTGTGATGGATGGCAAGCGGTCAAACGAGGACAGGCAGTCCAGGAGCACTTCAGTATGTTGCATAAGCGAAGGAGTCAGGCCAGTATGGTAGCTGTGTAGGTCTGCTGTAGAATAGCTAGCGTTGAGTCCGGTAGTACCCTACAAGACAACAAGATCGGGGGAATGCTGTAGACATCATTTATCTTGATTTCAGTAAGGCTTCTGGTAAGGTTCCACATACTATCCTTGTTGACGAGTTGGGAAAATGTGGTTTGGATCCCGTTACCGTTAGGCGGATCTGTAACCGGTTGACCGATCGCACCCAAAGAGTGCTTGTGAGTGGGTCCTCATCCTCTTGGAGAGGAGCGACAAGTGGAGTGCCCTCAAGGATCTGTCCTGGGACCTGTCAGGCTCTGTTCATTGATACTATTGCTAAATGCTGATTACTAACCATGTCGTTCAAAGCACATATATGCTCACAAACCTATGATAGCAGAACCGTAGGGGGGGCAAAGTAGGGAATAGCCAAGGAGTAGTTTCCCAAGAATAAAAAAGGTTGTTGGGCAGTCTTTGAAGTGGAGAATGCCCGCTAGATTCTCACCTCTCCCCTAGAGGCAGCAAGGACATTGCCGCCGGGAAATGTAACCACCAACTGAAAAAGATAAGGGGGGAGTTGTGTGAAAACTCACACATGCAAAAGCAGCCTTTTGTTTTGGGAATTGGGGTGTAGATGCAATTGCTTTGATGTAGAATGTTAAATATCACTGATGTGAATTGCTCGCCATCAGTTCCAATACCTGTCATGTTGGGTGTAACTTTGGAGTATACAATAAATGCAACTTTGTTTCAAATAACAAGTCTGCTCATTTGGAAACTTCAGTGAACCTTCGCTGACAGGACCTGTTTTGTTCAACATCTTTATCAATGGTTTGGATGAAGGAATAGAGGGGATACTTATTAAATTTGCCGATGATACTAAATTGGGAGGGGTTGCAAACACAGAAGAAGACAGAAGCAGGATACAGGATGGCCTTGACAGGCTGGAAAACTGAGCTAAAATCAATAAAATGAATTTTAACAGGGATAAATGTAAAGTTCTGCGTTTAGGTAGGAAAAATCCAATGCATGGTCATTGGATGGGGGAAACTTGTCTTAGCAGTAGTATGTGCGAAAAGAATCTAGGGGTCTTAGTGGACCCTACAGTGAACATGAGTCAGCAGCGTGATGCAGTGGCTAAAAAGGCAAATGCAATTCTGGGCTGTATCAACAGAAGTCTAGTGTCCAGATCACGTGATGTGATGGTATCGCTTTACTCTGTTCTGGTAAGACCTCACCTCACCACATTTCAAGAAGGATATAGACAAGCTGGAATGAGTCCAGAGGAGGGCGACGAAGATGGTGAGGGTTCCGGAGACCAAGTCCTATGAGGAAAGCTGGGGATGTTTAGCTTGGAGAGGAGACAGCTGAGAGGTGATATGATCACATCTTCAAGTACTTGGCTGTCATATAGAGGATGGTGTGGAATTGTTTTCTGTGGCCCCAGAAGGTAGGACCAGAACCAATGGGGTGAAATTAAATCAAAAGAGTTTACCACTCAACATCAGGAAGAACTTCCTGACCATTAGAGCGGTTCCTCAGTGGAACAGGCTTCCTCGGGAGGTGGTGGGCTCTCCTTCCTTGGAGGGTTTTAAACAGAGGGTAGATGGCCATCTGACAGCAATGAAGATCCTGTGAATTTAGGGGGGAGGTGTTTGTGAGTTTCCTGCATTGTGAAGGGGGGTTGGACTCGATGACCCTAGAGGTCCCTTCCAACTCTATGATTCTATGAAGATTCTCAGGGTAAGAACATAAGAGAAGCCATGCTGGATCAGGCCAATGGATCAGGTGCGGCCTCATTTGGAATACTGTGTACAGTTCTCCTCGCCGCACCTCTAAAAATACATAGCATTGGAAAAAGTGCAGAAAAGGGCCACTAGAATGATTAAAGTGTTGAAACACTTTCCCTATAAGTAAAGGTTAAAATACTTGGAGCTCTTTAGCTTGGAGAAATGTTGACTGAGGGGTATCTTGGGACCAAGGTATCTTGTGGCAGTGAATTCCATGTGTGAATCACCCTTTGGGTGATTGGGTGAAGAAGTACTTCCTTTTATCCGTTGCAACCCGACTGCTCAGCAATTTCAGTGAGTGCCCACAAGTTCTTTTATTGTGAGAAAGGAAGAAAAGGACTTCTTTCTCTACCTTCTCCATCCCATGCATAACCTTCTAAACCTCTATCATGTCACCCCACAGTCGACGTTTCTCCAAGATAAAGAGCCCCAAGCGTTTTAACCTTTCTTCATAGGGAAAGTGTTCCAATCCTTTAATCATTCTAGTTGCCCTTTTCTGGACTTTTTCATGAGATGAGTGGCAAGCTACTTCAGGGCCAGGCCCACCAAAAGATTGCATGATCAAGAATGCAGGCAGTGCGGGGGGTTGTAGCGGGAGAGCCGATCCCTCAGGTGCGCTGTTCCAGATCATTTAGGGCTTCCTGTAATGCTCCCTCTAAGCTGTGAATTCTTGTGAGCAAAAGCTCTTACTTTACCAGCTACTGGCATTAGAGTTGTGAGCAAGCGATTTGGCTACTTCATAAATTAGTTTGCTCTGGGGCCGTCATTCTTGAGCTAAGACACAAATGTGTGAGCCGGAGGCTTAAAAACTGTGAGCTAGCTTGCACGAACTCAGCTTAGAGGGAACATTGGCCAGTTTGGTGTAGTGGTTAAGTGTGCGGACTCTTATCTGGGAGAACTGGGTTTGATTCCCCCACTCCTCCACTTGCAGCTGCTGGAATGGCCTTGGGTCAGCCAGAGCTCTCTTATCTAGGAGAACCGGGTTTGATTCCCCACTCCTCCACTTGCAGCTGCTGGAATGGCCTTGGGTCAGCCATAGCTCTGGCAGAGGTTGTCCTTGAAAGGGCAGCTGCTGTGAGAGTCCTCTCAGCCCCACCCACCTCACAGGGTGTCTGTTGTGAGGGGAGAAGATAAAGGAGATTGTAACGCTCTGAGTCTCTGATTCAGGGAGAAGGACAGGGTATAAATCTGCAATTCTTCTTCTTCCTTCACTTGCAGTTGCTGGAATGGCAGAGGTTGTCCTTGGAAGGGCAGCTGCTGTGAGAGCCCTCTCCAGCCCCACCCACTTCACAGGGTGTCTGTTGTGGGGGAGGAAGATGAAGGAGATTGGGAGCCGCTCTGAGATTCAAAGTGGAGGGCGGGATATAAATCCAATATCATCTTCATCTTCATCATCCTTTCTTTATTTCTATACAAAAAGGTAGAGGAAGCACTATTGGAACATCCATTTTCTGGTTAACTAGATTCCTTTGTTCCATAAACTTGGGAAGGATGTCTTGCATGTAACTTTTCTACGCAGAAATAGTATCTACATTGGTCATAATTGCAGAGGATATGTGTGCATTGGCGGGCGTTTGGAATTAAGAACTCATCCCGTTCTTAATTTGGCGCTGTTTAGATGGCTGAAATGTATTTATCATTCCTCTCTCACTTAAGAACCATAATGGATTTGTTCATTACATATCTTTGGGCGAAGTGGTTGATTTCACTCACTGTAAGAATCCCCGCTTTTCTCTCTCCCCTTTCATCTCTGCCTCCGACTGTTTTTAAAGTGCTTGCGACCGAAACTACAAAGGGCACTTCGTAATTAATTATTGTAGTGATGGGTGGTGTTTCTGGAGAGACCTTCCTTTGGTGATACGCTTGAAGGGATGTTTTGATGGAGAAGGCTTTGAAGAGTGACAGGTGACAGATGTCTGCCGTTGTCTCTGTTGAATTTTTTTAATCCAATATCAATTCACGTCTTCTTCTTCCTCCTCCTCCTCCACTCCCACAAGCTTATAGAATAAAGTACTGTGTACGTCACATCCCGATGTTCCTTGGCTTACTTGCTTTTGGCTTGAATGCTTTCAGCGGTTAGTGAAACAGAGAGAAGAAGAAGAAGAAGATATTGGATTTATATCCCGCCCTCCACTCCGAAGAGTCTCAGAGCGACTCACAATCTCCTTTACCTTCCTCCCCCACAACAGACACCCTGTGAGGTGGGTGGGGCTGGAGAGGGCTCTCACAGCAGCTGCCCTTTCAAGGACAACCTCTGCCAGAGCTATGGCTGACCCAAGGCCATGCTAGCAGGTGCAAGTGAAGCAGAGTGGAGCAGAAGTGAAGCAGAGTGTTAGGGCCACGTAATTATGGGTGCAGAGGGGGAGGGGGTCAGTATGCTTCAATTGGCTGAGAGCCAGTTTGGTGTAGTGGTGAAATGCGTGGGCTCTTATCTGGGAGAACCGGGTTTGATTCCCCACTCCTCCACTTGCAGCTGCTGAAATGGCCTGGGGTCAGCCATAGCTCTTGTAGAGTTGTTCTTGAAAGGGCAGCTTCTGGGAGGGGTCTCTCAGCCCCACCTACCTTACAGAGTGTCTGTTGTGGAGGGGGGGGGAGGTAAAGGAGATTGTGTCTGGGGTTCCCTTTAAGCTGCGTTAGCGTGAGCTAGCTCACAGATTTTTAGCATCCCTCTCACCCATTTTTTGTCTTAGGAAGGATGACCCCAGAGCACAATAATTTATGCAGTCGCTCACAACATTAATGCCAGTAGCTCACAATGTAGAAGTTTTGCTCACAAGATTCTGCAGCTTAGAGGGAACATTGATTGTGACCGCTCTGAGACTCTGAGATTCAGAGTACAGGGCAGGATATAAATCCAATATCACCTTCTGGTGATGATGATGAGTTAAGGGCTAGGGTTGCCAACTTCCAGGTGGGGCCTAGAGATCTAGAATTGTAGCTGTTCTCCAAAAGCCAGGGATCAGTTCCACGAGAAAAAAAGGCTGCTTTGGATGGTATACGCCAGGATTCTACTTCTGCATATTAAGAATCACACTGTGGCTGGTGGAGATTGCCAAAAGGTTATATTCAGGTTCCTTCTCCTGCTACTTCAAATATTTTCCTGTTTATTGTATATATCTTCTTACTGTTATGATTATTTTGAGGTCCTTTTATTTATCTTTTGGCCGCATTCTATGATTTTTGTAGGTATTTTGCATCTGTTTGTTACCTGTTTAGTCTTCTGTGAAGTAGATACTCGTTAGTGCGTTTTTTATTGTGGTGCATCGTGATTTTGGTTTATGCCTGGGGTGGCCAAACTGCGGCTCAGGAGCCACATGTGGCTCTTATCACAGATATTGTGTGGCTCCCAAAGCCCCCACCGCCCTGTCGGCTGGCTTGGAGAAAGCATTTCTCTCTTTAAAATTGCTTCCCCAAACTAAGCCAGCTGGCAGTTTGGAGAACACATTCAGAATTGCTTTCTTACTACCTCTCCTTCTACTCAGACTGGCAGTGGCTCTCCAGGGTCTTTGACTGGGGTCCCTCATATACTCAACAACAACCTAATCCTTACTGGAGATGCCGGGGTTTGAACCTGGGACCTTATGTATTTTAAGAAGATTCTCTACTGCTGAGCCATGGCCCATCCCCAGGCTTTCAGATATGCTAGAGTTGTTGCCGCAAGTTGTTGTCAGATCTAAGTTTCTATTCGAAAGGTGAATTTGGAGACTGATCTAAATCTGGAAAGGAGGTTTATGGAAAAAAGATGGCTTTTAACAAATGGGTGGAGGAGCACTGCCTCCTGAAAGCCCTCTCACAGTGGAGCATTAATGACAGGGTGTGGGCCCAACCTCTTGGTAGCCTCCACAACCACCAATGTTCTGTAGGCATATGAACTTATGAAGCTGCCTTCTTCTGAATCAGACCCTCGGTCCATCAAAGTCAGTATTGCCTACTCAGACTGGCAGAAGCTCTCCAGGGTCTCAAGCGGAGGTTTTTCACGCCTACTTGCCTGGACCCTTTTTAGTTGGAGATGCCGGGGATTGAACCTGGGACCTTCTGCTTACCAAGCAGATGCTCTACCACTGAGCCACCCTCCCTCCTCTAGTGGGACCAAATAGCAATATGCTTGGTGAGTCTCTGAACGTTTCCAACGTAGCCATATGTTGGCTTCATTCTGCCCCTTTGAGAACTACTAGTAGAGGTTGGAAAAGTTGGCAGTGACGAGAGCTCATACCCTGCCGCAGATTTTGTTAGTCTTCAAGGTGCTACTGGACTCCTGCTCTTTTCTACTAGTAAAGGATGAGTTTTTCAAACTGTGTCATCGTGTTGCCTTTAATGGGACTCGCACAGCTACCCCTAGTCTGCTTCCCTGTCACAGGTGACTGTGAACAGCTCTTTTAAGTTTTTGCTTAATCAACTGAAGTGTTTTCTTTTCAAAGATTTCAGGTTTTCACGGCTGGTAACATCATTAGGGTTTGTAGAATCTTTCGGGATCAAGCGCCGTGTTCTACTGGAGAAAGTTTTCCTTCCAGACGTTTCGTTCTCAGCTGCGGAGAACATCCTCAGTGGCGTTGCAGCCGGAGCAGGCGCTCAGACCTTCTTGGCTGCTGTGCATTGAGTGGGGAGAACGAAACGTCTGGAAGGAAAACTTTCTCCAGTAGAACACGGCACTTGATCCCGAAAGATTCTACAAACCCTAATGCTTTCTTTTCCTTCACTTTGAGCTGGGTTCTCTATGCTGAGACTGGCAACAAAGAGCGATTGTTGCGATGGATGTTTTAGAATGGCATAGTCTGGCGGTATTAAACAGGTTGCACTGTCTTCAGTTTTGGGCACCACATTTTAAGAAGGATATAGAAAAGCTGGAATGGGTCCAGAGGAGGGTGACGAAGATGGGGAGGGGGTCTGGAGGCCAAGACCTGGGAAGAAAGGTTGAAGGAGCTGGGCATGTTTAGCCTGGAGAGGAGGCGGCTGAGAAGGTGATAGGATCGCCATTTTCGGGTACTTGAAGGGCTGTCCTATAGAGGATGATGCAGAATTGTTTTCTGTGGCCCCCGAAAGTAGGACCAGAACCAGTGGGTTGAAATTAAATCAGAAGCGTTTCCAGCTCAACATTAGGAAGAACTTCCTGAGCGTTGGAGCCGTTCCTTAGTGGAACAGGCTACCTCTGGAAGTTTTGGGCTCTCCTTCCTTGGAGGTTTTTAAACAGATGCTGACAGGAGTGTGGATCCTGTGAATTTAGGGGGAGGTGTTGTCAAGTCTGTCTGCAAACTCTGGCTCAGTCAGAGAGCATTCTGGGTAGAACCAAAGTATAACCAAATGCTGCTAGCTCAAACCTTTCCCATCCCCTCCTTCCTGTAGTGGGTAATTTTGCTTTGAAATGGAAAGATGTGAAAGCCTTTTCTGTGCCTTCTCAGGCTTGGCTCTCAGGAGGGAGTCAGGAGCTCGGGATTATCAAGGCCATCAGCCTGGGAACGAATTTGTAACATCAATGTGTGAATGTGCCCTGCATAATCCCCCCCCCCTTAGGAATTCCTCAGAAGTAGCCCCTTAAATGCAATGTATCAAGGTATACTCTTTAGTCTTTCAATGCTGGCTTTGCCTCAAGTAGCTGTATCAATAAACTAGCTTCTTTGTATCAACAAGGACTGGTTTTTGAGTTTCCTGCATTGTGCAGGGGGTTGGATTAGACTACCCTGGAGGTCCCTTCCAACTCTATGATTCTATGATCCTTATGCCAGTGCTCTACTTTTAGCAGATTCTTGTTACCTCTGCAGGGAAAGAATGGAGGAGCGCTGGCTTATCTATCAATCTTGTCTTGTTAAATTTTGCAGTCGAGTCATAGCTGAATTATGGAGATCCTGTAGGGTTTTCAAGGCCAGTGGTTGAGCACTTTATTGCGCTGAGGTTTCTATATGAGCAGCAGAAGAAAAAAAAAAAGACACATGGTCAGCGATGCAGCGGGTTTGCCAGAACTGAGCACTGATATCTGTGTTGCTTGACAAAAGGGGCTCAGTAACCTTTGAGACCATTGTAATTCAGCTCTAGCACAGGGGTGTCAAACAAGCGGCCTGAGGGCCAAATCAGGCCTCTGCAGGGCTCCTATCAGGCCCCTGAGCAACTGGCTCTTTTCTGCTTCCTTCTCCCTCTCTCTTGCTTCCTTCTGCATCTTAACTTGGTTTGCAAGGCTTCCTCAATTGCACAGGAGCTACAGAGCAGTTTTCTTCATCGGTTGAGGCTCCTCCCCGTCCTGGTCCTCTGGGGAGGGAGGGAAAGAGGTGGAGCTTTCTTTGCTCAGCTCCCTGGATCCCATGGGAGAAATACAAAGAAAGCACGTTTAAGACCAAAAAGTGCTAATGTTTTAAGCATGTTTTATGTTAAGTTTAAGGAGCCCTGGGGCGCAGAATGTTAAAGCTGCCGTACTGTAGTCCTAAGCTCTGCTCACGACCTGAGTTCGATCCCCGGCGGAAGCTGGGTTTTCAGGTAGCCGGCTCGAGGTTGACTCAGCCTTCCATCCTTCCGAGGTCGGTCAAATGAGTCCCCAGCTTGCTGGGGGGGAAAGTGTAGACGACTCGGGAAGGCAAGGGCAAACCACCCCGTCAAAAGTCTGCCGTGAAAACGTTGTGAAAGCAATGCCACCCCAGAGATGGAAACGACTGGTGCTTGCACAGGGGACCTTTCCTTTCATGTTAAGTTTTTTAAAAAATCTTTAGTAATGTTTGTGTGTGTCCTTTAAAAAGTTTCTATCTCTGCTAACTAATCTTCAATAGGTACACAAATGGCACGGCCCAGCCCGACAAGGTCTCATTTATGTCAGATCCGGCCCTCATAACAAATGAGTTCGACACCCTTGCCCCAGCATTTGTGGTGCAAGTTTCCTTTCCCTTCAAGGCCAGCTGGCTCATTCAAGGCGAACATTGGTTGGCCTGTCACTAATCTATGTAAAGTGCAGATGGTTGTTGCCATCTTGGATTCTTGCGTGCTTATGATACCTCCATGGTATGTGCGTGAGCGAATCTGAGATGACCGGAGACGGCTGTCGCCATGGATTCCTGGCAGCTGCTTTAACTCCTAGCGCCTCGTTAACGTTGTCCTTCGCTTGAAATTACTTAGCGGTTGCAATCAGTGAAGCTGCAGCCTAACAACCTAAATTGTCACAAAACATAGAAGCATTCTAGAACTGATTGGGAAATGGAACTTCACGTCCTTAAGTGTCACAGTTCCTCCATTTGCTTGATTGTTGAGACGGGAGCAGTTTAAAAGGTTAAATAGCAAAGGTACAGTAATATGTCAACTGGGAGAAATGTGATTTTTCCAAGGGTCTTCTTTCTTGAAGATCTTTCTCTTTTGTACTTCAATATTTTTAAAAAAGTTATATTAGAAATACTGATTAAAGAATAGTTCATTTGTCTGTCTGTCCGTCCATCCGTCCATCATCTATCTATCTATCTATCTATCTATCTATCTATCTATCTATCTATCTATCTATCTATCTATCTATCTATCTATCTATCTATCTATCTATCTATGATCTATGCGTCCATCCATTATCTGTCCGTCCATCCATCCATCCATCCATCCATCCATCCATCCATCCATCGATGCTTCATTTTGGGCAGGAACTCACAGGAGCAGAGCTCCAGAACCTCTAAATTTTATTGTGCTTTCTTTCTTAACCCCCCCCCCCCCCAAAAAAAACCCACCTTGGTTCTGTGCTCCATTGTTCATGCCCCCTGTGAGAATTTTGCTGAACTGTAAGACGTGACAAATTTTCTAATACGCACCTCCACAAAAAATGGGAAAATAACCAAAACATATAAAGCAGACAGATGGAAATCTTTATCATGCCACTATGGCCACATAGGAGAAAGTGATTTTAAAAGTATGATGGGAGTAAGTTTTTATGGCAACACTTCTAATTCAAGAAGTATTTTAAGGTAGATGCTGAGCTGGTATAATTTAGTGCACCTTCTGGTGATGTCAGGGGTGTGGGGCAGATGCAAATGAGTTGTACTAATGAGCTCTGGCACCTCTTTTTCTACAAAATGATATCTATCTATCTATCTGTCTGTCTGTCTGTGTCTGTCATCTATCCTACCTACCTACTTACCTTATCTGTCTATCCCATCTTATATGAACATATGAAGCTGCCTTCTACTGAATCAGACCCTCCATCCATCAAAGTCAGTATTGTTTACTCAGACTGGCAGTGGCTCTCCAGGGTCTCAAGCTGAGGTTTTTCACGCCTACCTGCCTGGACCCTTTTTAGTTGGAAATGCCGGGGATTGAACCAGGGACCTTCTGTTTGCGAAGCAGATGCTCTACCACTGAGCCACCGTCCTCTTGTCTATCCTGTCTATCCTATCCTATCTAATCTGTCTGTCTGTCATCCATCTATCATCTAGCACAGTGTTTCCCATTTGCAGGGTCGTGACTCGGTACCAGGCCATGGAAGCCTCACTACCAGGTCACAAGAAAAGCCAAAGCTAGACCCATCACCAGCAAAGCTAGCCCCACCCCCAGCAAAGCATGACCCCTGCTCTGCTTCCTTTCCCCTTCTCTCTATTGTGCGAAGAAAAGCTAGCCTTGAAGACTGACACAGGCTGCAAAGCCTGAGCTCCGTTTGGCTTCCTTCCTTCCCCCGTCTCTCTGTTGTGCAGAGAAAAGCTAGCCTTGAAGACTGACGCAGGCTGCAGAGTCTGAGCTCTGTTTGGCTTCCTTCCTTCCCCCGTCTCTGTGTTATGCAGAGAGGAGCTGGGCTGCCTTTCCTTCCTTCTCCCCCCCCCCTCCCAGTGTTTGAGAGAAAAGCTAGCATCCACTGGCACTTTAGACCCATGAAGTGTTCTTCAAGGTATGAGCTTTCCTGTGCCTTGCAGTGTTCTTTTGGGGAGATATCCCCAGGAGGCCTGGGTGGCAAAGAAGGGAGTGTGTTTTTTTCAGCCGGGAGGGGTGGGGAGTGGGCATTCCTGTAGCTATTTTTTTATATCAAACGACCCCTGGGCAAAATTGTTGCTGGCTGAGGTCATCTGATGGTGAGGAAGGCTTTTTTTCCTTTGCCCCCCCTTTCTTTCTTTCCCTGCAAGTGATGCTCTGTCTGTATTCTTGGTGCTGGGAGGGGGGGGGGAAGCAACAGTGGGAGGGCTTCTAGTGCCCTGGCCCCACTGGTGGACATTCTGGAAGTGACATCACAGAAAAAGGTGGAGTTTTGGTTCAGTGTGCCCCAGAAGTGACATCACTTGGCCCTTGACACCACAGGCAATGACATAATTCCTGTCTCCTGGCTCCACCCCCAAAGTCTCCTGGCTCCACCCCCAAATTTTAGTGGGTCACGAAGGAGAAGTGTAAAAATAACCGGGCCACGGGAAAGAAAAGTTTGGGAAACCCTGATCTAGTGGGTAGCTATGTTGATCTGCAGTAGAACTAAATTAAAACCCAGTTGCACCTTAGAGAGCAAGATTTTCAGGGTATAACCTTTGGCTCTGATAAGGGAGCTTTTGGCTTTCAGAAGCTCATACCGCCTGATGACCACGGCAGGCAGATACTAAAGACTTTCTTCCACAAGGCCTTTTAATGGATATGTTAATAGAACATTTATCCCAGTTTTCATGTGTTGGATTTGATTTCTCCCATTGCAGGGTGTCTTGGGCATAGTTTTCTGGAAAGGCAGCGTATGAAAAAATTGGGAAAGGTGTACTCCACAAACCTCAATGACAGTGGAGTGTGAACCTGTCCTGTGTGAACGTGTGAAGCTGTTTCATAGTTTTTCACGCCACTTCAAGGTCAGCGTTGTCTACTTAGATGGGCAGCGGCTCTCCAGACATCTTTCACCTCACCTCATGCCTGGAGATCCCAGTGACTGAACCTGGGTAGCTTTCAGCATGCTAAACAGATACTCTTTCTCAGGGGTGCAATTCTAGCAGGAGCTCCTTTGCATATTCGGCCACACACCCCTGATGTAGCCAATCCTCAGAGAGCTTACAGAAAAGAGACTTGTAAGCTCTCGGAGGATTGGCTACATCAGGGGTGTGTGGCCTAATATGCAAAGGAGCTCTTGCTAGAATTCTGCCCCTGCTCTTTCTCTGAGCTACGACCCTTCCCCATAGGTAGTAAGCATGTGCATAGTAAATACACACATTGCCCCTTAGTTGCATGCCCATTGTGGCAGCTACCAGCCCCAGCAGACTTTTCTGCAGATGCCACAACTTCACTGAATAACTACCTTGCATTTGGAAAATTGTTCTCTCCTCCTCCTTTGTAATAGAGAAATCTTTGCAGGTCTCGTCTAATCAAGCCATTAGCACTGGCAACGAATACAACAGGATTGGCATTCCTTCCATTAGCAATGCTCTTCTTTGTCTAATTTCTATTATTCTACTGAAAACGCTGCTTAGTCCTTGCACGATAATGAGTTCTGAACCGCACGTTGCTGATGTTAGCACTTGATCTTTAAAAACAAGCAAAGGGAAGTGTGTGTGTGTGTGTGTGTGTGTGTGCGGGGGGGGGGGGGGGGGAACGGCTGATGTGGCTTTTAAATCCAGTCCCTGGGAAATGTGAAGTGGACATAGGGAGAGTTTGTATGATTGTTTCGTGTTCTCAGGAAATGGCCTCTGAGCATCTCTAGGCTGTATGTGGAACAAGGTGATTGCATGCATCTATAGACCCTCCATGGTATCCATGTGTGTAGTGTAGCTAGGAGATTCTATGATTGTTTGGTAGTCAGAAGTTCCAGCTCTTTAGCATTATCCAGGGCGAACCTGAGGTTATCCAGGGTGCATTATGAGGTTATCCAGGGCTCATTATGTGGTAATCCAGGGTGCATCATGAGGTTATCCAGGGTGCGCCACAAGGTTATCCAGGTTGCCTCTGCTCATGCCCCCCTGAGAACCAGTGACTTCCTTTGAACACACGTGGAGCTCAGCTCACTTTTTTTTTTTTCTCACCAGCAGCCATCTGAGGCAGGTCACTTGTGACCATCTGTATTTTACAGGTCTCTCTAAGGGGGAGGTTTTATGAGTCTGCATTGAAGATGATACCGCAGAAGAGAGGACATCCATTGCCTGTGCAAGTGGCCTCCAGGGTCCTCCGTTGTGTCTCTGTTCGGTGCTTTGTCCTTGATGGACTCTTCACTACGAGCTCTTCCCTATGGCAGCAATATTTTTTGCAGTGTTGGTGCAAGCACAGAGGACTGTGCGGCCTGGCATCCAGAGAACTGCACTCAGAATGAATGCCTTCACCTTTTGTTGAGCAGCTTCGTCCATGTGATTGATATTATCCTCTAAAGCTCTCGTCATGGGTATTTGTTGTGTGCCTGAATTCTTGGTGTTTGTGTCTCTTTTGTTCTGCTAATGCCAGTTTACTGTTCATAACTTAATCTAACTCTCAGTCTCCCCGGAAAATACCTTGGTTTCCCTCTCCACATTGCAGTCATCCCTGTTACTGTGGGCCAGTAGCCCATCCAATCCAACACTCTGTATCACATAAGAACAGAAGAGAAGCCATGTTAGATCAGGCCAATGGCTCATCCAGTCCAACACACTGTGTCACATAAGAGAAGCCATGTTGGATCAGGCCAAAACCCCATCAAGTCTGACACTCTGTGACACATAAGAACATAAGAGAAGCCCTGTTGGATCAGGCGAGTGGCCCATCCAGTCCAACACTCTGTGTCACATAAGAACATAAGAGAAGCCATGTTGGGTCAGGCCAGTGGCCCATTCAGTCCAGCACTCTGTGTCACATAAGAGACACATAAGGGCCCCTATCTGGTGGAATGAGCTCCCGCTGGAGATCCAGGCCCTGCAGGACTTATTTTATTTATTTATTTGTTCGATTTATATCCCGCCCTACCCCACCAAGGCGGGCTCAGGGCGGCTTACAATACCAAATACTAACAATAAATCAGTTTAAAATACATTAAAATACATTAATGATTATACAATAAAATACATAAAAATACATAAAACTCACTATGCTACCTCTTCCTTAAATCAATTCTTCAAATATTCCAGTGTTCAATAATCTCATGTTCGTAAGTTTAAATATTCAGGCATCCCAATAGCAATCAGTTGTATGCCAACCGGAAGAGAAGATGAAGAAGAAGAAGAAGAAGAAAATATTGGATTTATATCCCGCCCTCCACTCCGAAGAGTCTCAGAGCAGCTCACAATCTCCTTTACCTTCCTCCCCCACAACAGACACCCTGTGAGGTGGGTGGGGCTGGAGAGGGCTCTCACAGCAGCTGCCCTTTCAGGGACAACCTCTACCAGAGCTATGGCTGACCCAAGGCCATGCTAGCAGGTGCAAGTGGAGGAGTGGGGAATCAAACCCGGTTCTCCCAGATAAGAGTCCGCACACTTAACCACTACACCAAACCGGTTCTCCGGGCTGTTTTACAGGCCGTGCGGAACTGCTCAAGGTTCCGCAGGGCCCTCACCTCCTCCGGGAGCTGGTTCCACCAACAGGGGGCTGCAATTGAGCTTATCAAGGTTTCGCAGGTGTTGTAAGACGGAGCTCTTCCACCAGGCTTTTAATTAATCCAGTGGGCATCCTCTGAAAGTCATCACTTCCCCCAGTGTTTTACCATTATGGTGTTATGTTATGCTACTAGCCATCAGCCGCATGCTGTTTGCTGCCTATGTCTATAAGATTGTTTGCTGTGCTGCTCCAGTTCTGAAATGTCTGTTTTTATGGTATTGTTTTAGCTCTGTTGTTTTATTGTTGTGAGCCGCCCTGAGCCCGTTTGTGCGATAGGGCGGGGTATAAATCTAAAAATTAAATTAAATTAAAATAGCTGAGAGGTGGATCAGCTGGGGCTCTTTTGGGTGGCCCCTGTAAACAAGACTGCCTAACAATCCTGCAGCAATTACTTTCCCTGCAGACTCTGCTGGGCAGCCCGGTTTAGACTGGAGTTCCTAATACTGCCCGCCTAGAAGCCAATCCTGTGGGGAGAATAATCCTTGCATACTCTGCTGGGCAGCCCAGTTTTGCCAGTAATTCCTGAATATATCTGGGATTTTTTGGAGGGGGGAGATTTTTTCCCAGTTCTTCCGGAAACAAAAATAGCATATATATTTGGGAAGCGGAAATATCCCTGAAAAATACAGATAAGGTGTTTTTTGGGGATATATTTTCTGTTTCAGTAGGCCCAAATACACACCCCTAGTTTTCAAATTGCCGCCAGATTTCTTGTATCACTGCAGCAAATCAGCAACAGCTCTTCCTCTGGCATACTCCTCTGGCGTAAAGTTTCTGCTCTTGAAAAAAGAAAACATATTTCTGCATTTGGTCTCTCTGCTACTTCGTCCGGGTTTGTTTGCCTTTAAGTGACTAATACACGGATGACTAAATCCAACCTCTTCTGAACCTGCTGAAGTCAGAAGTCCTTGTTACAGATGGATGGGATGCTACAGATGGTTCAGTCACTCATAAATCTTGCTCTTTATGCATTCGATTAACGTCTAACAAGGATTTTGATGGATGGATTCGCAACGAATAATTAAACATTGTAGGACCAAACACCAGCGGCCTCGCTTCATCCTCAAGCAGATATGCCTAATCACTTCAGTGAGCAAAAGAAATGGGATTGTATAGACGCGCACACACACACACACCAGATCCCAGCTGTACAATGTTTGAAGCATGAACTAGAAACTTGGTATTTTCACTAACTAGGAATAGTGGATAAAACTTGTAAACAAGATCAGGGGCCAGCATTCACTGCCACAGAAGGTGGTGGCGGCTACAAGCATAGCCAGCTTCAAGAGGGGATTGGATAAACATCTGGAGCAGAGAGGCTATTAGCCACAGCTTATAGTTGGAACTCTGTCTGGGGCAGTGATGCTCTGTATTCTTGGTGCTTTGGGGGGGCACAGTGGGAGGGCTTCTAGTGTCCTTGCCCCACTGGTGGGCCTCCTGTTGGCACCTGTGTTTTTTTTGCCACTGTGTGACACAGAGTGTTGGAGTGGATGGGCCATTGACCTGATCCAACATGGCTTCTCTTATGTTCTTAAGTGACACAGAGTGTTGGACTGGATGGGCCATTGGCCTGATCCAACATGGCTTCTCTTGTGTTCTTATGTGACACAGAGAGTTGGACTGGATGGGCCATTGGCCTGATCCAACATGGCTTCTCCTATGTTCTTATGTGACACAGAGAGTTGGACTGGATGGGGCACTGGCCTGATCCAAAACGGCTTCTCCTATGTTCTTATGTGACACAGAGTGTTGGACTGAATGGGCCATTGGCCTGATCCAACATGGCTTCTCTTATGATCTTATGTGACACAGAGTGTCAGACTGGATGGGCTACTGGCCTGATCCAACATGGCTTCTCTTATGTTCTTCTGTGACACAGAGTGTTGGACTGGATGGGCCACTGGCCTGATCCAACATGGCTTCTCTTATGTTCTTATGTGACACAGAGTGTTGGACTGGATGGGCCACTGGCCTGATCCAACATGGCTTCTCTTCTGTTCTTATGTGACACAGAGTGCTGGAGTGGATGCGCCACTGGCCTGATCCAACATGGCTTCTCTTATGTTCTTATGTGACACAGAGTGTTGGACTGGATGGGCCACTGGCCTGATCCAACATGGCTTCTCTTGTGTTCTTATGTGACACAGAATGTTGGACTGGATGGGCCATTGGCCTGATCCAACATGGCTTCTCTTATGTGACTCAGAATGTTGGACTGGATGGGCCATTGGCCTGATCCAACATGGCTTCTCTTCTGTTCTTATGTGACAGTGTTGGACTGGATGGGCCACTGGCCTGATCCAACATGGCTTCTCTTCTGTTCTTATGTGACACAGAGTGCTGGAGTGGATGCGCCACTGGC